>NW_022196911.1:8384047-8411384 GCF_008632895.1 Mastomys coucha | reverse complement strand
AAAGAAAGAAAGGAAAGAAAGGAAAGAAAAGAAAGAAAGAAAGAAAGAAAGAAGTGTTCAAAGTGATAAGAAAAATGCAAATCAAAACAACTTGAGATACCACCTTACACCAATCAGAATGGCTAAGATAAAAAACTCAGGTGACAGCACATGTTGGTGAGAATTCAGAGAAAGAGAAACACTTCTCCATTGCTGGTAGGATTGCAAACTGGTACAACCACTCTGGAAATCAATCTGGAGATTCCTCAGAAAACTGGAAATAGATCTACCTGAAGACCTAGCTATACCACTCTTGGGCATACACCCAAACGATACCCCGTCATGCCACAAGGCCACATGCTCCACTACGTTCATAGCAGTGAAAGAATGGATACAGAAAATGTTGATCATTTACACAATGAGGACATCATGAGTTTTGTAGGCAAATGAATGGAACTAGAAAATAGCATCCTGAGAGAGGTATCTCAGACCCAAAAGGACATGCATGGTACGCATTCACTAATAGGTGGATATTAGCCAGATACCCAGGATACAATCCACAGAACTCAAAAAGGTTATCAAACCATAGGGCCCAAGTGAGGATGCTTCAATCCCACTAGGGAGGGAGAAGAAACCAGAGGGCAGAGGGAGGGAGAGATCTGGGTTGGAGAGAGGAGTGGGAGGGGCAGGAGAAAGGGGGAACTTGATCAGGTATTTAGGGGGGGACCAGGAATGAAGCCCCAGGGCCAACAGAAAGAATGGAAATATACAATCTCGGGAGGTGGAGGGACCCTCTAGAATGTAGCAGAGACCCAGAAGTGAGAGAACCTCAAAACTCAAAGAGAAAGACTTTAGGTGAAATGCCCAACAGTGGGGAGAGGGAACTTGTAGAATCCACCTCCAGCAGAAAGACAGGGCATCCAGTAGAGGAATGGGTTTGCCATCCCACAGTCAAAACTCTGACCCAGAATTGTTCCTGTCTAAAAGAACTGCAGGGGCAAAAATGACAAAGAGACTGATGGAAAGGAGGTTCAGTGACTGGTCCGAATCTCAAGGGGAGGCTCCAAGGCCTGACACTATTATTGATGTTGTGATGTATTTACAGACAGGAGCCTAGCATGGCTGCCTCCAAGATGCCCAACTAGCAGATGACTGAGACAGAAGAGATACTTACACCCAGCCAATGGACAGAAGCCGGGGACCCCTGTGGTTGAATTAGGGGAAAGCTGGAAGAAGCTGAGGAGGAGGATGACCCTGTAAGAGGACCAGCAGTCTCAACAAACCTGGACCCTCCAAGATTTCTCAGACACTGAGATACCAACCAGGCAGCATACACCAGCTGATAAGAAGTCCCTAACACATATACAGCAGAGGACTGCCAGGTCTGGACTCAGTCAGACAAGACGCAACTAATCATTGAGAGACTTGAAGCCCCAGGAAATGGGCAGGCCTGGCAGGGTGGAGGGTGGGGTGGGGACATCTTTTTGGAGAGGAGGGGTAGGGGGTGGGAGGGAATGGGATGAGGAACTGTCAGAGGGCAGAACAGGAGGGGGATAATGACTAAACTGTAAAGAAAGATTAAAGACAATTTAAAAAAAACAAAAACACAAACACAGGTCTGGTGTGATGGCTCAGTGGGCACTGGCTCTGGCTCATCTTCAAGAAGTCCTAAGTTCAATTCCCATCAACCACATGGTGGCTCATGACTATAACGGTATCTGATGCTCTTTTCTGACATGCAGGTGTACATGCAAATAGAGGACTCATTACATCAATTACTAATTTTTTTAAAACCACACAAATGGGCACATTCCACTGAGAAGATAAATAAAGGGTGGTATATTTACCTAGTATGATATATTTCAGCAGTTAAAACAGAGGGACTGTATACCACACAGCAACCATGGAAAATAGGCTGAGCATGGCCCTCAGTGATACACATCATTTACCTTACCTAGAAGGCCCAAACTTCTAGACCCAATATGGGAAAGAAAAGAAAAAGAAGTGAGTCACTAAGTGTCTTAGTCAGGGTTTTCTGTTCCTGCACAAACATCATTACCAAGAAGCAAGTTGGGGAGGAAAGGGTTTATTCAGCTTACTTCCACATTGCTGTTGATCACCAGAGGAAGTCAGGACTGGAACTCAAGCACGTCAGGAAGCAGGAGCTGATGCAGAGGCCATGAGAGATGTTCTTTACTGGCTTGCTTCCCCGGGCTTTCTCAGCCTGCTCTCTTATAGAACCCAAGACTTCCAGTCTAGGGATGGCACCACCCACAAGGGGCCCTCCCCCCTTGATCACTAATTGAGAAAATGCCCCACAGCTGGATCTCATGGAGGCACTTCCCCAACTGAAGCTCCCTTCTCTGTGATAACTCCAGCCTGTGTCAAGTTGACACACAAAACCAGCAGTACACTAAGCATAAGGTTAAATGGGGAAAAGAAGCAGAAAATGACAAATTATGATACAATTCTTTATAGGCCTCCAAACCACACAAAAAAGCAATGTATCATTTCCATGTGTGACCCAATGTTGACTGGGGAGCTCTATGAAAACACACGCAGAGGCTGGGAGAGATGGCTCAGCAGTTAAGAGCACTGACTGCTCTTCCGAAGGCCCCGGGTTCAAATCCCAGCAACCACATGGTGGCTCACAACCATCTGTAATGAGATCTGATGTCCTCTTCTGGTGTGTCTGAAGACAGCTACTTACATATAGTACTTACATATGTGTCTGAAGACAGTATACTTACATATAGTAATAAATCTTTAAAAAAAGAAAGAAAGAAAGAAAGAAAGAAAGAAAGAAAGAAAGAAAGAAAGAAAGAAAGAAAGAAAGAAAGAAAGAGAGAAAGTGTAGGGGCTGGAAATGTGGTTCAGGTGGTAGAGTGATTGCCTAGCATGCCTGAGGCCTGTGGTGGTGTGAATGAAAATGGCCCCCATAAGCTTGTAGGGAGTGGCACTGTTAGGAGGTGTGGCCTTGTTCCATGAAGTATGATCTGAGGGTGGGCTTTGAGGTTTCAGATGCTTAGGCCAGGCCTAGTCTGTCTCTTTGTCTCTCTTCCCTCCATCCCCTGTTGGGGTACACTGTGCCTCTGTATATTCAATTGTTAATTCTGTACTGACAGAGCCTCATATTTTATAAATATTTGTTTCTTCTTCACCTACCTAAGGCAATCTAGAGTTGTATCTGACTGGCTTTAACTAAGAGCTGACAGCCAGTAGCTGGGCAGGAAGCGATAGGGACTCTGGGAGAAGAATTGAGAGGCAGGAATTCAGCCAACAGACATGGAAGTGAATGGAGGGACCAGAGCAGAGCAGAGAGGTCAAACTGGCCATGTGGTGGGATATAATGCCAGGATTAGTCAGGTTAGAGTAGCTGGGAGACTGCCCAGCAAAAGGCCTAAGCTTTAAAATATTAAGAAAGCCTCCGTGTCATTATTTGTATCGCTGGCTGGTCTGAAAAAGTCCCACTATATATCTCTCTGCCTGCTGCCTGCAGATTCAGATATAGAACTCTCAGCTACCTCCCCAGCACCGTGCCTGCCTGCATGCCTGCCACCGTGCTGCCCACCTTGATGACAGTGAACTAAACCTCTCAAAGCCAACCCCAACTAAGTGCTTTCTTTTAGAAGAGTTGCAGTGGTCATGATGTCTCTTCACAGCAATAGAGCTTTGACTAAGACAAGGCTGTAGATTTGATACCTAGCCCAGTACACTGCATAATACCAAGCTTGGGCTTATTCCTGGGATCCCAGCACAAGGGAGGTAGAGGCAGGAGGATCAATCTCAGCTACATAGTGAGTTCCTGGCCAACTTAGGAGACGGAAGACTTTATGTCAAGTAAGCAGAGGGTGTGTGTGTGTGTGTAGAGGGATTTAGAGTAATGGCTAATACACATATAAGTAGATTAAAATTTTTATTATGTTTACTTTGTGGGGGTAGGATGTCAGAGAATGACTTTGATTCTCTCTTTCCTCCATTAAGGTGCCAGGGATTGAACTCAGATCATCAGGCTTGGAGGCGAGCACCTTTAACAGACTAAGTTACTGTGGTCCATAACAACATTAAACAAAGACATTACAGATGGCTGGAATCTTCAAAACCAAACTGTGTACGACACACAGAAGTGGGAAAGAGGCAAATAATTATTTGTTACTAGGTACTTTTTTTGTAGGTAGAAAGTTTTCTTCATTAATTCACTCAACATTATTGAGAGATGCAAGCCATTAAGGAAGTGGCCCCTCCAGAAACTAGACACTGTAGACCAAGGGTGAATGCCTAGCCCGGATCAACTCAACTCAGGAAGAGGCTACAGAAACAGAAAGTGCTCTAGATTCTTGAAGACTTTACAGTTGTTTAAAATCACTTAAACTCTCTTGTAAAAAGATATAGATAGTGGCTAGCTATACATAACTTATTTTTATTCATAACTCTGTATACTGCTAGTTCTTAAAGTAATTTCATTCTTCCTAATCCGTTATTCAAATATTTTTTTCATGCCCATTAGCCTTCTGTTTCAGCATCTAATTTCTCTTCTTTTCCCATGATGCTCCAGGACTGCCCTTCATGTTAGCAGTCCCATCTGTCTAATGTTTTCATTCTGTTCCCTCAGTCTTGCCAGGTTCTGCTCTGGAACATTGATGTCATCTGCTTCCCTCAGGCCCCAGACCCCAGGATCTAGTTTCAGTAGGGGCAACCTCTAGGAAGACACAGCCCACAAAACAAGCATATTCATACACCTACCAGGTCCAGCATCCAGTCTGCAGAGATGCACGCTGGTACCTGGCTCTCCTCTGCTTGTCTGCAGGAGTAGCAAAACCTCCCTTTAGAATTCAAGATATGAGCCCATTCCATCTCCTCCCCAAGCCTCGGCAGCTGTGCTGGAGGAGGAAGGCAGGGACAGGGAAGGAGCCAGATCTGCTTCTCTGCTAGGCAGGAGTTACCTCCGTGGACAATATTAAGCTTGAAGGAACAGCTTAATCTTTCCCCTGACTTCCCGAATCATCTGTGTCCCAGGTCCATTTCTTATCTTGTCCTTCGAGGGAAACAGAACAAAGCACTGGTCAGTCTAGAAATGACTCTAATAATCAAATAGGATGAAGAGCGGAGGCTGGAGTCAGACGGTCATGGTTTAATTGAGGGATATTGCCTTGTGAGCCAAGGGTGACAGCACTCACTTGTATGGCTGGAAATATCAAGTGAGTTAAGCATAGGAAGTCTTGAAAGGAATGCTTCCAAACAGGAAATAGTCTTACGGCAGCCCCACCCTATCCAAGGGGGAGATGTTCCAAGACTCCAGCAGATGCCTGAACACTCGGGTATCCTTAACCCTGCATGGTGGACAAAGGTAATCTACCCGCTCCGTGTTGTTAGCACTTGCAGCCCCTTTGTACCACGACTCTTGTACTTTGGAGCCATTATTAAGCAAAAGTAAGAGTTACTTGGACACAAGCACGGGTGAAACCTGTTAACTGAGATGGCTGTCTAACGGGAAGTAGCATATACCATGTGGATACACTGCATGGAGGAATGATAAATGTCCCAAGTGACATGGAGACAGGCCATGCCAGAGTTCACTGTGCAACTCAAAGTAGTACACAATTTAAAACCTATGAACCATCTACTTTCCAGAATTTCCTATTTGGTGTCTTCAGACTGTAGCTGGCATCGGGTGACTAAGGGAAGCCACACCTCAGTTAAGAGGAGACTACTGTAGGCTCAGGGCCAGGATGCTGTTTTACACGTACAAAGCTTCACTTCCAGCCCCAGTGCTGGACAAACAAAACTCAAGACAACAAACATTCAGTAGGCCCCTGTAGTCTCTACTTCTTACAAGGTGGTGACAGTTAATTTGCATATCATTATCTATGCAAGTAAAACCTGAAGCTAAAGCAGCCCGGGCATGTAAATAGTAAGAAAGCTTGCAAAAAAAAAAGAAAAAAATCATTGATTTTTATAAGTACAGACAGCTCGCAGTTATAGAGCTCATTTCTATTCATTGATTTATTTGCATATAGATTATGCAAAAACTGTACCATGGAAAACTTCACCATATTTGATTCATAGATCTTGTCAACAGGATATGAAATGAATGAAAGAAATTTAATTTTCTTTCAGAAGCTCATTCAGGATGGTGAGTATTTGTAATGCTGGTCTTGAACTTGAGGTGCAGGCAAGCCGAAGTCAACCCTGAGATCCTGATACTACTGCCTCCACCTCTGGGTTTAAGTGGTACTGGGAATCGAACCCTGGGGAGCCCTGGGCTAAATGCATGTGAGGCACGCATCTACCACCTGAGCTCTGTCCCCAGCTCTTCTTGTCAGTTTGCTACTTCTCTTTAACCCCAGAGAAAAGACTTTGGAGCAAAGAGAAGGGACATAGAGAGACAGTACCCATACCTGGTCTTGGATTTGTACATGATGACTGAGAATAGTGAACAGAGAGAGTCGGGCAGGGGAAGGCCAGGGAGCTTGCAAATGACACATGTGTAGCTGCCAAAGGCACAGACAGAACAAAATCTTGTCATCTGTGGAGACCCAGTTCACACAGGGAGAGGAAGGGACAGAAGCCCCCTGCGGAAGCATGGACACTGACATTTTCCAACTGCTCCCTCACCAGCACTTTGGGAGGACAAATAACTGGCTAGAATGTCATTGTGGTGGCCTTCTGGGGTTGTAGTGGCTTTGGCCCAGTCTCCAGGGGCAGTGTAGCCAGAAATAGCAAGCTGGCGAGACTGGCTTGATCGGGTGACTCAGCCTTCCTGGTACAAGCCCAAGAGCTTCCCTTCCTGTAGTCATCTCTAACTGCTTTTGTTTGTACCTAGCCTAAAAGTGTGCAACGGCACACACAATACACCACCACACAGAACACAGCAGAAATGACCCAACAAAACTCAATACAGGCCCCAGGCATGGTGGTGCACACCTCTGATCCCAGCTCTTGGGAAGCAGAGGCAGGTGGATCTCTGAGATCTAGGTCAGCCTGGTCTACAGAGTGAGTTCCAGACCAGCCAAGGGTAGACATAGCAAGACTCTGTCTCAAAACCAACAAAAACCTCAATACAGCCACACCACAACACAAGACAACCAACACAGTACAATGACACAGTACACAATACAATATGACATGACCAGTCTATATCTGAGATGTTCCCAAAGACCATGTACTTTGGACTTGGAAGACTTGGTCCCCAGAATGTGTAGCTCGAAGGGTTGGAAGGAGTGGAACTTAGGTAGCTGAAGCCAGAGGATCACTGGGGCTAGGAGTCCAACACCAGCCTGGGAAACAGCATGGCCCTGTATCCTAGTTAGGATTGCCATTACTGTGAAGAGATATCAAGACTAAAAGCAACTCGGGGAGGAAAGGGTTTATTTGACTTACTTGCACGGTAGTTCTCAGAGGGAAGTCGGGATAGGAACTCAAACAAGGCAGGAGCCAATGCAGAGATCCTGGAGGGGTGCTACTTCCTAGCTTGCTTCCCCTTACTTGCTCAGCCTGCTTTTTTTATAGAACCCAGGACCACCAGCCCAGGGATGGCCCCACCCACAATGGGCTGGGTCCTCCCACATCAATCACTATGAAAATGCCCTACAGGCTTGCCTACAGCCTGATCTTATAGTCGTTTTCTCAGCTGAGTTTCCTTTCCCTCAAATGATTCTAGTCTGTGTCATGTTGAGCACAGCCTGCATCAAGAAAAGATGTGTGTTCAGCTAGAGGAAACTGAGTCACTTGACTTGTACCTTTGAATGGGATATTAGAATCTCACTCTCCTCCCATCCCCCCAACCACATGGCGTAAACCATTCCCTGTGTCAAGTGTACCCATCGTAGAGTGAAGGAGTGTTTTGTTACTTATTTTGATTTCAGAAACTTTGAAGAAAATTTATAAAATATTAAAAACAAGTAAAATATTTTTTAAAAAGTGAAAGAAAAAGGGGTCATATAGAACCCCAGCTAATATTTTAATTATGAAATTCAGTAGGTGGGTTAATTATGAAATTCAATAGATGGGAAGTCACTTTGTCCAGTAACTATGAACATATCTGTATATGCAGTCTCATTATTCAGTCACTGTGGCCAATAAGCAGCCAGGGCCTCTGCCCACAGCAGGAAACCTTGTGTAACTCAGCCTGTCCTGCCCATTGACCTGTAACTCCAGCTCCAGGGGGACCTAATGCCCTGAACATAAATGTTCAACATATACAGAGAGGGGGGAGGGGGGAAAAGAGAGAAGGAGGGAGAGGGAGGGAGGTAAAGAGAGGAGAGGGGAGAGTTTTAAACTAATAAACTTTTTAAATTATAAATTAATAACATTTTTAAAGGAAACAAAACTTACTTCTCACAGTTGCAGAAGCCAGAAGTTCAAGTTCAAACCTGCAGAATACTTGACTGGTGAGAAATATTTTCTGGCCGTAGATGGAACCTGCCGGCTGTGCCCTGGCTCTATGGGCCCTTTTTTTATTTTATTTTAGGCCCAGGAGCAATTTTATTAGAGAGAAAGACAACTCAGCGTGCCCCTGGGACCTGATCTAGGCTCTCTCCCTCTCCTTGAAAGAGGCCTAAGCAGGAGAGGGTGGGCTGGTGAGCAGGGAGAGAGGGAGGGAACAGGGTTTTTTTTTTTTTGGTTTTGGGGGGTTTCATTGTTGGTGATGGTGGTTTTGTTTTTGCTTTTTTATTTTTATTTTTATTTTTTTCAGAGGGGAAACTGGGAAAGGAGATATCATATGACATGTAAATAAAGAAAATATCTAATAAAAAATCAATAATTCTACAATAAAAACCTTTTTTTAAAAAAAAAAGAAAGAAAGAAAAGAGAAGGGCTCTAGCATAAATACAGAAGCCTTGACTTTGAAGCTTTAACTGTTAGCAGCTGTGGCACCCAGGGAGCCAGATGAGAGGAAGGGAGAAACCTGTGCAGAGGTGCATGGGGTGAGGAAGAGGTGTTCAGAGAAAGAATGGCCAAAGTGCCAGAAGACTTGCTCAGGATCTGGGCTGGTATATCCCCTCACCAACACACACACACACACACACACACACACACACACACACACACACACACACAGAGAGAGAGAGAGAGAGAGACAGAGACAGAGACAGAGACAGAGAGACAGAGAGACAGACAGAGACAAGGGGAGACAGAGAGGGGGAGAGAAAGGGGGAGAGACAGAGAGAAAGAGGGGAGGGGCCAGAAGGAAAAGAAACATAACACCTTTTAGAATAACCTGAGAGAACTGGCAGGCTTAGCAAAGAGGGTCTATAAGCAACTGCCTGGGTTCTCTTTCATAAATAAAAGTCATCCTAGCCAGGCATAGTGGCTCATGCCTTTAGTACCAGCTCTCTGAAGGTAAAGGCAGCCAGATCTCTGAGTTCAAAACCAGCTTGGTCTACAGAATGAAAAAATTAAAAAGACTGATCATCCTGTTCATGACACCATTGACCTCAGGACCTAATCCCTTCCCCAAAGACCATCATGGAAGGGGATGGGATCAGACCCAAGCAACTGGGTTTCAAGGTTGGTGTCCTAATTAGCTTTAATTGCCAACTCAACCCAGCCTAGACCCATCTGAAAAACCTCAGTTGAAGAATTGCCTAGATCACTTTGGTCTGTGGGCAAGTCTGTAGGGGATTGTCTTGACCTTCAATTGATGTAGGAAGGCCCAGCTCATTGTGGGCAGCACCATCCCTAAGCACATTGGTCCAGCACTATATAAGAAAACTAGCTAACCATGAACTAACAGGCAGCATTCCTCAGCATTCTGATTCAGTTCCTGCTGTGTTCTTGCCCTGACTTCCCTTGGGGATGGACTGTTGACCCAGCAGTGTGAGCCAAATAAATGCTTGGGCCTAAGTTGCTCTGATCAGCATTACTTTATCGTAGCAACAGGTAGAAAGTAGAGTCAGTAAAGGGAAGTCAACAAGCAGGGACTGTGTGTGGCTGATGACTTTTCGAAGGGTCACTTTGGAATGCGGAGACACTGATCATCATCTCCTTAGAGAAGGGCCTCAGAGAACAAGACCAACATAGAGGACCAAGGTGTACGTCCCACCAGACTGGCAGGCAAATCTTGTCCTCTGACTCTTCTTTATATCTCCTTCTTGAGAGGAGGCTTGCATGCTCCATGGCTCTGTTTGATTCCTGGGAACACTGAAGCATAGCCCAGCAACATGAAGAGGCCCGATGGGTTTCGGTGTTTCACCAAGCCACTGCTTCTTAGTAAGCGCTTTAGGTAATATTTTCACGTTCTCCATTTGCCTAACAGGGAACCATTCTTAGAGTTGAGTTTTGACCAAAAGTGCACACCAATAAATCAGCATGGTAAGGAATAAGCAGCTCTGTAGCTGAGCTCCTGAGATGTTTATGCAGCCGCTCGGGACAAGGCTTCCATTCTCTGCCGAGGGCAGGGAAGGGACAGAGTGTGGGAGTCTGAATCGGCCCAGTGTTAGTTAGGAGTGCTTGGGTTTTGAATTTGTTACCAGCTAAATTTGATTCATACTGAACCCAAGATCCACATGTGGAATCATTATGCTTCTAAACACATACAAAAAAAAAAATCTTATGCATGACTATTTTAGTCTTTTTTCTCCAGAAATGTCTCTTCATTCCTTCAGAACAGAGAGAGCATAGTTTCGGATGACTGAATAAAAATGACCCTAAAGGATAAAATTGGAATTATGTGCACAACCAGCTCGCTTCAGAAAATGTTTCCTTCAGAGCTGGAGAGATGGTTCAGCAAGTAGGAGCGCTTGCTCTTCTTACAGAAGACCTGGGTCATTCTTACGAGTGTGACATGGATCAGGTCCCAGGAGAAGGGCACGGAGGCTGGAAACCGTTTCTTTCTTTCATCATGGGTAGGGGTGCTGTTCTCATTTGGCTTTTAAAAGAAGGGTCTCAAGCAACCCAGGCTAACCTCAAACTCAAACTCACTATGTAACCAAGGCTGGCCTTGAACTCCTAATCTTCCTCCGTCCACCTGGGGAGTGCTGGCACTATAGGTATGTGGTTGTTAAAGTGTTAACGATCACCTCAAATGCCAGAGCATTTGAGCTCTGAGTCCTCAGTTGGTGGCTCTGGGGAGCCTTAGGAGGTGTGGCCTTGCTAGAGGAGGTATATCACTGAGGGCAGGCTTTGAGAGTTTAAAGACGGCTATTTTCAGTGTGTTCTCTCTACATTCCTTCAAGA
Organism: Mastomys coucha; assembly: GCF_008632895.1. Taxonomy (NCBI): domain Eukaryota; kingdom Metazoa; phylum Chordata; class Mammalia; order Rodentia; family Muridae; genus Mastomys; species Mastomys coucha. The sequence continues at coordinate 8,400,227 of NW_022196911.1, read as the reverse complement.
TGTCCTCAGCTTTCAGCTTCTAGTTCCAGATGCCATACCTGCCTGCCGCCACATTTCTCTGCCAGGATGGTGATGGAGTTTTACCCCTTCAGTACCATCGACCCACACAAACCCTTCCTTCTATATGTTGCCTTGGTCATGGTGTTTCATCCCAGCAATAGAAAAGTAACTAAGACAGGTATATGCCGCATGCCTGACCTCAAACAGGTATTGTCCACCTCATCCCCAGAATTTCTTAGAAATGGCTCTGAGTGACTTGGGCGAATTGCCTAAAAGCTCAGTGGATAGAAATCATCCTTTTTCTCTTTATGCTTGCAAATTTATGCATTATCATTTCAGTTTTTAATTTATTTTTAGTTGTTTTGTTGTTTTTTTTTTCTGTTTTGAGACAGGACCTTGCTAGGAAGCCCAAGCTAACTGTTTTTTGTTTGTTTGTTTGTTTGTTTTGTTTTGTTTTGTTTTTTGATTTTTCGAGACAGGGTTTCTCTGTATAGCCCTGGCTATCCTGGAACTCACTCTGTAGACCAGGCTGGCCTCGAACTCAGAAATCCACCTGCCTCTGCCTCCCAAGTGCTGGGATTAAAGGCGTGCGGCACCACCGCCCAGCCCAAGCTAACTGTTAATGTAGAATGCTCCTCCAAGTCTAGACTGGCCTTAACTCACGGCACTCCTCCAACTCCACCCTCCTCAGTGCTGGGATTACAGGCCTCACTATGACATTTGACCCTTTTGTTGTGTTCTTGAAACAGGATCAAATGTAGCTCATGCTCCTTTAAATTGCCTGTTTAGCTGAAGCTAGCATTGACTGACCTTTGCCACCCACTTCCGCCTTTTTCAAACAGTATCTTATACTGTACTTAGCCTAGCCCAGGCTGGCCTGAAAGTTACTATGTAGCCTAGACTAGAATTTACAACAATCCTTCTACTTCATTTGCCTGAGTGCTGAGGCTGTGGGCATGAGCTACCACACTTGATGGGAGTTTTAAAATTTTTTTATTACATTTATTTATTGTGTGTATGTTCACACGGACACACACACACTCATTCACTCACTCACATGTATATATGTGGGGGAGGGTACACATACCACATCTTTCAGGATTCGATTTTCTCCTTCTACCATGCAGGTCCTGGGACTCAAACTCAGGTCATCGGGTTTGGCAGCAATCACTCCATCTGCTGATCCATATTTCTGACCCTAGTTTTAATCTATTGTTCACTTTGAGAATAGACTTAAGGAAAGAGAGAGGAATTCATTTTTAAAAATACAGAATTCTGGGCTAGAAAGATGGCTCAGTGGTTAAAAACACTGATTGCTCTTCCAGAGGTCCTGAGTTCAATTCCCAGCAACCACATGGTGGCTCGCAACCATCTGTAATGGGATCTGATGCCCTCTTCTGGTGTGTCTAAAGACAGTGACAGTGTACTCATATACATAAAATAAAACAAAAATTTTAAAAAGAAAAAAAGAGAATAAGAGCTAATTATTTAAAAAAAAATACAGAATTCTACCAGGTAATGGTGGCACATGCCTTTAATCCATGGGCTTGGAGGGCAGAGGCAGGGAGATCTCTGAGTTCAAGGCCAGCCTGGTCTATAGAGTGTATTCCAGGAAAACAACAAAACAAACAACAACAATAACAACAAATAGAACTTCAAACCCTGCCTCTCTACAAAACATCACTTGTTGGGAAGTTGGGGAATGTTCAAACACAATAGTCCATTCAGTCTCTTTACCTCATCTGCAGGAAGGAAATATATTCGAGCTTCTGATCAGCTCACAGTGTTTCCCTTGAGGTCTCTGTGGCTTGACAATGTCCACAAAGCCCCTGTGCTCCTCATGGCTTAGCCATGAGTGTGTGACTCCATTGGGAGATGCTGGAACATTTGGTCCTCACCTTTAGAAGGTAGAACTTGGGGAAGGGCGTTAGAGCATTGGAAGCATGCCCTGGAAAGGGATATTGGGATGGTGGTGAACAACCCCTTTCTACCTCAGGCTCCTGCCATGATGTCTTATGCCACTACAGACTCAAAAGGACAGGGACAGGTGACTGTGGACTGAAATTCTGAAGTATGAGACAACATAAATCCTCTTCATAAACTGGCTTGTCTCAGGGATTTGTCATAGCGACCAAAAGCTGGGTAATAGAATCTCTTTTGGGATGTGATAAGGCTGACCCCCTGCCAATGGCACAGAGACCTGGTACACAGCATCCAGGAGATAGTGGAATCAGATGGGAGCCACACTGTGTGGTGTATTCCACTCTTCCCTAGTACAGAAACTCCACTACCAACTGAAAACAAGATCATTGTAAATGTCACTGCTCTACACCCCATCTGGACTTCCAAACACAAGCTGCCTCGCTTCTGAATCAGATGTCATCACCCACTGAAAAGTCTCCTGCATCCAATTTGGCTAGCAGTGGGGTCTCAGATCAGTGGGAGAGACTCACAGCTCTCCTTCAGCAAAGCAGCCATTCTTGCTCCTGAGAAAGCAGCAGGATGGAGCGGCAGCAGCGAAGACTCATTTCTCCAGAGGTCTTCTAACCCCGAGGAGCACAAACAATGGAGACAAATACTAATGGCTCATTTATGAATTGGAACATTTGCCTGCATGAAAAACTCCAGCAAGCACTGCCATCTCTGTGAGACTCCCAGAGGGAATGTCAGGAAATTGGCACTCCAGTGTATTCGTCTATAAACTAAGACAGTGTTCAGTCCAAATCCAGGATGTGTGGTCTGGGAATGGCAACTCAGAGCAGGCAGGAAACAGCTTGCCTGAGCCAGTCCTGAGTGGAGAGGCCCTTCAGAGGTCAGTCTTGGGGGAAAAGCATCCAGATCCCCTTAAAGATGTGTTGGTACCCTATTAGCTCTCACCATGCGTCTCCTTCTCAGAAGGATGAGTCACAAAAAGCCTGGTGTCTGTGGCGAAACACTTGCCATGCAAGAGTGAGAACCGGAATTTGAATTCCCTGGTACACAAACAAATGCTGAGTGTGAATGGTAGGTAGCCTGTCTCTAAGCCCCGTGTTAGGAAGGTAGAAGCAATTATCCTCGAGGCAAGCTACTATGTTAGACTATCCCAGTTAGTGACTCTGGATTTGACTAAGAGAGCCTATCTCGATGAATAAGGTAGAAAGTGGTGGATGAAAGCTCCTTGTCCAGCCGTGACTACAGCATGCAAACTCACATACGTGCACACACACACACCCACCACATTTGCAGACAAACAGATTCACACTCATGTAAGCTGCAGCATGAGCACATGCGTGCATGTGCATACACCCACACAGAGTCTCAGGAAAAAGAGGCATCAGATGCAGAGATGTGTATGAAGCTGCAGGCAAGAACTTCCTAGCTATAAATAACCCATCACTATGGGGGACAGGTCTTCAAGAGCACAATAGTCCTCAGAAACTCCTGAATCAAGTTCCATTTGTGAAAGTGTATATGCAGTGAAAAGATTTCCAAGCATAGACTTCCACTCCATGTGTGGAAAAGAAAGCCATGCGAAACTCTTCCAAGAGGGAACAAATGTCTGTTTCCAGAATTTAAAATGATGTCCCAATACTTGGCTGCTTTGATTATAACAATTGCCGATGTTTCAGTGGAGGTGTGAGACCACAAAAAGCTTTCATGCTAAAAGCCAAAAGACCTTTGGGGATCTACATTTGACATTTACAAACACAAGGCAATATTTGTATAAGCACTTTGTATTCAAGTTAAAGAATGAGAAGAGACATATATTTATTGAACTTCGACAATGAGCTGGGTGCTTTGCCTACCTCATCATACTGGACAATAACCTGAGCAGTACAGACTGTCACTATTTCCACTAAGAGAGGAAATCAGGTTCCCCAAAGCCACTTGCCTGAGTTCACATAGGAGTACACAGCAGTCATTACATGGCCTCCCCGGGTTCTCCAGGTCATATTTAGGATACTTCCTGCTAGAGCAGTTTTTATAGTTCACTGTTGATCACTACCAGACAGCTAAGAGAAGAGTGAGTCTTTGATAAAGATAGAAAAGACAGAGCCTGGTCACGTATGGAAGCATTTCCAGAAGATACTAGGTAACAATAAAGTTCATCATTGATTAGGCCCCCATGCATGTAGAATGCTTCCCTCTGTATCGTATTTAGTAGATTTAAAAATGAAATTAAATTGCACTCCAAACACAAAATGAAAGCCACCCGCATTCCACCGTTTCTGTCCACAATTCCCCCTACTGTCCTCAGACCACGGTCTCAATGGATATAGTGTTACCATTGCCCTCCTGGCGCCTGGGTTGCATTTCGTCTTTGAAAGCCCTGGTCAGAACCACTTTTAAGGACTCCCTGAAACGCTTCTTCTTACTGCTGCCCACAAAAAAGTAGATGAAAGGGTTGGCGCTGCTGTTGATGGTGGAAAAAAGCAAGGAGATGTTATGCAAGTTCCCAAAGGCTGACCAGTACTCGTAGAACAGCAGGTAGAGGACCCGCATGGGCATGGCAAAGATGAGGAATATGATAATGGTAACCATGATGACGATGTACAGCTTTGAAGAATGGGAGGCCCACGTGTTCTTCCGTATCTTCACCACCAAGATGGTGCTGGACACTAACATGAGCGGAGTGAAGACCAAGAAGCTGAGGATGGCTATGAAGATGATGACTGCCCGGCAGTCACTCCGAGAGTGACTCTCTTCGCCACTGTCGATACACATGACATACTCCATGGTGGTCACCAAGCACGAAAGTGCCCACAAGAGGGCACAGACGAACGCCGACTGGTGTTTGGGGCGGTGGCATCTGTACCAGATGGGGTAGAGGACTGACAGGCACCTCTCCACACTGATGGCTGTCAGCAGATAGAGGCCTGTGTTGTAGCCAAATAGAAAAGTCACTGATAACGTCACAATTGTGTAGTAATGGCCAGAAGAGAGTTCATAGTCTAAAGCATAGTCAATGGACAGAATAAAAATACAGAACAGAAGAGAGATGTCTGCAATGGACAAGTGGGTGATGTAGACCGTGAAGGGATTTCTCCTCATCCGGAAGCAGAGGAACCAGAGGAGGATCCCATTCTCCACAAAGCCTAGCGGGGAGATGCTCATGATGACCCAGTGCACTATGGGAATGGGTGGGTGTGAGCTCCCCAGGGAGGCATTTCTGCTGGAGGTATTCATGGCTTTCTCTTCAGCAAGGGATGTCATATTTGACTGGTCCATGAAGAGTTCTCGCACTGAGCCACTTCAGGTCATTTTCTGTAGATAAGTCAAACAAACAAAATGCATGAAAATTTCAAGAACTGAAATGAAAGAGACAGCAGGGGGTTGGGGAGAGGCTCAGGAAAGTGTGATCTTTGCAAGCACAAGAAACTGAGTTGGATCTCCCAAACCCATATATTAAAAGCAAACAAACAAACAAACAAAAAAAAAAAAACCTAGATGTGGGTCTGGGAGAGGTGGTTCAGTGGCTAAGAGTACTTGCTTCTCTTGCAGAGGACCTGGGTTCAGTTCCCAGCACCCATATAGAGGCCCATAACCTGTAACTCCAGTTCTGGTGCATATGGCTTCCTCTTCTGGCTTCTGTGGACATTGTATACATGTGTTGCATACATACACACAGAGACAAAAAGTTATGCACATAAAAACATGTATTTTTAAGAGCTAGCTGTGGTGGCACACATTTGTAATCTCAACACTGGGAAGACAGAGATGGAGAAGTCCTTAGAGCTTTCTGGCCAGGCAGCCTAGCCTAAGTGGCACATTCCAGGCCAATAAGTGACCCTATTTAAAAAAAATAAATAAATAAAAGCAAAACACCTGAGGAACAACATTCAAAATTGACCTGGCCTTCACACATATACCCATCCACATACATGTGCACCTGCATGCCTATGAATACATACAGAGATAAATAAATAAAATAAAATAGAAGAGAGCCCTGGCATTGTGGCTAGAAAGTTTAGATCCTGGAGAGATGGCTCAGTGGCTAAGAGCACATCCTGCTCTTGTAGATGACCAGGTTCTATACCCAGCACCCACATGGGCGCTCCTAAGCAACATGTTACTCCTGTCTCAAGGGAGCCAACACTCTATTCTGACCTCCAAGGACACCTGGCATATGGTACACAAACATACATACAGGCAAAAAAAGTAAACAAATAAGTAAAGGCTAAAGAGATGGCTCAGTGGTTAAAAACTTATTGCTCTTACAAAAGACCCAGGTTCAATTCCCAGCACCTACCCAGTGGTTTACAAGCATCCAAATGAGGGATGTGACATCATCTTCTGACCTCTGCAGATACAGGCATACAGGTGGTGAACATACATACATACATACTTACGGCAAAACACTCACGCAAATAAAATTAAATAAATCTTTTTTTAAAAAAAGTAAAAATAGGGCTAGAGAGATGGTTCAATGGTTAAGAACACTGACTGTTCTTCCAGAGGTCCTGAGTTCAATTCCCAGCAACCACATGGCGGCTCACAGCATCTGTAATGGGATTCAATGTCCTCTTCTGGTGTGTCTGAAGACAGCTACAGTGTACTCGTATACATAAAATAAAAAGTAGTAATAATAATGTAAAAATAAACCAGAGAAATTTATTCTGATGATCTATTTTATTTAACCCAATGAATTCAAAATAGCATTTCGTCATATATCCAGTATGAAATAAAAAATGAGAAAAAAAAAAGGGTGTTTCTCCCACATGTAGTGTCTACCTTAGCAGATGAACCATATCTCCTGTGCTCAACAGGACCAGGTGATCAGTGGCCAGCCACCCTGTAGGAAATGATATACTCTTAGCAGATGAGCCACACTTCTTGTGTGGAGCAGGTGACTGGTGGCCACCATATAGGACAGCTCAGGCTTCAAACACTCACAAAATGAAATTTCTCATACAGAGATGGGTAGTCCAAGTTCTTAGGAGCAAACCCAACCCAAATACTGGGAATGTGTAAAACCAGACCTAAGCTGTGTTCTTAGAGAAGGTGACAGGAACATCCTGCTCTCTCAGACAAGGCTCAAGTATCCGTGTCCCTCCAGACCTTGAAGGCAATCAGCCCTGGGCCTCTTGCCTGAAAAAGAGGGCTCTCCTGTTTGATTGAAATCATGGGGTACAAGGGATCCCCACCACCGTGCCTGCCTCCCTCCCCCTTACTCCCGAGCCCTAAATTCACAGCCTGTTCCTCCTTTCTCTGAAAAGATGTGTCCCACACTTTCATTTTATGATCCAGCTTTTTTTTCTTTTCATTTCTGTTCAACTTTTCTCCATTTCCCAAAAAAAAGCTTCTAACTAAATTCACAGAGTTGAGAAAGCTGTTTGAACACTTTAGGCCCAACTGCGTGTCTTTAAAAAAAAAAAAAAAAATCAAACCAACCTTATTCAGTTCTATAGTTAGAGATTCATGGTGATGGAACAGGCTTTCTCCATTCTTTCAAGATTGAATTTTAAGTCATTGTACAGAGAGTTAAAAATAAGAACCATGGCATAGTTTTTGCTGGGGAGAAAGAACTGAATCTAATTCAACTCTGTGAGTGGAATGAAGGAGAGCTTGCCAAAACCAAGCAAGCACACATCAAGGTATATAGCTTTATATGGTTTTAAGGGAGACCTTATATCACTGAGTTTTCAAGAGTCAGTAGGAGTCTGTTTGCTTAATAAGGGGGGAAAGGCATTTTAAGGAAAAAGAACACTGTGGACATACATAAAGGCCAGAGGTACCCAATGTCCCTACTAGCTGGACATGATAGCTTATGTCTGTATTCCTAACAATCAGGAAGCTGAAGCAGGAAGCTCACTACAAAGTCAAGGCTAGCCTGGTCTACACAGTGAGCTCCAGGATAGCCAGGACTATGTAGTACTATGTAGTTAAGATCCTGTCTTAACCCTAGTACTACCAAAAAAAAAAGTGGTTTTTGCCAGCTGGGCATGGTGCCAGCTGGGCATGGTGGTGCACACACATTTAATCCCAGCACTTGAGAGGCACAGGTAGATGGAACTCTGCTTTTCCTCCAGAGAGACAGTACTCTCTTCTGCCCAGGGCATCCTAGGGAGTGAAAACTCTTTTCTCAGAGTAAAACTCATGAACTACATAGTCAGGCTGATTTTGATCATGGGGTTGGAATGCAAATAGTTAAATTACAAAAAACTAATTATCATTATAAAAACAACATATATAATCCTTCCATCATTTTCTTAGAGTGAGATTTTACTTAAATGAACACATTGGCTGGGTGGTGGTGGTGGTGGCATACGCCTTTAATCTCACACTTGAAAGGCAGAGGCAGGTGGATTTCTGAGTTCAAGGCCAGCCTGATCTACAGAGTGAGTTCCAGGACAGCCAGGGTTATATAGGGAAACCCTGTCTCCAAAAAACAAAAAACAAACAAAACAAAACAAAACAAAACAAAATGAACACATTGCCTTAAAAAAAATCACATCCCAAATGTTACTCAATCAAGAGGAATTTCCAACTGTCCGGTAACAGTTTGGGAGGCCTGGGAACCAGCTACCCTCTATACCCATCTCTCCAATCCCTATCCTCCTCAAGGCTCCTAGCGGTCTTATCTGTTGCACATCTGCTGTAAGCAGCTGGGGTATTTAACCTTGAGGAGCACGATGTGGGCAGAGCCAAAGTGGCGGCTCACTGACAAAACAGTATAGCTTGGAATTTACTCTAGCCACAGCGACACTTTCTCAACAGCCCACAAATACCATCACTGAGCTCTCTGATGAAGGATCTCACCTCCCTGGCAGGATGACTCCTGTCTCCAGGTAGACCCAGCTCTGGGACAGCAGGCTCTTTGTCCAGACATGCAAATCATCTCATTATAGAGTAACTGGAGTTGCAGGCTACATGTTTACCTGGCTGGCAGTGGCAGTCCAAGCAGAAGGACAACTCATCCTATCAGGTCTTGGTGGAGGAACACAGTGGTGGGAACCTTAGCTGGAGACAGAGGGCTAGAGGCCTGGGGCAGCTGGTGGCATGTTAGTCAGTGGCTTGGGCAGCATCACAGAGTTTCATTCCGTCCTCTTTGTTCCTCATGGAAGCACCTCCTAGAGAGAATGAAGTTTCCTGGAGCATCAGAGTGCGGACATTAAGGCTTTAACATATGAAGACCCCTTCTTTGCTGCCTAATTTAAACACTTAGCACCAGTGTGAGAGGCTAGGAGGGAAGCCATTCTAGCCCTCATCTAACAGGAAAGAAAATTAAGGAGTAATGCCAGAGCCTCTGCAAGACACAACCTCACAGGGGCTCCACTACCCACAATTGCTTCATGGCAGCTGCCGATCCCTGGGCAGCAGCATAGTGATGCCTGGAAATGCTCACAGATCCTAATCAGAGAGTTGTCCAGGTCTCCTTACTGCCAGCCAACAGCCGAGCTTGTTTCCCACTCGACAGAGAGCAAAGCATTGCTTTAGCTGAGCTCTCACTTCACAGACAAATGGAAGCTGGAGAGTTTGCAAGGTGGAACAGCACTTACCACTAACACAGGGTCCAGCGAGCCAGAAGCCCCGACCTATAAGCCCTGCTGCAGGTCTCACCCTGCTGCAGGTCTCACCCTTTGCAGAAGTTTGCATTTTTGTCTTCCACTTTAGCCTGCCACTACCCTCCTATTTGAGGACTTGAAGGTACCATGTTCCCTGAGAGATTGGATTCATTGCCTTCTAAGACCTAAGATTGATTTCAAATTATGATCTCGTGTGTATGGGTCCAGGGTTCCTGTGCCCTCTCCACATCGAAGGTCTGTCTTGATGCTCATATTTGTAATCACAGAGGAAGATTACTACAAGCTGGAAGAAAGTATGGTCTATGTAGAGAGTCCTAGGAAAGTCATCAAGAAGCAGAGTGGCCCTTGGGGACAGATCATTCCATTCCTACCTGGATAAAAGGCCCCCCTCAAAAAAAAAAGTCATCCTAATGGGCTCCTCTATAAGCTACTTAGCTATGATACAAACTGGGTGGATTTTAATTTATATTACCTTTTTTTCCTATTATAAGACAATGTGTTCTCATTGCAGAATACTTGGAAATTTCACGCATAAGACAAGTACTCAAAATTAACTTTATTAAACACTTGAAATAGTCCCTTAGATTTTTTTTCCCCAATGGCTCAAACACAGTTTTTGTTTTGTTTTGTTTTGTTTTTAAATTGGGATCAGTCAAGGATAAGGGTTGTTATCATACATTTTCTCACCTTGATAACATATTATATTTCTTCCTGTCGGGGTAGTCTCTAAAATGTATTTTTTTTTCTCCTAATCCCCTAACCTTGAACATACCAATTGTTCCTAATTTTTTCTTTTTTCTTTTTTTGTTTTTTTTGAGACAGGGTTTCTCTGTGTAGCCCTGGCTGTCCTGGAACTCACTCTGTAGACCAGGCTGGCCTCAAACTCAGAAATCCACCTGCCTCTGCCTCCCAAGTGCTGGGATTAAAGGCGTGGGCCACCACCGCCCAGCTTTTTTTTTTTTTTTTTTTTTTTTTTTTGCTCCTAATTTTTCATCATTATTTGAAATATATATGTGCTCAAATTTACAATCACATCCAGGTACTTACAATCAGATTCATAAGATGTGTGTGAACATACACAAACACATACATCTTTACCAGACTCCCCATGTTTATAACTTCCTCCTATGACAGTAAGGTGCCCGGCTCCTGTCATTCACATGCGTGCAAACAACCTACTGAGAAGCCCTTCTCCATGGCTGAGTAGCCCACACTGCCACTGAGCCCTGCTTTGGAATACTTTTCTCATTTAGCAGGGGCTCCATGTCCCCTTTACCTCCCACACAGACGCCCTCCTGACCTGTCTGCTGCGGACATCCTCTGCCAGGGCCCCATTCCTCCATCCCCTCCCTGCTGGGCTGCCCTCCCTGCTCAGGCAGACACCACCCACCTTGAGAAGTAGCAGAAAGACAATGCTTAGCACAACCCACCTACCTGTAGGAATTAAAACAACAGTAGGCAGTTGTACATTCACACCTGAGTGTAAGAGGTTTGGTTTTTGTTTTCTTCAAAATTAGTAGAGGTTCTATTAGGTCCTTAAACTGTCACAAATTGATCTTAGAATCTGGGATCATTTTTTATCCCCCTGGCACTGAGTAGCTCTCTGATATTATGCATCCCCTGGTGAATTGTTTCTTTTTCTGGGACACAGACACCCCTGAATAAATTCTCTGAGTTCTTTGGGTTTTGTTTGTTTGTTTGTTTTTTAAGATTCTACTTTTCCGGGGCTGGAGAGATGGCTCAGAGGTTAACAGCGCTGGTTGCTCTTGCACAGGTCCTGAGTTCAATTCCCAGCAACCACAAGGTGGCTCGCAACCATCTATAATGAGATCTGGTGCCCTCTTCTGGTGTGTAGGTGTACATGCAGGCAGAACACTGTATACATAGTAAATAAATAAATCTTTTTTAAAAAAATTTTTAAAATAAAGATTTTTATTTTAAAGATTCTACTTTTCAGCTCCTACCACTAAGGCTCAGAAACATCAAAGGAGAGGGGACAGGAAGATTGTTGAGACCCAGAGGCCCAGGACGCCTGTGTCAAGATACCATCTTCTACATAGGCCAGGGAGGCTGCACCAGTGAAATCTCAAAAATATAGCTGCCTAATAAGACCTGAAAAGCCATGCAGTGGTGGCATACACCTTTAATCCCAGCACTTGGGAGGCAGAGGCAAGTGGATTTCTGAGTTCGAGGCCAGCCTGGTCCACAGAGTGAGTTCCAGAGACCTGAAAAATGACAATACCAGTTGCCATGCCAAGAAAGATGGGGGAAGGATTGCAAGACTTTACCCCTAGATGAGAGGCCACAGGTTATTAATGGCTGCTGAGAAAGAGACGCTCCGCCTTCTCCAGGAGTGAATCTTTTGATCATTACCCAACCCCAAGTGGCTAGCCTTAAACACATAGGCATATGACAATGCTAAAGGGGCTCGTACGATTGTATTTATAAATTTATATGTATATGTGAGTATATATGTGGCAATAATACTTAAAGAATAAGAGGCCCATGAATAAGAGGGAGGTGCGGGGACAGGAGAGTAGTCAGTAGTACAAGAAAGGGGGAATGATGTAAACACAGTACTCATACATGAAATTCTAAAAAAAATAAATAAATAAGATTTTCATTTCTTATTTTTTTTATATGAGTACATTGTATCTGTAAAGATGGTTGTGAGCCTTCATGTGGTTGTTGGGAATTGAGTTTGGGACCTCTGCTCGCTCCAGTCAACTCTGCTCGCTCAGTTACTGCTCGCTCTGGCCCAAAGATTTATTTATTATTATATATAAGTACACTGTTGCTGTCTTCAGACATACCAGAAGAGGGCATCAGATCTCATTACAGATGGTTGTGAGCCACCATGTGGTTGCTGGGATTTGAACTCAGGACCTTCGGAAGAGCAGTTAGTGCTCTTAACCACTGAGCCATCCCCCTGGAGCTGGAGTTACAGGTGGCTGGAAGCAGCCCAGTGTGGGCTAGGAACTGAAAGGGGATCCTCTGCAAGAACATGCTGAGCCATCTCTCTAGCCTCAGACCTGTCTTTAACTGTTGTGGTTAGCTAAGCCACAGCAGCCAGATTTGAAGCAGGTTTCTTCTAAGTATGACCTCACCTGTCCAGGTTCAAAGCCCCGAAGAAGCACCATGACAAAAGACAGCCTTCGGAATGCTGAGGTGTTGCGAAGGCTCATGCTCCTTGTCTGGTGACAGAGCCCAGGCATGGCACCCCCAATCACCTTCTTTGTATTGCCAAAGACAGAGTAAATGACAGCCAGCAATTATTCTTTCCAGGCCATTTGTCAAGTCAGAGCCTCTTCCTTTGCCTTCCCACGGAGACTGGAATCTACTTGGATGTGGCTGAAGTCCCTCAGCAAGATTCCTCTAGTGGCTCTGATTCCGAGTGTCAAGGGCCTAAAATGTGGTCAATCTTATTTCTGAGAATGGTCATTGTTTTCTCAGTAGATGTGGCAGAGCCTGCAAAAGAGGCTTCACAGGGCACCATTACAGTGCTGAGCACTCTCTGCTGTCTGTGCCTAATGCTGTCTGGCTCAGGAGCTTAGCTTTCAAGCCAGCTGATCATAGATGCAAGCCCTAAGCCAAGAAGCCTGGCCCCTCTAAACCTTGGCTCCTTCACACAATTGGCATTTTTTTTTTCTCCATATTTCTGGGAGGCTGAGATAGGAGAAAAACTAAAAACTGAAAATCTAGAGCTTGGAGAGTTCTTTGCCAATAGGAGCCTTGTGGAAATGTCAGGCTGAGAGGATGATTCAGCAAGCAGGAAAAACAAGCATGGTGGGTTTCCTAACTGTGGATGGATGGGAGCATGCAGAGCCAGGTGCCTGGCAGCTCCTCCTGGGGCTCACACTCATCTCTTCCCTGAATGTGTGAGAATCATTTACGAGGTGGAGCTGATAGCATTCAGGGAGAATGAGTGTGGACAGAAGGCACTTGTGTGCAAGCCTGAGGACCTGAGTTCAAGTCCTAGAACCCACTGAAGGGGGAAGGAGGGAACTGACTCCATAGGTTTCTCCTCTGACCTCACTCATGTTTGCATGAATGTGTGCACACACACACATACACACACACACATACACACACACATGATAATACATTTTAACTTCTTAACGTAACAAATGTCACATCTTTATGTACCTTCTCTAGAAACTCAGGAGCAGGCATCCCCTTCCACCTTCCTGCTCATTTAAACAGTCTTTCCTGAGTCCCAGCTTCTGAGAGAGGGACAGAAGATAGGGAAAGAAAGGATAGAGGCAGAAAAAAAAGAGAAACAACAATAAACTAGGGATTGGAGGAGTATGTATCTGAAACCTGCTCCTGTCCCCAGGCAACCACATAGAAGTTGACCCCAGGCAGGACTTTGATGTGTAGATGCATTCTATTCTCTCTCTCTCTCTCTCTCTCTCTCTCTCTCTCTCTCTCTCTCTCTCTCTCTCTTTCTCTCTTCCTCTCTCTCTCTTTCTCTCTCCGTCCCTCCCTCTCCCTCTCCTTCTCCCTCTCTCCCCTTTCCCTCCCCCCCTCTCTGTGTATACACTAACCTGCACAAATAGAAAGCCATTTGTGAGATGGCATTTCCATAGCAAGGAAGGGCATGTGTGGGACAGCACAGCTGTCCGGTGTTAAGCATATCACCCTCACACCACCACAGCCACCTGGGCAGAGAGGCAAGGACAGGTCCCCCTGGTGAGTTTGTGGGAGAATCAACTTAGTGCACTGTTTTCCAGAGTAGAGGGGTACTATGTCTCCCTTGGGGCATTTGGCATGCCTGGCCATTTAGAGTTCAAGCTCAGTTGACTGCGCTCCTACATCTAGTGGCTGAATGCCCTTCAAAATGTAGGACAGTCCCATACCAGAACTCTTCAGTCTTCAACTGTCCACAGAGCTGAGACTCTCTACTCCAGAGGCCACCTTCTTACTCTCAGACACAGCAATGTGTCACCAGCCAGTACCCTCCTTGCCCAATCACCCCACTCACCCTGGCTTGGAAATACGGTTAAGATATGCCAAAACCTGCTTAGTACACACTCTGCCACTACTGGGCTGGACAGAGCTTCACAAACTTTGGTGCTAAGGAAAGCAAAGAGAAACCTGCCCAGCTTGCCTCTAGCCATGCCCGGTGGCTCTGTCAAGCAGTTTCAATACAGGAATGGAATACTCTCATAGCCCAGTTCCCCTCACTCCTGAAGTAACCTTGAACTCATCCATATCCACCATCCAATCTGTGAATCAGTCCTCTAATTCTCCCATACCTTCCCAGTCATGAGTCAAGACGACGAAGCTATGGCAGAAGTTTCAACCCAAAAGTTGAAAAACAGTATCTGGGAACATTTCTCCCACAGAAGAAAAGCAAATTTCCCCAAACGAAGGCAGTGGGAGACAGAAGTTTTTGCCAACACACACTGACAGCAAATATGAGTCCACAAAAAGCAATCGGCATAGAAATCGCTGCCGGGGTGGCAGCTCTCAGAACAGGAGGGATCTTACTGCACTTGTCAAGATCGTCTGAACAACTCCACACGCTGAAGCGCGGACCCACTGGTGTCCTTTGCTCAGGAAGGGTCAGAGATGACAGCGAGGGGATGGCTCCTTTGAATCCTGTGGCATCCATACCTGGCCAGCCTGCCAGGTCCCTGGTCCCAGCATCTCCCAGGATGGCTGCAGACGAGTCTCTGAAGTCAGAACTGCTCTCCCACTGCTGAAATATTTGAGCTGCACTAGGCAGATGGTCCCACGCTTATCAGCAGAAGCAGAGCTTCAAATGGCATCATCCGCTGACACGCAAGTGAAAATCTGTACCCTGATCCACAGGGGGAATGGGCTGGGGCTAGCACAAAATGGCTTGTCACCCTCAAAGACAAGGGCCAGCCTGGGCTAAGGAGAACAGTGCTCCTAAAACATGATGTCTTAGAAGGCAGAATACATAGGACCATTCCTATTCCTAGCTGAGCTCAGAAGTAATCACATGACCTGCACTGAGCTCTTGAAGACTCAGTGTTCTTCACTGTAAAAATGGATTTTTAATATTACCTCAAAAAGGTGTGGGGATTAAAAGGGACATGTATGTCTAAATCTGCAAAGTAGAGGGACATGGATAAATAATTCAGTATGCACTCCCTCATACAACTCTTTATGGAGTATATCATGAACAGCTTAGTGTGGAAAGTTGGGTTGAAGTAATCGAGAGGAAGAGAAGCCAAGGTAAAGGAGTCTGTGGTAGAGGAGGTTTGTCTGCCCTGTGGAATTTACCCAGGCAAATTCCTTCCCAGGAACTGTTAGGTACAGTTTCTCACGCAGGAACTCGGAAACACATTATTGAACATCTTTTCTCCTGACCTCTGCCCACTTTTCTCCAAGAACCCAAAATAAAACCAAGCAAGAGAATTCTAGATCACCTGGATCTCAAGTAGCCACGCCCACAGTGAAGGACCACAGGTAGCCACGCCTACAGTGAAGAGCCACCCTTGCTCCGCTCCTGTCCACACCTGTTCTTTTCAGAGGGCTTCCTGAAGCAGCAATGACCCTGGAACCAGTCAGATCAAAGGGGAGGGAAGGCGATTCCAACCCATTGGAAAGCAGGTGTCACTCAAACTCTTTCCAAAGCAGGTCTAAAGGGCAGGAGAGCAATTGCCCTGCAGGATGCCCCATGCTCAGTTATGGGGGGGGGG
>NW_022196911.1:8372229-8384037 GCF_008632895.1 Mastomys coucha | reverse complement strand
GGGGACCACAAGACAGAGGTTTACACCAAAGACCTTCAGAGCACAGCTGGTCCCAGCAGCAGGCGCAGACAGGCAGAGGGTAAGTCAACAGAACCAGTGAGCTCTGGCCAGATGTCAAGAAAACACTTTCCCGTTACCTGATTTCCATGTCCCAAGAGAAGGGAAGGCCTGCCTCCTGGAGAAGGTAAGTTTCAAGAGCAAAGTCAGAGAGAGAAAGGAAAACCCACTGAAGACAAACTGCAAGGTAGAAAAGGAAGGACACACCGTGGGGAGGGATTCATGAGAGGAGCCAGTAGGATCCAATGAGAGCCAGGAAAGGGGCTGGCCAAGAGGTCCCCTGGCATGGCATGGGGGAGGGGGAAAGGAGGAAGGAAGGATGGAACAGACGGATCTTCTCTGCTCCTCAATCCACATTTGCTGCTTCTTAGAGCTGAGACAGTCCAGATTTGGTGAACAGTTGTCCCCAGGCTGGTAGTGGAACCCTGAGCAGAGTGACCAACTAGAGAGAAGACTCCACCATCATTGTTTAAGTCAACAGAACAGAAGAGCGCACCAATTTGCTTTTCCCCATCTCTTATCACAACAGAGATGCCTGGCCAGACCAGTTTGGAAGTCGTTGTTACCAGTCACCAGGTGAATGTAGAACAGAGCTCCCAGGAAGCTAAGAGGTCAGCTGGTCTCCAGGGGAGGGGACTGCTGCAAGGGATCTCTCTCCTCCCACAGAGTGAGTAGGTGGGGGAAGGTGCCAATTGTTTTGTGACTAATTGGCACTGCCAACAAAACAGGAACTATCACAGATGGGGCTGGAGTTTCATTTGTGATAGATAATGATTTATGCTTAGAGAAAATACAGCAACTTACTGTAAAAATAAAGCTGCCTGCATTTAAGCCACAAATAGGACGGCTATTTCTGTGCTTGGTTTGTCGTTGTGAGGAATCATTTTCTTCAGAGGTGGGAAGATTTGAGGGGGAAGGAGGTATTGAAAGAGCAGGAACAGGGCCAACTGAGCCCTGGGAAGAGAAGTCTGTGGCCCCCAACTTTTCTTCCTCAGAACTTCTAGACTGCACTCCCGCGAGATAAGTCATACCTTCTAGAGTTCCTTAAACATGCCTGTCCCTTCTGCCAAACGGCAGAAAGATGAAAAAGGCCTTGAGGGGTTCAGAGGAGCAAGGGAGGAGAAAAGATAATACGAAAGTAACTTAAGGAAGGATTTTGGCTCACAGTTCAAGGGTTTGATCTGTCATGGTGGGCAAGTTAAGAGGACAGGAGCTTGGGGCAGCTGGTCACATTCCATCAAGCAATGAACGCTGCCGCTCAGCCGGCTTCCTTCTTTGCATTCAGTCAGGAACCCTGACCCATGGTATGAATGGCGCTGCCCAGAGCCTTCCAAACTCAGTCACCCTAAGAAATAATCCCTGACGAGCATGCCAAAAGGTTTGCCTCCTAGGTGAGTCGTGTTAACAATTAACATTGACTATCACACACACGGTAACACAGGAAGCCAGGTGGTAGATTCATAGTGGTGGAGTCCGAATGTGGCAGATCGGCAGAACACAGAACCCCTGCTCCCTGGGTTGGAATCCCCTCCTTCTAGCTTAAGTCCCATTTCTTACATTCCAAAGCCTCTTAGTACCTGGGTTGGGGCCAGGGGTGAGGGGGCTTGACTCTTGCTGTCCTAGAGAAGCACGTGCGCTTCAGTCATACCCTCAAATGTGTCCTCACCTGGAACCAACTCTGCTCAGTCCTAGATGTTGATTGTCGATTGCAGAAAGATAGCCTCAAGCGTTTCACCAAAGCTCAGTGTTCCCTTCTGACTTTGAGAATCCAGAGAGCTGGAGGAGCTGGTAAATAGAGAGACAGAAGGAAGACGAGTCAGACCCACAGAACACGCTGACAGACAGCCCCGTGTACACTGTCCTGCTCCACCGTTTGGAACAGAATTGACTTAAGGGATGCTAGAAATCCGATCTTCCAAACTTGACTAGAGTAAAATTGGCTTAAGCGGTTCTGTAATTTGCCGTTCTGACTGACAGGCTCTCAGAACAGAACCAATACGGCATCTTCCTGATTGACAGGCTCTCAGGGCAGGACCTTCCCATCCTCTGCCCTCTAATTCTACAACAAAGTCTTCAGATCTCAGTGACCAGATAAAAGCCAGAGATAAAACCCTGAGAATGAAACTCTCCCAGGCCCATTTGATCCCACCAGCCTGGGGCAATCTTTCCTAGCCCTGTACAGGGATTGGCTGGCTCTGTTCCAAGCAAAGGTTTTCATTATTCAGAGCACATTTCTTAGACGTGGAGTCTGAAGGAAAACTGTTCCACCTCCTTCGTGTGCTTGACCTTCCACCTAGACAGGCCCACATGGTGAGGTCTGCTGAGAGCACTCTACAAGGTGGAAGACTCCTGGGTATGAGGAGAGAAAAAGAACGGGTTTAGGAAGATAGGTGTGGCAAGGATACCACAGCTGCCACCTGAACGTGGCCCAGCCCTGGGAATCTCTGACATCCTCAGTCTGAAAGGAGGATTTTTCCCACCCAGTAGAAGAGCCTTTTCTGAGCAATAAGGAGGACACCAAGTGACCCAGAATGGGTGGTAGTCCTAAGCAAAGGCATTTGTGCTAAGGGTCCCGAGAATGCCCTAGGCCACTCCCATCCAACAGACTGCTTGTGGCCAGTAAAGATGGCTACAGCTGATAGGCAATGCACCTTTGGATCCAAAATGAAAATGTCAAATCAAACATAAACGAAATAAACAGAGGTCTCTCTGGGTTCCTCGGAATCGCTGGTGCCACGTGACTACAGGGCTAGGCAGTCTGAAGCAGGAAGAAATGATTAGATTAATTGATAAGGCATCAGGAACATGGCATGACCCGTGCCAATTAAAAGGACCACATTGACTTCAAACACACCATGTCTCTGAGGATGACCTTGAACTTTTTTTTTTTTTTTTTTTTTTTGGTTTTTTCGAGACGGGGTTTCTCTGTGTCGCCTTGGCTATCCTGGAACTCACTCCGTAGACCAGGCTGGCCTCGAACTCAGAAATCCGCCTGACTCAGCTTCCTAAGTGCTAGGATTAAAGGTGTGCCCTACCACTACCCGGTGACCTTGAACATTTTTTAAGATTTATTTTTATTATTCTTAATCATAGGCCAGAGGAGTTGGATCATCCTGGAGCTAGAAACATAGATAGTTGTGAAATGCCCAGTGTAGGTACTGACAAACTCAGGTCCTCTAGAAGAGAAGTATGTGTCATTAACCATTGAGCCATCTCTTCAGCCCTAACCATGAACTTTTGATACTTCTGCCTCTGCTTCATAAATGCTCAGATTATAGGCACACAGCACTATGCCCAGTTTTATGCAAACTCCACGCATGCTAAGCAAGTATTCCATCAGCTGAGCCATATCTCCAGCCCCTTGAACAAGTGTCTTTAATAAAAAAAGGGGGGTGGGTAGAGCTGGAGAGATGGCTCAGAGGTTAAGAGGTTAAGGCTGCTCTTCCAGAGGTCTTGAGTTCAATTCCCATCAACCACATGGTGGCTCACAACCATCTAAAATGGGATCGGATGCCCTCTTCTGGTATGTCTGAAGACAGCCACAGGGTACTCATATACATTAAATAAATAAATAAATAAATAAATCTTTTTTTTAAAAAGAGTATTTATTTGGGGATGGAGAGACAGTTCAGTGGGAGAGAAACTGCAAACTGCTTTTCCCAAGGACCTGATTTGATTTCCAGCACCCACATGGCAGCTCACCAGCATCTGTAACTCCAGTCTTAAGGGATCCAACGCCCTCTTCTGGCCTCCACAGCTATTGCATAAATTTGGTGCGCAGAAATCCATGCAGGCAAATCATCTAAATGTTTAAACTTTATTTTTATGTATATGGGCATTTTGTCTGCATGTATGTCTGTGCACCACACATGTGCCTGATATCTGCGGAGGGTGCCAGATCCCCTGCAGCTAGAGTTACAGTGTGGCTGTGAGGAACAAATCCCAGGTACTCAGAAAAGTAGTAGTACATGGGCTTAGCGACTGATACATATCTCCAACCGAACAAATATTTTATAAAAGAAATTAAACAAATGGCTAGTAAGCTCATGAACAGGTGCTCAAAACATTAATCATCACAGAAATGTAAATTAAACTCTAAATGAGATACTGTCTCATACCTGCTAAAAGGTGGGTACAAAAGATTGCAAACAAAAGAGTTCAAACCAAATGTTGGTTAAGAGGGGACATCAGAACTTTAGCAGCTCTGGTGGGAATGCAGAACCAGTTGGCAAAGCTGGGCAGGAATTTTTTTAAAAAGCAAACCCATGCAGCATCTTATGAGCCAGATTCTCACTGTTAGGAATTTATCCACAAGAAAGTAAAATCTAGGGTTGGAGAAATGGCTGAGAGGTTGAGAGCACGCAATGCTCTTCCAAGTTCTGTTCCCAGCATCTGCATCAGGCTGACCACAGCCATCTGTAGGCTCCAGTTCCTGGGAATCCGTGGGCACTGCATACACATACACACACACACACACACACACACACACACACACACACACACTAAATCTTTAAAAAGAAAAGAGAAAATGTATATCCACCAAAATCCTCATGTAAGAATATTCATAACCATCTTATTTATAACAAATAAGAATAAGGGCTGCAGAGATAGCTTAACAGTTAAGAACATTGACTACTCTTCCAGAGGTCCTGAGTTAAAATCCCAGCAACCACATGGTGCCTCACAACCATCTGTAATGGGATCTGATGCCCTCTTCTGGCATGCACATTCTATATAAAACTAGAGTACATAAAGTAAATAAAGAAATAGATCTTTTGAAAAATCAGAATCTGGGGTTGGAGAGATGGCTCAGCAATTAAGAGCACTGACTGTTCTTCCAGAGGTCCTGAGTTCAATTCCCAGCAACCATATGGTGGCTCACAACCATCCGTAAAGGGATCCGATGCCCTCTTCTGATATGTCTGAAGACAGCTACAATGTATTCATATACATAAAATAAATAAATGAATCTTTTTTAAAAATTCAGAATCTGAAAACAGTTAAGATGCTCATCAAAAATAAGCTGGATCAACAAATTGATATACACTCATTCAATATAAAACTACTCTGAAATAAAAAGCACAGACCCACAGATACAGGCAGGAGCATAGTTAGCCATCTAATATAGAACATTCTATCATATAGTGATAGAAATCTGATTATTATTTGCTGGTCATGTCAAACTGGCTAGAGAAGACAATGTCCCACATCTAAGGTGGGACACAGCCTGCATGGGTATGTACACTTATCAAGCTACACCAACAGGAACAACTATGAGATATGATTTTCACTGGGTGTAGCAAGCTTTGCCTCTATACAAGTATTTCTTAGTTCAAAGAACTCTTATAGCTGAGCCTGTCATTTTAAAAGTCACATGTTTCTCCTTCAATATCTAAGAAGGTGACTTGCTACTGAACTGCAGGCACTAAGTCCACGTTTGTGCTGGAGCCCATGTGGAGTGGGAAACTGAAATGCCTTCCTCACAAACTCCAAGAGGAATAAAATTTCACATTTGTTTCTTTGATAACTTCAAGTCACATGTTAAAGTGACAAGCTGCTTCCCCACTCCCGTTTTACTCTGCTCTCCGCTGTCCTACTCTCAAAATGTTTTCAAGTAGCTCGTGTTAGCTGATAGAAATCCTTGGTGGGAAAGGATAAGTTAAGAAATTAATTATACTCAGGAAGCTGAAGCTGAATAAACAGGAATTTGAACCTAGCATAGGCTGGCATAGCAAGACCTCCTCCAAACCAAACCAAACCAAACTAAACAAAGACCTTAATTGTAAATGGAGGACTTTATGTCAGCCTACAGCATCATAGCATCATGATATTTTATTTTTATTTAATTTTATTTAATGTGTATGGATATTTTGCCTACATGTGACTGCATACTGTGTACATGCCTGATGCCTTTGAAAGCCAGAAAAGGGTATCAGGTCCCCCCCGGAATTGGAATTAGAAATGGTTGTGAACTTCCATGTTTATGCTAGGAAGCAAGTCTGGCTGTCTGCAAAAGCAGCCAGCCAGTGCTCTAAACAGCTGAGCCATCTCTCCAGCCTCATTCTGACACTTTAACCACGCTCATGCACTTTCCAAAGTTAGCCCTGGATATTGCTGTTCCATCATATTTCCACCAGGGGGTATGTAGGCCAGTAAGGATTAACACGCTTAACCTAGTCATGATGATTAAAACACACACACACACATTCAGACTACCAATAAAAACCTGTAAAATAAACGCCAAAGAAATGTAAATTTTAAAAATACATTTGCCATTTTCCTGTACTGTGTTGGCAAACATTGAAAAATAAGATTACCAGTGCTGGAAAGCAAGCAAACATGTTGGTGCTACAGACACAATTAATAAAACGTCCTCGTAAGCAAGAACTCCCTTCTCTGGGTCCTAATAAAGTGATCATCCGCAGCCACAGTGTCGAGCAGTATGCAGGTTAGTTTTTGTCAACTTGACACAAGTGAAAGTCATCCAGAAAGTGGGGGCCTCATAAGAAAATCCCTCCACTGGGGCTAGAGAGATGGCTCAGCAATTAAGAGTACTGGCTGCTCTTCCAGAGGACCTGAGTTCTATTCCTAGCACCCACATGGCAGCTCTCAACTGTCTGTAATTCCTGTTCTAAGGGGCTTGACACCCTCACACAAACATGCAGGCAGGCAAAAAAAAAAAAAAAAAAGGAAAACGCCTCCATCAGATTGGCTTATAGGCAAGTCTGTGGGGCATTGTTTTGATTAATGATTGGATAGGCAATGCCACCCCTGGACAGGTGGTGCCAGGTAGTATAAGAAAGCAAGCTAAGCATGCTCTGGGGGACAAGCCAGTAAGCAGCATGTCTCTCTGGTTTGCTTCACAACCTGCCTCCAGGTTCCTGCCTTGAGTTCCTGCCCAGGCTTCTCTCCATGATGGACTGGGATGGGGATATGTACGCCGAAATAAATCTTTCCCTACGCTGCTTTTGGTCAGTATTCTTGTCACAGCAGGAGAAAGCAAACTAGGACAGGTGGGCTCTGAAATTGTAATAAACATCTCTTTCCTTGTCCTCTGAAGATGCCTTACTAGACACATGCTCTTTGCCCTCCTTGCCACTTGCCAAGATTATGACCATGTGCTTGTCCAAACATCAAGGAAAAAAATGTCCAGTTGTGAGAAAGAATATTTTTGGAGTATTGCCTTGGGACACAGAATTCTATCCACGCCAGTGGCTGTTCTAAATATTTCCCTGGACTCAGCCCCTGCATACTTGGCCAGCATTGTCTGGGCCCTTCATAGAAATATAACTTCTAAATTTTCCCTAGCAGATATTCATCAGCTGTACAAAGAGGAAGAGCATAAACTGCTGAAAGCTGTGCTCCTTGGGTCATGGGCACTACTTCCCACAACACCCACCGGCTTTGCATGGAGACTCTGGACCTTCAGAGCGGCACCCTGGGTACCATTAAAGTTGTTTTCCTTTTTCTTTTCTGTCCACAACTGTTTTGTGGGAAATGGTGTGGGTTTTTTTTTCACTTGTAATATCTTCAACAATGCTGAAAAAAGAGTCTGCTCCAAATGAGAGTAGCTTGCTTAGTGTCCTTACACAAAGAAATGAACCTCACGAGCACTGCCTAAGTCCTCCCGGGAGGGTTCTCCAAATTCTGTGAGAGCATGTGTTGAACTCCACATGTCTACTTGTTGTGTGTCTGGCTTTCATATAAAAATTAACACCCTAGCCAGGCGGTGGTGGCGCACCCCTTTAATCCCAGCATTTGGGAGGCAGAGGCAGGCGGATTTCTGAGTTCGAGGCCAGCCTGGTCTACAGAGTGAGTTCCAGGACAGCCAGGACTACACAGAGAAACCCTGTCTCGAAAAAACCAAAAAAAAAAAAAAAAAAAAAAAAATTAACACCCTGAAGCAGCAATTTTGCCTCATTAATTTAGAATTGGTGAAATCCCCTGTGATGGTTTGTATATGCTCAGCCCAGGGAGTGGCACTATTAGAAGGTGTGGCCTTGTTGGGGTAGGTGTGTCACTGTGGGTGTGGGCTTTAAGACCCTCATCCTAGCTGCCTGGAAGTCAATCTTCTGCTAGCAGCCTTCAGATGAAGATGAAGAACTCTCAGCTCCTCCTGCACCATGCCTGCCTGGATGCTGCCATGTTCCTGCCTTGATGATAATGGACTGAACCTCTGACCCTGTAAGCCAGCCGCAATTAAATGTTGTCCTTATGAGAGTTGCCTTGGTTATGGTGTCTCTTCACAGCAGTAAAACCCTAACTAAGACAGCCCCAAATTAGTTTAATTTTAAATTGTGTTTATAATTCATATCACAATTTTAAAATATTGGTTGTTTTATAATGGTTTGTATATGTGTGTGTAGATGTGTGTGCATGTGAGCAGGTTTAAGTATGTATGCATGAGCAAGTGTGAGAGTGTGTGCATGTGAGCAGGTATGTGTGTGCATGTGAGCAGGTGTGTGTGTATGTGCATGTCATCAGCTATGTATGTATGTGTGTGCATGTGAGCGGGTGTGTGTATGTGTGTGTGGGGGTGAGCAGCTATGTGTGTGTATGTGAGTGTGTATGTGTGTGTGCATGTGAACAGGTGTGTATGTGCATGTGATCAGTTATGTGTACGTACATGTGAACAGGTATATGTATGTCTGTGTGTGCATGTGAGCAGGTGTGTGTGTGTGTATGTACATGTGAGCAGGTGTGTGTGTGTGTATGTACATGTGAGCAGGTGTGTGTGTGTATGTGTGCATGTGAGCAGTTGTGTGTATATGCATGTGAACAGGTGTGTGTGTATGTCTGTGTGTGCATGTGAGCAGGTGTGTGTGTGTCTGTGTTTGCATGTGAGCAGGTGTGTATACAGGCATGCTTGCCTGTCCACACCATGTGAACTCCAGAGATCAACTTAGGGTGTCTTTATTACTCTCCACCTTTATTATGATTTTTTCATTAATTCTTTTATACAAAGCATTTGTTTACACTCACCCTCACCCATTCCCTTAATTCCTCCCAGATCTGCTATTCTCCTTTATGTCCTCCTTTATTTTTTTTTATTTCATAACCCACCAATTTCAATTCATGTTGTCCATATACATCTGGATCTGGGGCCATCCACAAAAGCAACTCTACCTTAGTTTATGAGACAATGACTTTGGATCATGTATTTCAGCTAGACTGGCTGGTCCTTGAGCCCCTGGGCTCCTCCTGTTTCCACATCCTAGAACCCAGTGATGGAATTATAAATGTATGCCTCCACCTGGTTATTATGTGGGGTTTGGGAAGTTTACTTCAGAGCTATTTATCTCACCTGCCTTAGACTGGTTTCTTGGGTGTTAATTTAATTTCTCTGGTCTAGACTGAAAATTATTTGGGAAAGAAACTGTGTTGATTGGCCCCATAAGGACATAGCAGCCAGCTGATGGTCTGACAAGTGTCTGCTTCCGAGTTGTGATGTGTGACCAGAGCCCTCTGGTTAATAATGACCATTCCCTGGTGATAACTTCATAGAACGCAGATGACCCAGCCCTGTAAATGGTAAGGTTACACAGCATCCTCATCATCCCTATGTAAGAGCAGAATGCCTTACCATACCAATGTGCACTTGCTAAACAATTTTGGTGACAGATTGCAAAGGTGAAAATGCAAATAACTTTGCTGTGTTGGTCTAAGATTAATCAGTACAACACCTGAACTTGACACACTTTGTGGGGTTCACCATGGGCAAGTCAATGTTCCAATTCTGGGCCCTCATCGACAGCCAGAAGGTCGGAGCTTAACATTCCTGGCACTGTAGCTACTGAACAGCCGCCCAGTTAGCTTATGCTTACTTTCCAAATTGAAGAAGATAAAATAAAAATATATGCCCTGCCAGGATAGTATAAGTGAAACACAATAAATACATAAAATTGACCTTCTTAATTTTGTTCCCACTTCAGCCACCATTTAGGAGAAGGGAGTATTGATAACGTTGATGCCCTCAGCTTGACCACACAGTGGGTATGGTCTCTGTGGCTCTTCCCCGTTTGCTTTTTCTTCATTCTGAACTACCAGGGTGACAAGAGACACAATGTGGGCAAGCCCTCCTCACATTCTTATGAGAACACGTTGGAGAGGGGCTTCTGCTCATGGCCAATAGGAGATAAGGGAACTTCAGGGCTTCCCATTAATACCTTTTAGCCGTTGGCTACCCCTACACATTAATTAGCTCAGGTTAGGCTCCTTTTAGAGAAACACACCTCAGTGTTCTCTGGGCCCTGAGACAGGCAGGTACAGATGTGGAAGGGGCTTAGGGATGGGGTGGGGGCAGCTGGAGTTCTAAGTGTTGGGGGAAGGAAAAGATGGCAGAGAAGAAGATGGCACAAAAGATAAAGTCTCATGACTTCTGGGAAACGTACTTGGCTTCTCATGAACCACTCCAATCCAAGATCACAGTCAGAAAGCTGTTGGTGCAAAAAAAAAACCCAGCCCAACCCAGGGTCTTGTCAAGTTTCCTGGGATCTACACGCTCATCTCCTGAATGGTTCCGAATCACAGGGATTGCAGAGGGAGTAACTTGAAGTGAAAGTTCTAGAAAAGGAACATTCTATCTGGGAAGCGGACCATCTCCACAAACACATGTGGCCCCCTTGGCACAGTCTCCCTGAGAAATCCTTCTATCTCACCCATTGCTTCCCTGGAGGAGGTGTACACTCTCTGGGGGCTCCCTTGCTAGAGACCAGATCTGAGGGATTTCTCTCTAGCCAGCAGGGTCAGTAGGATTGGACTACCTGCTGTTACCAGAGGGCAGGTATCCTAGCCCACACTGTGGAAACAGCTTCTTTATTCTGTTTATACCCCAATCTTCTTAGAGGCATGTTCAGGAACACCTCCATCTCTAGCCAGCTTTTAACCTCTATCCTGTTCATTCAGAGAAACTCAGCAAGCAGGTGCATGGAGCTTCCCAGTGGGGTGTGTGGAAACAGACAGAGAAGAAAACTCGAAGCTGTGAGACCGAATATGACAGTGACATCAGCCAGCCAGCCAGAGTCCCCACTCAGCTCCACTACTGTCAACTTGAAACAAGTTGCTTAACTTCTAGAAGCCTCAGTTTTATCTCTGAAATAGGGACAATGATACACCCACATCATAGGGTCCCCCAGTATGCACTCAAGTGTCTCAGCTGCTGCCCTGGCAGCTGAATGGGGCCTGCCAGTGAGACACGTGGATCTTGAATTCAGAGTTCCATTTAAATCTACATGAAGTCAGTTCATGGTTTTTATAATGCCATCTGTAGAAAGGGGGACTTGATAAAGATGGCCTGACTGGCAGGCTACAGAGAAAGCAGAATGTCTAGCACTGAGGGTGAGATGCCAAAGCTTTTCAATCCAGACTCCATTTTAGAGAAGCTGACCCAAGTTTGAACTCAGGTTGACTAACAGGCTGGTATCTAACAGTAATTTCCAAGCTGCCTCCCAACAGAACCTGAGCCTAGCTCCAATCCCCAACAAGACCAGCACTTCCAGGTTACACCCTCAACAAGACCAGTGTCTCCAGGTTATTCCCCCAACAAACCTGTACCCCCAGGTTACAAGCCCACCCCTTGCCTAACAGCCACCAATACAGATGGGAGCAGAAGTTAAGTTTATGATCTGACTCTCAGCACCAGCCAATTATGTTAAAGGCCACAGCAGCTTCCCAATTAGATGCTTGCACATGTAATCCCTGCTTGCTGCTTACTATAAAGCCTTGCCCTGATAGACATTTGGGGCTCCCACC
>NW_022196911.1:8370370-8372219 GCF_008632895.1 Mastomys coucha | reverse complement strand
CAGATTGGCTCCTGTGTGTGTTTTGGGGGATCACTAGCATTTCCCTGGCACAACAAGGGGAAGGTGTGCTGGTAAGCAGGCATTCTGAAAACTCGCTGTGCCCATTGGCTGGGGCTCCCATAATCCACAAGCTGGGCAGCCTAAAACAGAATGTATTCTCTCACAGTGTCGGAAGCCAAGAGTGCAAATCCATATGCCAGCATGGCCAGGATTCATCTGAGGCTGGGTATAAGCCCTCGTTGCCTCTCTTGAGCTTCCAGTGGTGGGTATCAAGCCATTGCATCCTTTGCTTAAAGTTACCGCGCTCCTCTGCTTCTGTTGTCCCATGGCCTTGCCCTTACAATTCCATATTTGTATCAGGATACCAATCAGACTAGATTAAATCACTGCCAGTTCACTCTATTCCAGTATGACCCATATTGACTGCAATGACCTGATTTCCAAATGAGCCCACAGTTGAGTCTCCAATGTAGTTTTAGAGATTGGGGAACACACAGAAATTCAAACCATGTTACCCAAGCTACAGAGCTGAATTGTGACTTCCCTGCTGGGCACGTTGAAAAGGCATTAAGACCTGTTTTCTTACCCAGCTCAGGAAACTGACACTCCAACCATTCCCTCAGTTCTACTAAGTACAATCACGTGACTGTACAGCCATCACCGCCATCCTTCTCCTGAACAAAAGCTCTTCTCTGCTCATTAAAATACTATGTTCTCGGGCTGGAGAGATGGCTCAGTGCTTAAGAGCATTGACTGCTCTTCTGAAGGTCCTGAGTTCAAATCCCAGCAACCACACGGTGGCTCACAACCATCCGTAATGAGATCTGATGCCCTCTTCTGGTGCGTCTGAAGACAGCTACGGTGTACTTACATATAATAAATAGATAAATCTTAAAATAATATATACTATGTTCTCCGTGCTCCAGTCCCTCCTCCCGGCCATCATCCTTCTTTCTCTCTGGAACTCTTACTACTCAGGAACCATCTGTAAACAGAAGGAGACATGATGTGGATGTACATTCTCCCGCCCAGGCTCAGGTACCGGGGCTTGGTTGCCAGCTTTGGGATCATGCAGCTTCTGACTTCATGAACAGATCAATCCATTGATGGGGTTGCATTTTTGGAAAGGGATGGAAGCATTAGAAGGTTGGCTTGGTTGAAGGAGGTAGGGTACCAGCGCTATATTCCTCCTCCTGCCCTTTCCTCTCCATCCTCTCCCTGCTTCTTGTCTGTCACGAGGTGAGCCATTTTGCTCACCTCCCATCATGCTGTTCTGTCTTATCAAGGCCCCAAAGCAACAAAGCAAAAGACTATAGGTTGACTGAAACCCTGGCACCAGGCCCAAGTGGATAATCCCCTCCTTTGCATTGTTTATTCTGTTATAATATCTTATAGACAATGCTTTTCCCTTTAAGACTGGCTTCTTCTAGAGTCTCAGCCTCGCTGCCACCACCGCCGCTGCCCAGAGACTGCCGAGCCGGGTCCGTATGCCGCCACCCACTCCGGACACAGAATATCCAGTTATGGATAAAAATGAGCTGGTGCAGAAGGCCAAGCTGGCCGAGCAGGCAGAGCGATATGATGACATGGCAGCCTGCATGAAGTCTGTCACTGAGCAAGGAGCTGAGCTGTCGAATGAGGAGAGGAACCTTCTCTCTGTTGCTTATAAAAACGTTGTAGGAGCCCGTAGGTCATCTTGGAGGGTCATCTCAAGTATTGAGAAGAAGACTGAAGGAGCTGAGAAAAAGCAGCAGATGGCTCAAGAATACAGAGAGAAGATCAGATCGAGACTGAGCTTCGAGACATCTGCAACGATGTACTGTCTCTTTTGGAAAAGTTCTTGATCCCT
>NW_022196911.1:8328868-8369147 GCF_008632895.1 Mastomys coucha | reverse complement strand
TAACAGGGAAATAACTTGAGATGATGGCTAGCTTTGTTTTAATGTCTTATGAAATTTTCATGAACAATTCAAGTATAATTGTTAAGAACACATGTATTAAAGTTCATGTAAGTGGAATAAAAATTTTATGAATGGACTTTTAAAAAAAAAAAAAAAAGACTGGCTTCTTCTACTTACCATAGTGTCTTCTGGTTCTGTCTATGTTGTAGCATGTATCTGAATCTCTCTTTTCAATCTTGCATGGAAAAAAAATCACTTTCTGTAGATTCATTCTTTTGGGAATAGACCCTGAACTGTTGGAGGATATATTTTATAAAGTACCTTTACTTTTAGGTGACATACAACAGGATACCACTCCTGGTACCAACTTCTGTCTTAGGATTTTACTGCTATGAATACCATGACCAAGGCAACTCTTCTAAGGACAACATTTAATAGGGGCTGGCTTACAGGTTCAGAGATTCAGTCCATTATTATCAAGGTGGGAGCATGGCAGCAGCCAGGCAGGCTTGGTGCAGAAGGAACTGATACTTCTACATCTTCATCTGAAGGTTGCTAGAAGACTGGCTTCCATGAAACTAGAATGAGAGTCTTAAAGCCCACACCCACAGTGACACACCTACTCCAACAAGGCCATACCTTTTAATAGTGCCACTCCCTGGACCAAGCATATGCAAACCATCGCGCACACATGGTATAGTGACATTTTAATACATTATGTACAATGTGTAACTGGTCTGTCCATCACCTCAGACTTATCTTCATGCTGGAAACAAGAATCCTCTCAGCTGTTTGAGAATGTTTAATTGATTGCTGTCATGGTTAATATCGTCAATTTGGTGGATATAGAGTCACTAAAGAGACAATGCCTCTGAGCATGCTGGGACTTTTTCAGATTAGGTTACTTGAGGTGGGAATAACCACCCTAAATGTAGGTAGTCCTATTCCATATGCTGGGGTCCTGGGTTACATTGAAACAGAAACGAGAGCTGAGCCCCAGTGTTCATCTTTCTTTGCTTCCTGACAGCCAATGCCTCATGTCCAGCCTCCTCACAGTCCTGCAAACATGCCCTCCACCATGATACATTGTATCCCCTGAACTCTAAGCCAAAATAAACAATTTCTCCTGCAAGTGCTTTTGTCAGAGCAACAAGATCACCATAGTTAGGATGCCATTTTTCCTCAGAGCGTTGCATTATAGAATTGGAGGAGACATGTTTGCTGAGCAAGCCCTGAATCTCTCTCTTCCTTCATGTTTCTCTGGAGCCTATGGAATCAACACCTGCAAGACATCACTGAAAGAAACCCAGAAGGCACTCTGCATGTATTTTTGGTCCTGAACTTTACAAGCACGGAGGGATCCGCAGACAACTCAAGTGACCACCAACTTCTGTAGAATGAGCACCTATTAAAGGAATGTTAGCTGGCTCACCAATCTCCAGGAAGCAAAAAATAACCCAGGCTGTGGAGTTAGGTTGCCAACAACTGCATGAGCTAAAAACGTGCGGCAGATTTAGCTCCACCAAGACGTGGCTGCTGCCTCCCTGAAGCACAGTGAGTCAGCAGCCCTGCCACCCCTGGTCCCCTGCATCGTGCGCTGGCCTCGGTCTTGCCATTGATACCCACACTAAAAATGCCCTCTGTGTCCTTGCACCTTATGAGCAGAGTACATGAGGCAAAATGAAGACTGTCTGGTCTGCTGTGCCAAGGTCAGAAGCTCATGGCTAGCATGTGGGTAGAAGGTCAGGAAGAGACTCAGTGGGGAACCCCCTCCCCCCTCCCGCCACTCCAGACACAGAAAGGAACTCAGACACAAAGTGACCAAAAGGAGAGAGCCACCTCAGCTATTGCTAACTTCTCTACCTCTGGCTATAATGGTGAGCAATAATTATCCTAAACTACTCATACTGAGGGTTTTGCTGGGGGAGGCCCCTACCTGGAGCCTCCTTCCTATAGGACCCCAGTTAGGACCCCAGTAGCTTTCCCCATTTTCTTCGATGCCTTATGTCCTCACCAATACTTGTGCGTGCGCGCACACACACAGGCACACACACACACACAGACACACACATGCTATACAGTTTATGTGTGTCTGTATGTGTGCATGTGTGTGTGTGCCTGTGTGTGTGTGTGCCTGAGTGTGTATGTGTGTGTATATGTGTGCCTGAGTGTGAGTGTGTATGTGTGTATATATGTGCATATGTGTATGAGTGTGTGTGTGTGTGTGTGTGTAACAGCCATTCTGACGGGTGGAAAGAGACACTGTTTGATAACTTCCAAGCCCCCTTAACCTCACCTGAGTCTGTGTTCCTGAGGAGTGTGTGGAAAGCCCTTAAGGAGGGAGGCTGGTTGCCAGAGGAGCTGCATTACAAGATTGGGAGTTTCATTAAGGGGAGGGCGGCTGGAGGTAGCGCTCACCTGCTTCTGCCAGGGCTTTAACCAGGTGCATCTGTATAACAGTCTAAAGGGATGCAGCTGGGAAAGCAGGGTGAAGGACACAGAGATTCTGAAAGCTCCTGTCCCTGCCCACATTCCTCACTTAAGCATCCCATTGGCTGCTCTGAGGTTTAGCCTTACCATCAATAGGTGCATGTAAGTTAATGTTTCTGTAAGCCTTCTGATCACACTAACAAAATTGAAGAGGGACCCTGGCTTATGGGTTGTCCAGAATGAGTCTTCAAGCTGGGATACACTAACTCCAGGGGGACCATGTCAGAATTGAATTATGATGGATTATACGCGATTGTATATTCGATTATATTATATGTGCATCAGGATAGTGTCTGCACAGAACAAACAAATCGATTGGTGGGAGACCGACCCCCACACACACATCTGCCATGAGAAGTGACTAGTTAGTTTCCCTTCTCCAGGACTCCTTCCTCCTTCCCCCAAGACCCCCCTGCCCCGTCTCCCACCATCAACCCCAAACCTTCAGGCTGGTCTTAAAATAAACACCCTATGCTTAGTCCTCCGTGAGAGACCACTGATATTTTTACAGACCCGCCTTGGAAGTTCCCAGAACACTTCTTCCACTGGCAGCACAGTTAACTTTGAAATTCTGCATTAAACTCAAGCTGGGAGGTGAGGGCTGTCAGACCGTACTTCTCAGATAACAGAGCCCCAGCCTCAGGCAACAAGAGCCTCTGAGAACCACCTCAAAAAATAGCAAAAAATAGCATCCCTCCCTGGCCCTTGGGAAAATGCACAGGACTGTGCCAGAAGGCATCGAGAAGCCCCTGTGGGTTCCTTATTTGCTGGTGCCATCAAGTGGCAGGGTTTTGTTTTGTTTTGTTTTTGTTTTTGTTTTGTTTTTAAAATAAATGTTACTTGGCAGGCTGTATGACAGTCTATGCTCAGGTAAGTTTATGTCATGAAACACTCAATTTGGGGACCGGGACACAACTCAGTCAATAGAGTGCTTACTAGGCAAGCATGAGGACTTGAATTTGGATCCCAGGCACCTAAGTTAACAGTCTATTATCCTGGCACTGGGGAAGTACAAAAGAGAGAGGATCCCTGGGGCTGGGCAGGAAATGGCGAGGATGGCATAGAATAGCAAAATATTTATCCCCCCAAACTAGTAGGGATCAGTAACATTCCACACTCTTGGGCAAGAGCAGAGGAATATACTTGTTATTATTAAACTAAGGGGTAAAAAAGGGTAATTTATAGTAGCTGTTCTTTTTTTTTTGTTTTTAAGATTTATTTATTTAAATGATTACACTGTAGCTGTGTTCAGACACACAAGAAGAGGGCATCAGATCTCCTTACAGATGGTTGTGAGCCACCATGTGGTTGTTGGGATTTGAACTCAGGACTTCTGGAAGAGCAGTCAGTACGCTTAACCACTGAGACATCTCTCCAGCCCCACAGCAGCTGTTCTTAAGGAAAATTAGAGATTGGCTTTGTTGATGGAGTGCTTGTTTAGCATTCATGAAGTCCTGGGTTCCATCTCTAGCACAGCATAAAACCAAGTTTGGCCATGCAGACCTGTAATCCCAGTGCTCGAGAGGAGGAGGCAGGAAGGTCAGAAGTTCAAGGTCGTCCTCATCTACATAGTGAGTTTGAGGCCACCCAGGACTACATGAGACCCTATCTCAAAATATAAAACAATAATATAGGTAGTGGAATTTACCTACGTGTGTTTTTTCTGTGCCTATAATCCTAATACTCAAGAGACTGAAACAGAAAATTTTCTGTGAGCTCAAACCAGGTTGGAGCACAGAGCGAGCTCCGGGCCAGCTCGTGTTACAGAATAAGACCCTGTTGTTGAGGGAGATTGACCAGAGAAAACTGCTCAGACATGGGTTTAAGCCAATAGAAAGTCTGTATTGGCTGGCTGGCAACTACACTCAGTGTTGGAGATCCCAGTGTAGTACTGAGCCTTTAAGAACAAAACCATAGGGCTGGAGAGATGGCTCAGTCGTTAAGAGCACTGACTGCTCTTCCAGAGGTCCTGATTTCAATTCCCAGCAACCACATGGTAGCTCACAAACACTGAGATGAGATCTAATGCCCTCTTCTGGCATGCACCATATATACACACAGAATATTCATACATACATAAATAAAAATTTAAAAAAGAAATGTCCTGAGTTGACAAACTTCAGTTAACAAGAACAGTTAGGCAGAAAAAGGACTACAGAACCCAAAAGGCAAAGTTAGTACATTTAGAGATCTTCCTAGAACTACAGACTTTGATGGATTAGGTGTTTGTTTTTGTTTTGACTGGTGGTACTGTCTGTGTGCTGAGTTTTATAGCCAAATGGCACTGCTGTCATGTAGTCAGTTGTGCTAAGAAATGTAGATCTATGAAGGTCTGGGGTCTTGTTACACCTGTGAACAGCAACATGAACTAAGGTGTGACTGTAACATGAGATTTTTAGGTCTTGTTACAGCTTGGCTCTGGGATGTGTCTTAAGGCTCATCCTCCAGCTGGTGGGGCTGCTAGAAAGTGCTTGAAACCTTAGGAGAGAGGCTCAGAGAAAAAAGGTCCCTGGGAGTGTGCTCTTAGAAGGGTATATGGCACTCACTGGTCATTCCCCGACCCTACCTCCAGCTACCATTATCCTGATTCTTAGATGAGCACCTCTGCTCCCTGCCATGATGCTCTGCCTTATGCTAGGTCCTGAAATATTACAGACAGGTGACCCTGGCTGAAACCATGAGCCCAGGAAGCCTTCCCTCCTTTAATGTTGTTGCCTCGGTTATTTTGTCACAACAAGGAAGGCTGACTCAGAGAATACTGGCGCCAAGAGAGGCCATTGCTGTGACTTTTCTCACTGGTGTGGTGCAATACTTTGAAATGGATGAGAGGTAGAGGCAGGAGGATAAGGAATTCAAGATGAACTAGTCTATAGGAGACTATCTCAGTAAACCAACAAATTGCACTGAAACAGTGTCCCACCAGCTTTGCTACATCTTATTGATTAGAATTGAGTCAGTTTCCAGTTCTCTCTTGCACACACACCTACAGAAGGGGCATTACAGCCTGGTGGTGGCAGCAGTTGTGTTTTATAAAAAGTGCCAGGATATATCTCATAGAGCGCTGTAGGGTGAGGTGGGAGGGGTACCTCCGTGGGCCCATGCTGAGGCACCCCTTCACCCTAAGGTATCAGCCATAAGGCAGGTATAGTATAGAATAGAGTTTATTTAGGGCATGGGAAAGGGAGTTGAGAAGGGAGTAGAAATGGGTGGGGGGAGGAGGAGGAGGAGGAGGAGGAAGAGAAAAGAGAGAAGAGAGAGGTGAGGCAAGGGGAGGTGAGGCAAGGTGAGGGGAAGGGAGCCAGAGACCAGAGGAGACCAGACGAGACAAGAAGAGGTCGGCCAAACACGGGGTGGAGTGGGGAAGGGGAATGGAGAGAGAAAGAATGGGATCAGAGAGAGAAGAGAATCAGAGAGAAAGAATCCGCAAGGACAGCAAGGAGGGGCCAATCAGTCTCTTTTATAGCAAGCCAGGCCTACCTGGCTGTTGCCAGGTAACTGTTGGGCGGAGCCTAGAGGTAATGCTAACCAGTAGCCTAGGCTTTTAATCCCAGCACTCGGGAGGTAGAGTCAGGTAGATCTCTATGAGTTCAAGGGCAGCCTAGTCTACAGAGTGAGTTCCAGGACAATCAGGACTACACAGAGAAACCCTGCCTCAAAAAAAAAAAAACAAAAACAAAAACAAAACAAACAAACAAACAAACAAAAAAACCCGAGGGATTACAAAGGCTGTGACTCATGTGGAGGGGGAGTCTTCCACAAATACCAATGACTTTAAAAAAAAAATCCTCAAGTAGGGCAGGCAAGATGACTCAGTGAGTAAAAGGCACTTGCCACCAAGCCTGACAACCTGAGTTTGATCCCCGAGACCCGAGACCCACATGGTTACAAGAGAACACTTCTCTAACATTCTCCTCTGACCTCCATAGGATGCTCTGACACATGCATGTGCACACACAGCCTGCTGGAGGTTGCTAGCAACACCACCATCTTTCCTCAATGCCTTTTTTCATCTGCCTTCTTGGTATCTCCGTGAAAACGGGACAACACTACAGCCCTAAGAAAGGAGCACAGGCTGGACAGGGTCAGCAGCTTGACACGCCACTCCCCAGCAAACATCCCTTGGTACCATTTTTCATTCTACGGTCCCATCTCCCCGGGGTCGGTCTCTCCCGCAGTCATCCTGATAATCAGGTCTTCCAGCCATCACCTGTAGCAGAGAGGTGATGAGGGTAATTATCTGAGTGGGAACTGGCAAAGAAACCCCCTTGTACCTGCCCCTGTGGGAGGGCTGAGAGCTGGTGCCTTCCCAGGATGCAGGGAGCCTTCCTCTTCCCTAGCACTCTGCAAAGAGGGTCACACAGGCTGGAAAGAGTCTATTCTGAAAGGATCCCAAGGGCTACTCTAGGACTGTGTGGAGAGTAGAGATGCAAGAGGCAGGAGTGAGAAAGAAAGGTATTCACAACCAGAATGCTGATGCACATATCCAATTCATTAACAACCAGAGAGGAGTGCAGTGTCAGGCTTCTACTGGGGTAGATCAGGCTATTTTCCCATTAGCTGGGACTTGATGCAAACTACCAAAAGCGTCTCTTGATTATTTATTAGTTTGATAGGTCTCCGAGGAAAACTGGCCCCGCCTCTGCCCTCAGGGCTTGCCAACAGGAATCTAAATTTCACTGGCCAGATCTGAAGCCAAAATAAGACCCTGAGAACAGACTGGTGCCTGACTGGTGTGGGTGCTCTTTCAGACTTCCAGAACCTTCTTGTCTGCTGAACAGGGTATGAGAACCAGCAGAAATAGCAAGCCCTAAGGGAAGAACCGGAAATCACCACAGTGGCTTCTCACCAGCAGACCGTGAGTGCTCCCACTTGCCTGTTCCAGAAAGATCTCTGTGACTTGTGTGTGTGGGAGCCTTGCTCCTCCCCAGCCCTCTGCAAAGAGGGCCACACTGGATGGAAAGCGAGTCCACTCTAAGAGACTCTTAAGGGCTACCTTAGGGGGCTTCTGTCTTATGAAACAGGGGTGCTGTGGTCTGACTACAACCACAGAGCACCCCCGTAAGAGCACCATAAAAAATAAAAAAGCACACCTAATAATCATGCCCCCTCTATGTGTGGGTATGCTCACAGGTGTGCGCACAGTGTGCATGGTGCCGGCTCTGCAACACCCACTGAGTGACACTTGGTTTGGAGCACTGAAACAGCACCCGAAATAAAACGTGGCTCTGTTCTATTTTGTAGTTTTCTAGTAGAAAACTGTCACACAGATGCAAGCACATTTAACTCCTGCTGAGCTTCCTTGATTGACTGGATCTGAGAGGCTGAGAGAACTCATTAGTAAAGTCCATAAATAACATTTTCTAGACACTAGGGTGTAAATCCAGAATAGAGTGGGGGAATTGGGAAGGCAACTGCCCAGCTGCCACCAGAACATGTGGCGCTGTCCCTGGCAGGTTTTGCAGATTGCTTCAAAGACAAGCTCTGTTTCCCCTTCCCTGCTATGCTCGCTTGCTCTCTCTACAGTGGATAGTTAGAGACAGGTGTTGACTGAGGTATGCAGACAGGAGGTTGAAGGGTACCTACCTACAGGAAATGGTATGGTAGCACATTGGGGAACTGAGGCAGGACCTCAGAGCCCAGAGTCCTCAACATGCTACGTGAGGGTGGCCTCCAACCTCTCTGGGTTTCTTAACAACCATGTGGAATCAGCCAATCTGAATGATTAATGTAATAGTACTTATTAGTTCAGCTCTCATCTTCTATGTCTCTTTATCTGTCTCTGTCTCTGTCTCTGTCTCTGTCTCTCTCTCTCTCAGTTTTTCTAGACAGGGTTTCTGTGTGTAGCCTTGGCTGTCTTGGCACTCTCTCTGTAGACCAGGCTGGCCTTGAACTAACAGAGAGATCCACTGCCTCTGCCTCTTGAATGCTAGGGCTTTATGCTCTGTTCCTATAGCCAGAATATTAAGACATACAATTTAACTGAGTTCTTTTTGTTTACCAATACACTTGCATCTGGGCAGAAAGGTTAGTGTGGACACTGTTACACAGGCAGCCCCATTCCCTTATTTGTTCAGACTTCTTTGGAAGGATAGCCATGAGTATGCGCTGATCTATCACACTGCTCCATTCTTAACCCTCAGCTCCCAGGGAGGCTGTTCCAAGTGGCTCCCTGGTGGCTCCTGGTCTATAACAAAGATCCCTGTAGGATCTTTCTGCCTCACCGCCACCCCCACCCCCAATTCTGCTCTTACCCTTTGCCCTTGGACAGGGGGTTGTGACAGTGGGCTTAGGGAAGAGAAGGAGAGGGAAGAGAGTGAGATTTGAGTGGGAAGGAACTGTACTCGCCTGTACTTGGATCAGCCCTTGAAAAGCCAAAGTGGCCTGCCCAGGGGTTCTGGGCTACACCTGGAGAAGACCAATAAAGGCTATAGGGAAGAACAATGCATGTTCATAGGCCAGCAAGGACCCTAATTCCCA
The DNA here is from genome assembly GCF_008632895.1 of Mastomys coucha. Taxonomy (NCBI): domain Eukaryota; kingdom Metazoa; phylum Chordata; class Mammalia; order Rodentia; family Muridae; genus Mastomys; species Mastomys coucha. The sequence goes on along the minus strand of NW_022196911.1, from coordinate 8,360,180 downwards.
AGAAGAGAAAGTATGAGCAAAGCATCCAGAACATTCTGTCTAAGAAGAAACAAAGTACGGAGAGCATCCCACCTTGCTAAATGCTAAGCCTGCCTGTTAAAACTTCAGGTTATCATTTTCTCCCTGTTAGATAGTTCTATTTGAGAATGATCAATACAGAAAAACTTGTACACAGAACAGTGTACAAGTTCTCTCTTATGCTGCTTCTAAAACAACCTTTTAAAAATTTGTTTTATTGTTCTTTGAGAATTTCATATGTGTACAATGCCATTTTATCATGCTTGCCCTTACTCCTCACCTAACCCCTCTCAGCTCCACCTGCCCCCAGCTATGGACAGATTGAACTGTCCATAAGAGCATGAGACCATGGAGCCACTGGAGCACAGCTGACCTACCAAGGGCCATCACCTTAAAGAACACTGACTCCCCATCTTCCAGAAGTCATCAATTGTCATTAGCTCTTCAGCAAGGGGTAGTGAGCCCCTCCCTGCTAGAATGGAGTGGCTTGATCTTTTGCAGATATTGTATGCAGCTGCTAGGTCTCTTTTAGCCAACACTAGCCTCTAACTCCCAAGCTATCGAGTCAAGTATGACATTGACTTCTGAGATTCCTGCCAGTACCTCCTTGAATACTGAGATTATGGGTATAAAACTCCATTGCCAGTTTATATGATGCAGGGGAGTGGAATCCAGGGCTTTGTGAAAGATAAGCAAGCACTATATGAGAACCCCGAGAACTATACTTTTGAGAATTGCCAGACTGGGGACTGACATGTTTCTGCAATCTGTATCCAGAGCTGTGGAGATGGCTCTGTGTGTAAAGCGCTTGCCTGAAAATGGAAGGACCGGAGTTTGGGATCCCAGGAGCCACTTAAAATCTGGGAGCATGTAATATCTGCTTGTGAGGCAAAGATGGAACCCCTGGTGCAAGTGGCTAAATCGTTGAGGTCCAAGTTCAGTGAGACACCCTACATCCTTTCTTTTTAAAGAATTATTTATTTATTTTATGTACATGAGCACACTGTCACTGTCTTCAGATACACCGGAAGAGGGCATCAGGTCCCATTATGGATGGTTGTGAGCCACCATGTGGTTGCTGGGAATTGAACTCAGAAGCTCTGGAAGAACAGTCCATGCTCTTCACCACTGAGCCATCTCTCCAGCCCCCTTAAGTTTGCTTTTTATTGAGGTGCTAACCACCATATCCAAAAGCAACACAGGAAGGAAAGGGTTTATGTCATCTTACAGTATACAGTCCATCATGAAGGAAAGTCTGGGCAGAAACTTAGAGCTGGAACCTGGAGTTGGAAAGTGAAGCAGGGACCATGGAGGAATCCTGCTTGCGGGCTTGCTCTCAGGCTCTAGTTCAGTTACCTTTCTTCCCAGGACCACCTGCTCAGAAGTGGCACTACCCACAGGGGAATGGGCCCTCCCATACCAGTTGTCAATCAAAATGTCCTATAGTATTGCCCACAGGCAATCTGATGGAGTCATTTTCTCAGTTGAAATTCCTTCTTCCCAGATGACTCTAGTTTGGTTCAAGTTGACAAAAACCTACAATCTGCATGCTCTCCCTCAATAGACAAAGTAGAGAGCTAGGGTGAAGATACCAGGTGTCCACCTCTGGCCTCTACACACACATGCTCACATATGCATGCACACAGGTACACCACGCGCACACACACACACACACACACACACACACACACACACACACACGCCAAAAGAAAGGACAAAGAGGAAGAGGAAATCAATTGTTTTTCTCAACAACTGTGGAAACTGCTGCTATTATTATCTCTGTTTTGCAGACAGAGAAACAGGTTTACAGAATGAAACCTACCCATGGGCAAATAATGCTGTCCTGAAGATGGATTTAACCCCATCTCTGAGCCCAAGGTCTGGTTCATGTCTATTATGCTTTTCTGATCCAAAGCCTTAAAGTCCCTTATAAGTCATTGTTGTTGAAATAATCCCCCCAAGGAAGAAATTAGAGACACAGAAATGATAAATATTTTTAAATGGCTCATAGACATGGAGAATTGCTAACACCCCATGTGTTTGCAATAGCATAAAAAAAATATAAAACAGCTTATGCAGTCAACCCTCATTTTTGAAGAACTTTTAATAGCGGTAAAATATCAATAACATATTAAATATATAAAGGTAGGTATAAATACTTAAAGCCACTTGCCAATCAAGCCCCATCCCTGAGTGCCATCCCTAAAATCCACATGATGGAAGGAGAGAACCAAGTCCCACATGCCGTCTTCTGGCCTCCATGTGCAAGCTGTAGTATGTGTGCACTCCACATACACAATTAAACAAGAGTAACTTTTGAAGATGGATATTGAACCACACAGACTGTGGCCTCCAGGAAATTTGTGATGGGAGTGATCTTTGGCTGATAATGATCAGGTAACTATTTCAGACAGGTAGTGATGTTAAATGTCCCCAACACTAAGAAATCGCAAACGTCTGTGATGACAGATACCACCCACCCTGATCATTGCACCTGTTCACGTGCTCAGCCATCACCATGCATTCAAGGGATGTGTACCGTTACGTGTATCAATCAGAAGCATCTTGGTGCGGTGGTGCACGCCTACTGTAGCTGCAGCACTCAAGAGGAGGAGGTGGGAGGATTCTGAGTTTAAGGCTAGCCTGTGCTACATAACAAAACCTTGTCTCAAGGCAAACAACAGAGGAAGCAGCTACCTTTGATTGGTCAGACAGGAGAGCCAGTGGGTTTTGTTCTCTTCCTTCTGAACTCTCCAAAGTCTACGAAATTAATTTACTTTTCTCATCCATAAAAGTCACACATTTTATCAAAACCACAGAAGTTGTTGAGACACTCCCATCCTCAGGCAGGCTAGGGTCATCAGTGGGGAAGAGAAAATATGGCTGTGGAGAGAGATCAGGGAGAGCTCTGAGAAGGACAGACTCAGTCTGCCTGGGATGCAGGGGCTTGAAAGAACTGCCTCTCCTGCTTTCTCTCTCCTCTATTAAACCCCGTGTGCAGGTAGACCACAGGGAAAAGCTTGAGAGGGTCCTCTGCTTGCTTTAGAAAGAGGAGAAGGGTCAGTGAGCCATCCCTCTGCAGGGTAGGGTGGAGTAACATTCTCACTACCCACTGAGGCTGATGAGAGAAACCCAAGAGCCAGTGCGTGGATCCAGGTACTGACAGGACCACGAGTGGAGCCAGCCCAACATGGGGGAGGAGGAAGAAAGGGAAAGCCCCGCTGAGGGTTTTCCTCACCCCTCAGTGGGCTGCTGCTGGAACTGTTCTTTTTGGCTACTTTATTGGTTGTTTTTACCTACCACTGTTCTCCACCTCCATCCCTTCCAACCCCACAACACTAGGTAGGCTCTCATTAGACTAGTTCTCATTAGACTAGGTGCACTGAGTTCCTAGAGGCAAGTTTGATCTCTGTTGTCAGGAGATCCAATTTCTTCTTCTCATCAACTTTGCTCAGGACTACTTGACAAACCGTGACCACAGCAACCAGCAGGAGGCAGGGAGCAGCAGCCTCCTTCTTTCTAGGGGCTCTGGCATTTATATATCCTCTGAAGAGTTCCCAGAATTCCACAGGTGAACTACCTTCAGCTGGCAAAAATCACATACACACACACACACACACACACACACACACACACACACACACACACGCGCGCGCGCGCGCGCGCGCACACACACACACAGAGCCAGAGCACGACACAAGTCATAGTCAGCTGCTGTGGACAATCTGAAGCTGCCCCATATCCCACACCTGGGATTAAAGCAAAAACATATTCACATGACATTGATTTTTTTTAATCATTTATTTTATGTATGTGAATACACTGCATCTGTCTTCAGACACACCAAAAGAGAGCATTAGATCCCATTACAGGTGGTTGTGAGCCACCATGTGGTTTCTAGGAATTGAACTTAGGACCTCTGGAAGAGCTCTTACCTCTGAGCCATCTCTCCAGCCTGCCCATCTTATTCTTTAAGACAGGGGGTTTCTCAGTGCACCTAGAATTTGATGTTCCAGCTAGACTAGCAGGCTGCTGAACCCCTAGGATCTTTCTCTCTCTGCTCCCTTGTGCTGGGGTTATAGATACATGCTGCCGGGCCCAGATCTCCCTTGGGGATGCTGGGAATTCAAATTCAGATCCTTAGGCTGCACAGTTTTCTGAGCTGTGTCCCCAGCCACAGATTAAATCGTTTCAATTGCCATGTGTCATTTTAAAACTCCTGTTCCTAATCCTGCCACCTCATTCTGGTAAGAACTCTTAGATGTAAGAAACACAGAGAGCTTTCCCATAGAGCCATACACAAAGAAGAACTGTTCTAAGTGCCAGTAGCTGGAGCTGAGGTTGGGAGTCAGCCCTAGTGTTAGTAGAGGGGATGTGGGCATTCCAGTAGTGTCTGCTGGGTGGAGAGCTGACAAAGGGGGGGTGAGCCAGGGCATGAAGATGAGGAGATAGGACAGGGGACTCTGGCTTCCCTCACTCCTCAGCATGGGAGAGAGCCTCCCTGGTAATACAAAACCATTTTGAGGTGCAGAACAGATGACACTTATCACCACCTTCCATTTCTGTCCACAGGAAGCCACAGAGAAAGTGATCTCCTTGGAATGGAGCCATTGGCAACGACCTTGTGTCCTCTGGAATCCACGCAATCCACCAGAAACGAAACCCTGAATGAAACCACCTGGTCTTCAGAGCATGTACATGAACACACTTATTTCTTAATCTCCCTGGTCATTTGTTCGCTGGGACTGGCTGGGAATGGCCTTTTGATATGGTTCCTAATCTTCTGTATCAAGAGGAAGCCATTCACCATCTACATCCTACATCTTGCCATTGCCGACTTCATGGTCCTCCTCTGTTCGTCCATCATGATGCTAGTGAACACTTTCCACATCTACGATCCGACCTTAGTGAGCTATGCCATCCTCTTCATGATCTTTGGCTACAACACGGGCCTGCACCTCCTCACGGCCATCAGCGTGGAGCGGTGCCTCTCAGTGCTTTACCCAATCTGGTACCAGTGCCAACGTCCAAAACACCAGTCCGCTGTGGCATGTACGCTGCTGTGGGCCCTCTCTGTTCTTGTGTCTGGTTTGGAAAACTTCTTCTGCATTCTGGAAGTGAAGCCCCAGTTCCCAGAATGCCGATACGTGTACATATTCTCCTGTATCTTGACTTTCCTGGTCTTCGTTCCTCTCATGGTCTTCTCTAACTTGATCCTCTTCATCCAAATCTGCTGTAACCTGAAGCCACGTCAACCGGCCAAACTCTATGTGATCATCACCACCACAGTCATCCTGTTTCTCGTCCTTGCCATGCCCATGAAGGTGTTGCTTATCATCGGCTACTATTCCAATTCTAGTGATGATTCTGTATGGGACTCCCTCCCCTACCTGAACATGCTGTCTACTATAAACTGCAGCATAAACCCAATTGTCTACTTTGTGGTAGGCAGTCTGAGGAGGAAGAGGAGTAGGAAGTCCCTAAAAGAAGCGCTGCAGAAAGTCTTCGAGGAAAAGCCAGTGGTGGCCTCGAGGGAGAATGTGACACAGTTCTCCCTGCCTTCAGGACCTTCAGCTAGGACATCCCCAAGGAAGGATGCCTGATGTTATCCCCTATGGGAACATAACCCTATTATGAAACCACTTCTCTATGTTCCCACCTGGTGGCTCGCTAAGATTAAAGTTCTTCATTCCTCCTGGAAATAAATGACAATAAGGCACGCTGTGCACATGACATGCTTGGCCACTGAGAACTTGATAGGAGCTAGTACTTTTTCCAGTCCTGGGGATTGGATCTTGAACCTCATACGTGCTAGGCTAGGACTCGAGCTTAGAGACCTGGCACTGGCTTGATCCTGTCTTCCCAGCACTAAGCTCTATGTGTCCCAAACACTATGGCACTTCATCTTCCTGTCAATCTTATGAGCCACTGTTGTTATCCTACTGTCACAGGTAAAGGTAAGAGGTTAGAAAGGTTATAGGATATGTGTGATGCTGAGCCAGACTGTGACTTAAGGAGTCAGCCCTTCAAATCCATCCTTGAGACCATAATACTCAGGGCAGGATTTAAGAGGTACTATAAACTGTGGATACGGTTGTTATCAATACTTCTCAAGTTCCTTTCCATTGGCCTCCTCTATCCTGTGCTTTGGATGCACCAGAGGGAAACATATTAGTCCCTATAAGGGACATCCAAGCTATCTTGGATACCTTCATTATCTGCACCTTGAGAACTCATCATGGGAGCAGTTGAGAGAGGGATGGGACATCCCATGAGTCCTTTAAAGATGTCATCCTATAAGAATTAGTGGGCTTCCCGCACTTGGGAGGCAGAGGCAGACAGATTTCTGAGTTTGAGGCTGCCTAGTCTACAGAGTGAGTTCCAGCACAGGGACAGCCAGGGCTACACAGAGAAACCCTGTCTCAAAAAAAAAAAAAAACAAACAAACCAAAATAATTAGTGGAGGCCTCAACAAGGCTGGGTGAAGCTTGACTTGGGCATGGAAATATTCATTTTCTCTCCCTACCTGCCTTCCTTTCCTCTCCCCTCCTATCCTCTACCTACATCTCCCTCCTTCTCTGGTTTTCTTCTATCCTTGGTTTTTTTTTTTTTTGAGACAAGGTCTTGCTATATAATTCAGCCTGGCCTCCAACTTTCAATGCTCCTGCCTCAGGCTCCTGAGAGCTGGTTTTGCAGGCATGTTCTAGCATCCCCAGCTTCTCATCTTTCATCTCTGCCCACTCTTTCTCCCTTTTACTTAAATATGAGCTGCTTACATGCCTAGGAACAATATGCAATGTGTTCTTCTTACAAAATGTATACAAACAGACCCATGTTCTCTCTCAGCTGTCTCAGCACACAGCTAATACCACATCATTCCTTCATTCCTCGGCTCTTTGTTGAGCAGATCATTGGAAATGCTGCTTCTGCTACTTCTGAAATGGAGTGTTTTCTTTTTTTATTGCAAAGAAAATATTCCTTGGTAGTCCCGAGGCACTGTGGATGGACTGTGCTATTTTAAGGTTGGTTCCAGCTTCTTCCCAGCACTATTAATACATTTTGCTCATCCAGTCATTTTCTTACTGGGAGAATAAACCCAGAATGCAACTGGATTTCATAAAATAAGTCCTTAAATATAAACTCGACAAGACTAGGGGTCATACTGAATGCTCTAGCATTCGGTGGCTTTGGGCCTCCTCCAAATATAATGAGAAGTTCCACCTAAATAAGTCATGAATTAGAAAATGGTTTTTAATAAATATGACAGCAGGATAATACCTCTTAACATATGGGATACTCGACTAAACAGAGAATAAAAATGGCGGAATATCAATAGATGAATGGGTAAAAGGTTAAATGGTGGGTGGTTTATAATCCCGCTGTAAACAGGCAAAAATGACCCATAGCCAGAAGTGTTTGAATTCATTACCAAAAAATGTTAGTTAAGACAACAGAATGGAGCCAGGTATGGTAGTATCCATTAATATCCATCATGGAAACGCTCAGGGGCAGAAGTAGGAAGCTTCCTGTGAATTTGATGCCATTCTGAGCGACCTAATGAGACCCTGTCTCAAAATAAATAACAAAATATCTGAATGTCATTTTAGCCCATACAAATGGCAAAGCCAAAAATAAATTGCTGTATGTACGTGTATGTGTGGTGCTGGAGGAACAAACCCATCTGCTAGGCAAGCATTCTGCCCTGATCCATACTCCCAGCCAAGTGTGACTGTTGCTGAGAGGGGCCTCTTCAGACATCAAAGAGCCTCTATCTTTGTGGCGTCCCGCACACTCCATCCTGAAATGGGTCTGGTTTGTTGAGTTTCATGCTAGGAAGAGAACCAGAACTTTCCTTTGGCCCTGCGGCTGAGTTAGGAGAGTGTCTTGTCATTAACTCTCACCTGGGAATACAACCTTACATCCTCATCAAACACGAAGCTTTGAGAAAGTGCCTGCATGCCTGCAATCACCGGCAGGCTGAGACCGGAAGCTGGCGGGATGCTGGGTGGCTTCAGAGCTAGAAGCCAGAAAACATCATTCCTTGACCGGCACTTTGCTTCAAAAACTTGCGCTTCTTCGATGGTTTGCTCTGAGAAACGCTGTAAGGGACGGTTACAGTGACCTTCCTCTTGAATTTGCCAACGAGATGTGGCTGTGAAATCCTGTGAAACCACGAGAATGACACGGATAGCCTTGCATTTTTCTCTTTTTTGTTTTTAATGTCAAAAAGCCGAGAAAGAAACTATGACCTCCCCTCCCCCTAAAGCAATGCCAGAGAGCGGCTAGCTGTATTGCGCATTTCCTTACACTCTGTCCCCGTCGAAGGCAGTTACCTATTTCAACCTCCAGGGGTCGCTCGCTCTGCTTTAGAGAACTACTTCAGTGACAGAAGGAGTTATAAGTAATTTCAAGCAAACCGAAGCCTTCGGAAGTTTCCCTGAGAACTTAGGGAGGCTCCTTGAAAGAGGGGGAAAGTCTTGCAGGATCTAGAGGCTTCATGGACTCTGACCTTCATTCCATGTCAGCTCAGGGAAATGAAACTTTCCTATGCTGTATCACTGGGGGTCGGAGAAACACCAAATGTCTGTCTCCAAATGTATGTTTCTTTCTGTATTAGTGCACTTAATAGCTGGAGCCAGGCTGACTCAGTAGGTAAAGGTGCTTGCTGCTAAGCCTGATGATCTGAGTTGGATTCCACATGGTGGGAACAGAGAGCCAACCTTTGCAAGTTGTCCTCTAATCTCCACACGTGTGCTGTGGCACCTGTGCACCCCCCCACACACACACAAATAAATAAGTACTTAAAAATTAAATAGCAGAATTAAATCATCAAATGTCTTGGTCCCATATAAAAGGAGATGATGCCATATACTATTATAACACTGTTATCATTTAGTCAGTTCTAAACACTATTAGAATACGGTGATTGTGTATTCACTTATAAGCAATTGTAAATTCACTTATAAAAAGTTGTGAAGATTTATTATGTATATAATGTTCTACCCACATGTATGCCTACTTGCCAGAAGAGGGCACCAGATCTCATAGGTGATTATGAGACACCATGCAGTTACGGTAATTGAACTCAGGACCTCTGAAAGAACAAACAGCCAGTGTTCTTAACCTCTGAACCATCTCTCCAGCCCAAAAACACTTCTTGAGCATGCTCTGTCTGTGGCTTTGTCCAAGGGGCTAGGAAAACCGTGCATGGGAAACCTGGGCTTTTCTGGGTCCCCTCAGCCTCTAGGCCAGTGGTTCTCAAACTTCCTAATGCTACAACCCTTTAATACAGTTCATCATGTTGTAGTGACCCCTCCACCATAAAATTATGTTCATTGCAACTTCCTAACTGCAATTATACCACTGTTAATGAATCATACATAAACTCTGTTATTTCCAATGGTCTTAGGAGACCCATGTGAAAGGATCCTTCAACCTCCCAAAGGGGGTCTTGAGAACCACTGCTCTAAGCTGATCAATCCCTGAGGCCAAGGCCTGTATTCCATCTCTCATCAATTCTAGAAAGTTTCAGACAACCAAGCGGTACCCTTCTTCTAGAGTACCTGAGTCAGGTGATTCACAACTGCCTGTAACACTAGCTCCAGAGGAATCCAATGCCTTTGTCCTCTCTTCATGGACATATGCACTCACATGCTCATAACCCCATGCAGACATATACACATACACACCCCATATAATTAAAATAATAAAAATTAAATCTGTAAAACAAATAGCCTAAACAGAGTGGTGGCACACACCTTTAGCACCAGCACTCGGGAGGAGGAGCCAGGCAGATATCTATCAGTACAAGACCAGCTTGGTTTACAGAGTGAGTTCCAGGACAGTCACCACTACACGGAGAAATCCTGTCTAGGAAAACCATAAAAACCAACAACCAAACAAATAATGCCATTAGGCAGCATTAGACATTGGTGTCCTTATTCTTTGCTGCAGCTGACTAGCCTTAGTTAAACAGGAAACATAGGGGCTCTTACACATTCCAGCTGTCAAAGCTCTTGCTTGTCCCACCCTTGCCCACTTGATAAAAGAGAAAAACCAGACTGAGCCCCACTGCTCCTGGGTGCTTTCCCTGCCTCCAGGCAGTAGAAAAGAGAGCTGGCCTTAGCAGGCGTGGGCCCATGTCAGTCTACCTTGCCCCTGCCCAGAGTCAACATACTTGGACTATTCTGGAATTAGGGGCTGCCTTTCCTGGCTAAGGCCCCAAAATTACTGGAGCCAGAGCACACAGGAGAGATGGCAGGGGCAGGGTGAGTTCCTGACTGTGGAAGTGGTGGTGTCAGAGGTCTGCTCCTCACGTGCTGGACACTCACTCCCCAGGTAAGTCTGGAGCACTCCTAGATATGGACACTGCTTAAGGACACTGCCTTAAGCAACTGCCTGCACAACAAGAAAGAGACAGCTGACATTCCCTGTTTGCTAGGAAGATTAAGATTGAGTGGTTAAAGTAATACTTTGGGTTTTACCTTTTTATTTTTTATTATTAAGATGGGGTTTCACTATTAACTCCTAGCTGGCTTCGAAACTCACTTTGAAGACCAGGCCACCCAGGGCTGGGATTAATAGTTCTTAGCTTTCCTGAGATGAGAAACTCAGGTAGGTCTTAAATTCAACAAATATTTGAAGATGGTCTTTAACTCTTGTTCCTTCTGTCTCCATCTCTAAAATAATTTTAAAAAACTATTTCAAGCGAGAGGGAATGTAGCTTAGTGGGTGGACCGACTAGTATGAGTGAGGCACATAACAGGGTGGCTATAGTCCCAGCACCTAGAAGGTAGAGTCAAGAGGCTAGAGAGGTGGCTCAGTGGTTAGGAGCACTAGCTAGTCTTCCAGAGAACCAGGTTTGGATTTCCAACACACATACGGCAGCTCACAACCCCGAGACCCCATCCCAGGGGATCCCACATCCTCTTTCTGGCCTCTGCTAGCAGTGCACACACACACACAAACACACACACACACACACACACACACACACACACTGTACAGACATGTGCTGACAAAACACCCACCATACATGTAAAATAAAGTCATGCTTTTTAAAGGGTGGAAACAGAAAGAATAAGGAATTCAAGGTCATCCTTGGCGACACAGTAGATTTGAGGCCCCTGGAGACCTTGGCCAGAGGCATGACTGGGTGGGGATGCTCAGAACAAGGTGGCCACTGGGGAGACTCCTACTTGCACTCAAATGAGGGCTGAAGGGAGTAATGGCACTCAGCTGCAGAAACATCAGACCCTTTAAGTAACACTTACAGTGAGTCTGGAGGGAGTGGCCCAAAGTGATGCCAGGAGACAGAGAACTTGTTACTTGCCCTTCTGAGTACCAGAGCACCTGACCTGCTAACCTGACCAAATGGAATGCAACAGGGAAAAAAAAAAAACCAAACAAACAAAAAACAAAAAAACAGTGGTCTGGGAGAGGTTGGGGGAGGTGAATCAGGATCCTGTGGCCTTACAGGAGGGAGTGGTAGTGATGAAGTCACAAGGTCCAGCACCTCCCTGTACCAGACGCAGGAATACAAGATGGCTGAACTAAGTACCTATTAGGAGAAGAAGAGGCCTTTTTAGCACCTGGATCAGGGACAGTGACAGACTCCCCACCAACTAAGGTGGCAGGTGGTGCCACTATCTGCTTTGGCCCGTCCAGACAGATTACAGATGATGCAGGGGAAGCGGGGAGGTGACTGGACAGGAGAAACACTGAGCTGTAGCTCCCTGCTGAGAAGTCTAGTAATGTCTTGCAGACACCAGTCACTACACTAGAGCCAGACCAGGAAGCCTATCAGAGACCCTCCTCCCTCCCGAGGCCTCTCACTCTGTGGGGTTGCTGGGAAGAACCCGAGTCCCTTGCCTTCATCGCCAGACAAGCATATGACAGGTCATATACTGCCTGGCTCCACCATACTCCGCACATGTGCCCTGGGGCACCCAGTCCTGGCTTCAGACCCTGCTCAGCTCTGTAGCTCAGGGCAACTATGTCAGCCCTCTAGGGCTTCGTGTCCTTCTTCTTCCTCATCTGTGAGAGGATGATGTGCCTGAGGGACTCGCTGCCATAGCAAGTGCCAGCAGAGGGCCGCCATGGTGCACAGTTCTTAGGTTTTTCACTCCCTCACCTTTTGAGGATCCTCTACCATATTTTGAGGAACCCTTTGTTTGCCTAACCCAGGGAGGCTGGTGAGCACAGGGTCTGGGCAAGTGATAACCAGGTGCCAGACAGACAAGCTCCCAGTGTGGGCTCTAGTGCAATGACACATTCTACTGAACCAATTTCTCCTTTTGCTTTGTTAGCTGTGTTTCATGAACTGTCTTTCAATTCCACCAGAACGTATCTATGGCAGCAGGGCATCCGATACTCACTGTCCGCAGGACTCCTCTGCCCACACAGCCTTCCAGTGTCACATAATTTCACCACAGCTGTGGTTTAGAATGTGTATCATGCAAGCTTTGCATGGGACACGTTATCGCCCGACACAAACAGTGCCTACAAAGGCTGCCTGAAACGCAGACCCCCCCCCACCCCCGCTGTAACATTCAGTCCCCTGGGGGACTAAAGAGATAGCACAAGACTAGGAACTGTGAAGCATTTTCCATATACACAACGCTTCCTGCACGCTCCACAGTTTCATTAGGAAAGTAAAGGATGATTGTTCTTCCCATAATTCCTCAGCATGAACTGGTCCATCAGTCGTGTGTCCCTGAGTCGTATTAGAATGTTTGATTCTAACATTCTGAAATTTGAATTGTTTAAATTTCATCTCTAACAAAGCATAACAGGAATTTTGGCTTAGAGTTCGGAGAGAATTCCAACAGTTTCTGAAATGGCCCCAAATATACCTCTGCCACTTGTACTATGAATTTATATAAAATAGCATCCTCACAAACTGATGATTATAAAATCAAAATATCAGCCAGTTCTGAAAAACACTCACAAGGCCCTCAAATGTTCAGCCAACATTTAGTTCTCTGTGTAAATATAAACAAGCAGTTATCTCGTTAGTTTGCAAATTTGTCTTCATCTTTAATGTTAAAATTGTATGTATGCCAAAGGGAAAAATTATGGCTAGTAATGATTTGGGGTTTGTTTGTTTGTTTGTTTGTTCTGTTTTAAGACAGATTCTCACTCTATAGCTGTGGTTGGCCCCTAACTCAGAGATACATCTTCCTATGTTCTGGAATTACACACATGTACCCCTACATGCCTTAAATGCTTGGTTTGTATACTTCATAGATTTACATGCCTGAGATCATCTGAACATGGGCTCAATGGAGGAAAAAAAGTCTAAAAAACTTGTCCTAGTTAATGATAAAAAATATTACAGGAGGAGACCCACCTGTGGCCTATCTAACCTTTCCCCATTGTAACCCTCAAAGCAGTCCCTGGGGTCCGAAGAGATGGCTCGGTAGTTAAGGGCACGCAGTGCTCCTGCGGGGGAGGACCCAAGGGCAGTTCCCAGCAGGTACCCCAGGCAGCTCCCAAACCACTAGCAACTCCAGTTCTAGTGGATCTGACAGCTTCTGGACTCCAGGGAACTGCACCCACACAGACCCCTCAGCAGTCACACATACACATATACACACATACATACATACATACTTAAAATCTAAAAAAAAAACAAAAAACAAAAAACCTTTGCCAAAAGCAGAGGGCACACTTTGCCTTCCTCTCCTTGGTCAATGTACTTGGACCCATCCTGTCAAAGGCCTCTGTCCAAGAGTTTTCATTCTTGGATGATTGAGGTCACAGAGTCCCCTGGACATGTCACACTACTTGGAGCATCACAGGGTGGGGAGAAAAAAAAAAAAAGCTGGGTAAACGCAAAAGAGGAACAAAGTACTTTGTTGGACATGGTGGTCAAGCTCTGTAGAAATGGCATTTGAGCAAAGACCTGGCTGACGTGAAGTCACGTGACTTGGACTACAGTGGTTTAGAAAGTCTGTGTTGAAGCTCTATTGGTGCTGAAAGGCCTAGAAAGGGCTCCCACCAATCCAGGTCAGGGTGGTAAGGGCACACAAAGCGCTCGTTCATGGTGTCTGGTTCAGGAAAGCAGTTGCTAAAATAAAAAGGGAGTAAGGAGCAAAGACCTGTCCGGCAAAGCTCTAAAGGGTACCTGCTTGTGGGAGATCCCCTAAGAGGACATTGTAATTGAGGGCTGGGCTGCTGGGTGGTGACTCTGGGAAGTGAGGCCTGACAGAAGGTGCTTGAGCCTATGGTCCTCAAGGTGCACTTACACTTCCCCTCCCACCATGACGTGATTTCTCCACAAGAGGAAATCAACTGGGCCCCTGTGACCTTGAACTTCCTAACCTTTTCCTCTTTAGTAAGACAGCCTCCTCAGGTACTTGTAAGCTTTGTGACACTAAGGGATACAAGATCAACTGGTCAGAGGTCACCAGGCACAGCAGCCTGACATGTCCTGAAAATTTATTTATAAAACTAGAGTGGGGGTGGAGGGAACGTTGCAATTTTTGACTGAAGATCTCAGCCCTTCCCCCTTTGGTGGTGTTGCCTGTTAATCATCTCAGGGGAGAGCAGGCTTGCCCAAAGAGTCAAATTCTTGGCTTCTGCGCTTAATTTATTTAGAGTTTTGGAAAGCTGGATAAGAGGCAATGGGATGAACGCCAGAATGCTCGGACTCCCAGAAGCAGGCTCTTGAGAGAGGCTCCATTTGGTTTATTTTTTTTCACAGTTCTAAAAACTTAGCATGACCTGCTCATGGCAGGCCTCCTACTTTCTGAAGAATCTGAGTGAAGTTTGGGGGGTTGAGGGGAAGCATGTTGATAAAACAGCAAATTTCCATCCAAACAGAGATAAGTGTCTAAGCAGCTGGGCTGCCGGGAAGTGGGGGTCAGTGGACCACAGCCCGTGTGGGCAGCAGGCTAGAGGCCTCCCTCAAAACTATGTAGGACCTCCTTTGAAAATCCCACATCCAGATACATGAGAGTCATGTGGGAAAGGACTGGCACTTGAGGTTAGGCGAGTTCTGCCATACACGTGGCAGGTGGCCATCAAGAAAACAGAAGCAAGTCAAATGACTTTTGATGCTGGTGAATCTCTGTGAGTTTGAGGCCAGCATGGTCAACATAGCAAGTTCCAGGACAGCCAGGGATACAATGGTCCCTGGTCTCAAAAAACTAAAAGTAAATAAACAAACATCCAACGGGATGGGAAGCTACCTAAGACCCTGGGACCGACAGATTTCACCCAGGCTCCTTAGAGAAGCTGAGAGGAGGTAAGATGGTGTTACTAGGGTCAAGAGGCTCTGTGGACATTGCCTTGAAACAAAAAGGTCAGGTCAAACAGGGTTGTTATCATCCAGCTCCTCCAGTCGCCCTCCATCTCCACAGGTCTCCACTGACTAAATCCTGCTGTAAGAGCAGGCATATCACCAGAGGAAGGGACAGTGAAATGCAGATTATCGGGGCAAGTGGGCTCAGAACCAGACTCACCCTGGAGGACCATGTCAGCCTTGGTGTAACAAGGACGTAGGATGTTGCCCTCCAAACTACAGCCTACCTATGATCTCAGTAAAAGATGGCAATACATGACCATGAGGACCAGACGAGAAAGGAGGTCTCAACAGATTCGGGGAAGGGGGGAATGCAGAGAGGCCCCACAGTTGGTAGGCAGCAAGGCAAGCCACCTTAGCCCAGAGAGCCATCTCCAGAGGCTGAGACTGAAGCTGAGGCAGTTCACTGATCTCAGGGGCTGGGTCTTCCCAGGAGAAATGCAATCATGGCCCACGTGGTGACTATGCTGCAGACCCTGTAAGACAAAGACACAAGTGAGAGGCCTGGATGAGGCAGGGTCTGCCTGGGGACCAGTGTGGCATAGGCTCTGCTCCCCATTCTCTATTCCCAGTTTTGTTCAATCAAATGTCATTTATTTATTTATTTATTTATTTATTTGGAGACAGGATCTCAAGTATCCCCAGGCTAGCCGTAAATTTGCTATGTGCCCAGAAGTGACCTTAAGCTTCTGATCCCCCTGTTTTCACATCCCAACTGCTGGGGTGACAGGTATGCACCACATTTAGTTTAGGTGGTGCTGGGGACTGAAGCCAGAGCTTCAGGTATGCTAGGCAAGCACTCTACCAACAGAGCTACATCCCCAGCATGAATGTCCCTTCAACCATCCTCCAGGTGGTCAACTTCTGCCTCTTAGGGTCAATACAGATGAACTGCTTTCCCTAGAGGTCAAGGTCAGAGATTGACAGGACAAGAGGTTGGTTGCCTGCGAAGGTCCATGGTAGATATAGCTCCTAAGGACCAACTAACTCCAAGTCTGTTTTTCCAAACCTCAAATGTGACTTAACTTAGGGCTACGACTTGCTTGGTTTCCTTCCCACTGCCCAGGCTGGACCATTTCACAGCCATATTTGCTCCCTGGTGCTCCTCATCTTCTGCCTCCTCTGTGCTGCCCCCCGCAACCCCCCGCCCCGGCACAGGAGACAGCAAGGTTTTGCAAATGGGAGTTGGGTCATGTCCTGCTCCTACACTCAATTCCATATCCACACTCCTCACTGGTGTAGCCTCATGGGATGGGACCCATTCCTTACCTTATCCCCTCTTTTCTTGTTCCACTTCATTGGCCCTCTGCTCACAGGTACCTCCATTCCAGGGTCGTTGCCCCATCTACCTACCCCCAGTTTGGCTCACTCCTTACTTCTCTGACTTTTACTGAAACTTCCATCATCTCCTCTGAACTGTATCCTGCTCCCAGGTCTCTCTCCACCCCAACCCTAGTTCACTGAGAGAGCAGCGCCCAACACTCCAGTGGGGTATTCTAAATATGCTTCACTTCACACCTGTCAACAACGGCTTGACAACTCGGCAGCTACCAGAACCAGACCAAATGGGACCCCAGCAGGCAGAAGAACTTTCTACCAGGTCACTCACTTTAACAGGCAGGTGATGTTGGGGGAATGTCTCCAGTACCGGTACAGGGAGACCTGAAGGGTCGGGTGACTCCTGTATTCCTTCAAGACACTGCGGGCACTGCCAAAAGAAGTTTGCTCAGGTCAGCAAGCAATGTGGCCACAGCCACTAAAGGCAAAGAGGCAGTGAGGATGAAGAGGCGGGGCTTGGAGCCGGGCACCTACTCCTTAAACTTATTGGTCAGGAGCAGGAACTGGCTTCGAGTGAACCGTCTGACATCGAACTTGCAGAGATTCTGGAACTCACGGTAGATCTGGTGCTCACTCACCCCAGGCCACCTCCTGACAGTGAGGATGAGCACAGGAGGGCGGATGCTGGGGTAATCCGGGCCAGAAAAATTCTAGGAGAACAAAACCAAGAGAAACTCTCCACACTTCTGATACTTCACACAAGCTGAAAACGCTAGAAGATTCTAGAAGAGGTTGTGCCCAAGTCTTGGGGCTGGGAGCAGGGAGGAGGAGAAGGGAGTGTCATGAGGTGTGAACCCCCTGCTCAGTTCCCACTGCATCCAGCATCCGTCATCAGAACACTGTAGCACATTCCAGGGTGCACTGGGCTGCTGCCCACCCCGGCCTGAGCCAGATGAGAGCTCAGAATGAGACATACTCACGATTTTCGGAACCCCAGCTCGGATAAGATTCACTTGGTTCACGTAAGGCGCTAGCACATCAAGGTATTGGGGGAAGGCAGGCTCATGCACAGCATCGCTGCTGTAGGGACAGAGAAAAACCCTGAAGCACTCAGGTATGCAGGTCCTCCTTCAGCTATAGCTAAGGCTCTGGAGGGGAAACAGGTATGGGAGCTGCCATGGGTGCCTCTCCTCTCTACCCCTCCCATATACAAGCTTCCCACACATATACAAGCAGAGTTTGGACCAAGAACTTCTGGTATCTGCTGACCAGCACCAGCAGGAAGGCTGGGAGAGTGAGGGGCCCGTTTGGAGGAAGCTCCACTTTATAACCTCTGCAGTAACATCACCCTGACTCCAATGCCCCACCTCCACCTCTACTGTCAGCTCAAATGTAGATTCTGGAAGCAGCACCAGCCAAGGGGCCAGGTGGGTCTAGACAGCCATGAGCTTCTCTAACCTGAGAAGGGTTCTCCAGTCACAAGAGCTAAAATGAAGAAAGTGGGTAGGGCATGGGTCCAAAAAAGCGAGGTACACTGCTGCATTGTGCCAGCATACAGCACCTGCCAGGATGTTGCCACACCAGGGGGAGAGGAAGCCAGCTAGTAGATTCCTCACAAAGCTATAAGCCTCACATCACTTTATCAGACAATATTTGTACTTATATCTGTGGCCAGAAGAGACGACTAAATTCACAGCAGAGTCCAGAACATTTCTAGGCCAGTCCTGAAGAACAGGTTATAACTGTGATCAGCTCCCTCTATGAGCCCATTGAGTCCCAGGAATTAATGTGACCCACCTACCAGCTCTGTCACATGTCAACGGTGCCCTTGGTGTCTGTGTACCAGCTCAGGGGCACCGGGATGCCACCATCAGGGGCCATGCATCTATGTTCCGATTTGCGTTTCTGTGTCCCAGCCACTGTCCTCTCAGAGGCCTTTATGAACTCTGGTGATGTGTCTTTCATTTGAACACTTTATCCTTTCACTTCACTGTAGCCTCTGAGAGCTAAGGGAATATTTGTAGCCCACAAGGCTACAGCACTGAGCCAGGAAGTTTACTATGAGGAGTTAGGACTCTAGTCCAACCCTGCTGTGTGGGTTCCCTGATGCACACCAGTCTCCACATTGCCAAGACACTGCAGGACCCAGGCAGGAGGCATCATGGCAGCAAAGGGCTCCATGGAATAGACTGCTTGCTTCAGCATTGCGCTGGCTGTTGGGGAGACACCCACAAACTACACATCCCTTCTCTTTGGTGGCCCTGTGACCCAGAGATCCCGTTTTCTAACAAGGGTTTGCTGAGTGAGACCTGAGGACTTGGTACCAGGATGAAAGGAAGGACACTCACCCATGCACCCTTTGTAGAAGCAAGTGAGCCACTTTCAAAAGAACTAGAAGAAAAAAATAAGAGACAGAACTCATCTCAGGCCTGTGGAAAAGTACCAGCTCAACTCTGTGTGCTCCCCAACAGGAACCAAACAAGACCCAGTCCACATCAACAGAGCAAGAGGCCCTCTCGAAAGGAACACATTACCTGACCCGCAGAGGAAAGCGTCATAGGCTGCTTCATGAGGGCACTTGGTCTCAGCTGATGTGGTTTTCCAAAAGAGACAAATGACCGTTCAGTGGTTAGAACCATCTTGAGGAGGAAACCTCTCTTCCCACCCTAGTCAACAACCGTGGCGAGTGTGGCACCCACTGTGTACCCGTCTCCCTGCTCATAAACATTTCTCCCTCTGGTCCTGGCCATATGGAGGTGGGAGCCTATACCCCACACATTGAAAAAAAGCAGTTTCCTGTGCCTGGAACAGTTCTCTAGCTTAGCATATGTGTAAGGCAGAGTTGTGGGGAAGGAAGGTGGGCTAGGAAGGAATCCAACCCAGGTTTACAGCCTGCTGCATATGGGACCAGAGTGGAGAACCCTCAACTCAGCCCCAGGACACCTGGCCAACTACGCCAGGGGCCAGAGCTCAGGGACTTACCGTATTTTTTACACTGTCTTGCATGAATAATCACTGGTCCAGAATCCTTAGTGGGATTCAAGTTACTATTAGAAAAACAGAGGGGGTTAAAGATCAACTCACTAAAAAGTAACTCCTTCTTCTTGGCCCCAAGCTCCTTAAGTTACAGAGATACATGCTTAACACATCCTTTTTTAAAAGACATAGATTATCTAAGCATGGGCCGATGAGGTCTTGACAAGGCCACAGACCATGAGGCTCTGGGTTCAATCCCCAATCCTTCAAACAAAGGAAAACAACCGAAGACAGCCAACTGAGAACTAGAGCTGCACAAAGGCAGTGTGGTGGTGACACAAGCGAAGAGGCAGTAGAGGCCCACTAAGAAAAAGACAGCAGGAGAGAAGAGGGCTCAGGAGGAGCGACTCTTAAGATGCAATGTCGGAGATGAGGAGAAAAACAAACAGGGATGCCAAGCAACCCTCCCACCAGGAAAAAGAAATCCAGAGCATGCCAAAGGAGGAGAAAGCCCGAGCTCCAAGGCTCTGTCACGCAAATTTGAACAGTTCAGAGGCCACGGCCTATTCTTAATGCTCTATGTGCAACATCCTGCCGGGTATGAGCACAGGTATCCTGAATAACTGTCAAAGGGGGAGAAACCTAAGAGCAGCGGGCAAGGGTGGAAGGGAAGCTGAGGGGGACTAACGGCAGACTGGATAACTTGTCTCTAGAGAACAGGTACACTACTATACCAGTTTTAGGCACCCCACCAAAGGCTTCCCACCAATGAAGAAGTTCTGACTCTTATTCTACAACCCGATTGCACATATCTCCAACAAGTCCCTGCGAAAACTACGGGGTTACCACCGGAGCCAGGGGGAGGGTCAAAAAGTGAGTAGCTTGGTTTTAAGTTTTGGATGGTGATGGTAAGGGAAATGAGAGGTGATGGCTTGGATCCCTAGAAAAGGGACAAGCAGGCGGGGTCTAAGAGAAGGGAGGAGGCAGGGAGAGGGTGGTAGGCACGTAACAGAGTGGCCCTGCTGGTCTCAGACAGGAGGGTGTGCGGGATACAGCTTGGTAGTTCAAGTGCTTGCCTAGCATGTACAAAGCTCCGGGTGCTACCCCCAGTACCCCCATAAAACTGAGCATACTGGTACACGCCTATAATCTCAGCATTTGAAAGAGAGACAGAAGGATCAGAAGTTCAGGTCATTCTTATCTACATGGTGAGTTCAAGGCCAGCCTGAGACACCCGAGATCCTGCCTCAAAAGAAACCAGTGAGAAAGATGATGGTGTTTAATGGTGACAGGAATGTCAGTGAGGATGACAGAACTTGTAAAACGTTCAAGAAGACAGACAGCAGGCTCAGACCTTAACCTCTGACCTCTGGTTTTTTGTTTTGTTTTGTTTTGTTTTGTTTTTCAGAACAGGAGCAAGGAATGCTATGTGAGGCAGCGACAGAGGTCATGAGGAGCTGGGTGGAGGGACGTTAGGGCCAAGCAGCTGTGTTCTGGGGAGCAGTATCACGAAATCATTATTCTATTGTCCAGTGAAAAGCATGTCAATTACATACAAATACATCAAAACCAGGGGACTTGAAATAAGTTAAAACTGGAGAAAGGTCTCCGAGGCCCCTAGTGCCCCAGGCAGCTGAGGCTGCAGGCCTTGCTCCAGAAACCCCTTCCTCACCTGCTCAGCACTTCATACACTTCCGAGAGGTTGGAGACTCGTGGGAAACGCAGTTCCTGCAATCATGAAGAACGGAGCACTGTGCTTGGGGTCACTCGCAAAGGGTCACTACATGGACCTGGCAAATGCTGGCCTTGACACCATCCCAGGGTCAGGAGAGCAGGACTCTGGGGGCATTGCAGAAGGCGTCCCCAGTCACCTGGGGAGCTTTTGGATAGTCACCTGCCTCCACTGTAGACCACACATAAAGTGTACAGTAGAGTCGGGGTCAGTTTGCAACCTCCCCTGAGATTCTAACGGGGTTTCCTTCAGACTTTACAAGGGGCCCCTCATCCTTTAGGATGAGACTTTCTAGGCATCCCTCATAGGTTTACAAAATATGCAGTAAGCTCTAAAATAAACTGTTTGGACCATGCATGACAGTGTACACCTCTAATCCTAGTATATGGAAGGCTGGGGGAGGGGCAGAGGGGCTGTCATGAGTTCAAGGTCAGCCTAGGTTACCTAGCAAGACCCTGTCTTAAAAACCAAAACAGGACTAAACACCCACAGAATTACTGCTCTGTTGTCCAATGAAAATTACACTACCTACAAATACATCACAACTGGGGGCTTGGAATATGTGAAAATCCATTGAAAAGTGTCACAAGTATGAACTCAACACCCCTGCCCCAAAGTGAGCCACTCCTTACCTTCCAGATGTCCTTGGTCACGTTCTTAGTGTCAATGAGGATAGGAAACAGGCTATGGATGTTCTGCTTAAACTGATCGTAGCTTTCTGAGGGGAAAGGTCCAAACAGGACACATGGATTTGTGGGTTAGTGGAAACACACAGAGCCACCCACCCTCTAGCCCGGCTTGCCAACACCCAGCGCAGAGAGAACAAGACACGAGCTGGAAATATTTCTAATCCTCACGGAAGACTTAGGCTCTCCAGCCACTTGGCCACTGCCGTTTTCTATGGTAAAGGTCACGTGGCTTTCCACCAAACTCAAGGCCCAGCTTAACGGGCCATCATCAGCTAACACAGCCCCAGGAGCTCGGGAAGACACACATAAGTTATAAATGGCCATGCAGAGAACAGTCCAAGACAATTCAACTCAATACCTTGTAACTAAGTATAGCACCCTGATAATAAAGGGGTTTTTAATAGACTCTTAACAGGTTATATACTATGCATACTGCCATTTGTCCAAGGTCAGATTCAGGTGTGGGAAAGAAGCACAGCCACCAGGCCAGAGCCAAGGTAGTCTCTGAAACACCTATACATCTCTTAGGTCTATAATGGCATGAGGAGGAAAAGCCAACCTTAAGATTAAATACACAGTTTAGCTGGGCAGTGGTGGCACACACCTTTAATCCCAGCACTTGGGAGGCAGGGGCAGGCAGATTTCTGAGTTCGAGGCCAGCCTGGTCTACAGAGTGAGTTCCAGGACAGCCAGGGAAACCTTGTCTCAAAAAAACAAAAAACAACAACAAAAAAAAACACAGTCTACACAAGTATGTAAGGACTCAAAACAAAGGAGAAAAATCCAAAGTGTTAAGCAATGAATGGTGGGTTCTTTCCTTCATACATTTGTGACCATGCCAAGTGTCACACCATGAGCCAGTCACAGGAAAGGTATGTAATCAGATTCACCCTCCCAGAGGGAGCTCCCTGGTCTCTACTCAGAAGGAGGTACAGACACAGACCTGAGCCTAGAAGGAGAGCCCAGCTTTACCCCTACCTGGAAGAGGTCGGAAGAATTTCTCATGGAGATGCAGTAGGTCCATCATCATGTTATGTCCTACCAAGGGCTACTTGGAGTAAAGCAACAGGTGAGAGAAAGGAATTCTAAAAACCAGGTCCGACACTTGGTCTAAAGCAGGTTTTTGTTTTTTCAATAAAGAATATAGCTTTAGGTCACTTGATAATCCAGCTTCAGTGTCTTTCAGCTCCCAGATAAGGTAATAGGACTGCTGGGGTGGAAAGAGGAAACAGGGAGGGGGAGGAGAAAGATGGAGAAAGGGGAGAGAGCTGGGAGACACACAGACAAATAGACAGAGAAGTGGGGAGGGGAAGGGAGATGAGTGAAGAGCAGAAACCCTGAGACAGGGTCCACACTGGGAATCTGTGAGGCACACACTTCTCTAAGCAATTTTAGGTCGTTGCTGTTAAAAATTCCCATGCTGCTGCAAGGGACAAAGACACAGGAGAGTCTCAGGCACTGCCTTTCCTCAAACTAACCAACCACAGAAAAAGCAAGGCTATGGCCCCGGAGCCAGAGCAATTTGCCAAAGACAAAGAGCCACCTTAAAAGGTACCTGTTATTTGTTTTATGTTATATAGGTGCTTGGGCTGCACATATGTCTAGTTATCATGTAGGCCTGGTTACCACAGAGGCCAGAAGAGGGAGTCAGATCCACTGGAGTTTACAGAAAACTGGGAGAGGCCCTGCAGGTGCTGGGAATCAAACCTGGGTCCTCCACAACAGCAAGTGCTCTTAACCACTGAGCCATCTCTCCAGCCCCCAAGAATCACTTTTTTTTTTTTAAATATCTTTAATCACTTCTTGGCCTTTAGAATAAGGTCAAGTGAAGAAAGATAACTTTATTGGTAGAGAAGCCTTCAAAAACCTACTGTTATAAATATAAAAGATGATGGAAAAACAAAGCCAAAAACAAGAAAAGGGATGTTCCCTACCTTCTGGGCTTTCACCAGCATCTGAAAAAAGACAGAGAAGCCCCTTGCAGAGAGAAGAATCTGTTCCTTCCAACAGCTCACTTGGTCACAAGAGGCGTGCTCAAGGTACCAGCGATGTGGCTGGCTTACCTTCTTCACAATCACCTGCGGCGAAGAGAGACAAGCATGCTCTGAGCAAGCAACTCGGCTGGAAAGCAGGCATCTCTTTACCAGAGAGAGAGAAACGTGAAACAGAAGCCTTTTAGAGGCCAGATTCTGCTAAGGGGGGACTGGGGGCTAGGGGGTGGGGACTGAACCTGCTAAGAACACACACGTAGGCAAGGACTCACCCCCTCCTCTTTCAGCACTGTCCAAATGTTGGGGAGGGCCTGCCTCAGCACCAGTTGGACCTCAAAGGCTTGGAACCCTGCGGCAAGGAAGCACAAGGCATACACAGAACCTGAACACTATCAAACTTTCCTTTCCGTCCCCATGGGAGAAGCCTGAAAGCAGAAGCCTGCTTCCAGGGTGCCCGAGCCTACATCCATGTGTGCCTACTGGGATATTCTAGGACAATATCCTCAAAAGATCTGGATCTCAAGAATGCTCTTCAGTTGGGGACGCTCCTGTGGCTGTTTCTGTAATTTGCAGCTGGTGATATTAACCATGTTAGGAACTAAGTACAACTTAAGAGAGGACACTTCAATAGCAAAAAAAGTTAAAAATAATATTTAAGAAAAACAACTGGGGGGGGGGAGCTGGAGAGATGGCTCAGCAGTTAAGAGCATTGACTGCTCTTCCAGAGGTCATGAGTTCAAATCCCAGCAACCACATGGTGGTTCATAACCATCTGTAATGAGATCTGATGCCGTCTTCTGGTGTGTCTGAAGACAGCTACAGTGTACTTATATAATAAATAAATAAATAAATCTTAAGAAAATATTCGTCTATGGGAAAAAATTTAACGTTTAAAAAAAAAAGAAAGAAAGAAAGAAAGAAAGAAAGAAAAACAACTGGGCAGGGCAGTGGTGCACATGCCTTTAATCCCAGCACTTGGGAGGCAGAGGCAGGCAGATTTCTGAGTTCGAAGCCAGCCTGGTCTACAGAATAAGTTCCAGGACTGCCAGGGCTACACAGAGAAACCCTATCTTGAAAAAACAAAAAAACAAAAAAAAAAAAAAAAAAAAAAAAAAAAAAAAAAGAAAAAGAAAAGAAAAGAAAAACAACTGGTTTCTCAAACAAAAACATTTAGTAAATTGGGTGTGGTGGTGTATGCCTTTGCTCCTAGCACTCTGGAGCAAAGGCAGGCAGATCTTTGTGAATTTGATGCCAGCCTAGTCTATATAAAAAGTTCCAGGCCAGTCAAGGCTATACAGTAAGATCTGTCTAAAGAAAGCAAATAAAATAGAGAAGCTGGAGAGTAAGCTCAATGGTTAAGAGCCCTTGTTGCCCTTGCAGAAGACCTGGGTCTGTTCCCAGCACCCACATGGTGGCTCACAACCATCCAAAACACCAACTTCAGGAGATTCAATGCCCCCAAGGGCACCAGGCATACACATGGCACACATACATATATGAAGGCTAAGCACACATAAACCTAAATATTTTTTTTTAAATCTTTTAAACAATAAATGTAGCAGAAAGGGACATTGCTACTCATATTTCAAACATCTGACTGGAATCACATCTATATGTGTTTGACCTACTGTGATATGTTGTGGTCCTTAAACACTTGAAAAATGAAACGAACAAAACCAGATCCAAACAGATGTGAAGGGGGAAAAAGGAAGTCGCCAGCCTGAAATGACTTTAAGGGTTAGGAGGTTATTTGAAGATTTGGGGGAGGTGGTGGTTTTGTTTTCAGACAGGGTCTGTCTCACGAGGTAGCTATGGCTGGCCTGGAACATGCTATGTAGGACCAGGCTGGTCTGAAGCTTTTAGAGATCAGCCTGACTCTGCCTCCAGGGTGCTGGGGTTAAAGGCATGTGCCACCATGGCTGGCTGCATATGGTCTTTGTATGCTGAGCAGCATTCACTCCAGTAATCCTTTACAAGGATGGCTGTTACTTAGGAACTTTGTCCCTGGGTAACACAACAATCACTGGCCCGTGGTGTCAACAACTCAAGGCCATTCCTCGGGAGATGTCAGTTCCAGACGCTCACAGGGCTCACTATGCCAACACCAACAGAAAGCATTTGTACACAGGGCTTCTGAACTCATCAGAAAGGCCTCTGCTGAGGGGGCTGTCAAGCTGATGGCAACAGATCCACCTTTCTGTTCTGAGACAGTTTCATGTAGCTCAGGCTGGCCTCAAGCTCACTACAGAGATGACGATGGTCTTGAACTCCTGATTTTCCTGCCTCTGCCTCCCACGTGCTAGGGTTGCAGGTGGGGGTGGAGGCGGTAGGGCTTGTCACATCTGATTTTATAAAGTGCTGGGGATTCAACCCAGGGCCTCGTGCATGCTGGGCAAGTACTCTACCCAGTGTGCCACAGCCCCAGGCCTCTATACACCTATCTTTTATTGAAAGCTTAATGTTACAACTAGCAAACACTGAGTCTTAAGGTCACTGGCTTCTCCATTTGAGGAAAATGACTGAAAACACCCAGGTCTAAATAATCTCAGCTCAGTTATTTCAAGTAAAAGTTTTATTCCATTAAGATAAAATAAGATGCTGGAGAGATGGCTCAATGATTAAGAGCACTGGCTGCAATTATAGAGGACCTGTGTTTGGGTCTCAGCACCCACATGGTGACTTACAACCATCTGTAACTTCAGTTCCAAGGATCCAATGACCTCTTCTGCCAGCCTTGTGCACCAGGCATGCAGGTGGAACACCCATACACTTAAAATACTAAGTAAATACTAAAAAGAATTTTTTTTTCAGCAGAAACAGCAGCTGGGGCTAGAGATACACTTACTTAGAATGCACAAGGCCCAGACTGTGATCTCCAATGTGTGTACACAGGCACTCAGCTCATCAATCTCAGCTGAAGATGCCACCCCAGTGCCCATTTCCAACACAGCCACTCTACTGCGGCCCACAGCAGCAATGCTGTCCGCACACTTGTTTTTCCACACTTAGGTTGATACACAGAATTTAAGTAAGAGACGACCAAAGGCTGAGGCTTCATAAAACTAACAACGTTACTGCCCACCAAGGAGGTTCTCCTGTAAACCCTTCCTTTTGGAGCCTGACTGGCCGGCAGGGAAGAGTACTATGGTGACTGCCGGCTGAGGCTGAGCCTGCCATAGCTTGTGCCATGGGGCAGGTAGGTTTTACCTTCATCACTACTGCACCAGGACAAATGGCACAAAAAAAAAAAAAAAAAAAAAAAAAACCCAACCAACCAAACAAAAAACCAACAATACATTAACAAAGTCACAGCTGAGCAACACTTTGGAGACAGCTTTGACCTCGTAGACTCCATGGCCAAGAGTCCGCAGTCCAGGCTCTGGGCATTGCTATACTAGGGCATGGATTCCCCAAAGTCAGTAAAACAGGCATTCGAGTAGAATGGAAAGGATTGGCTTATGAGTCTACCCGTGACACGAAATGAGGGTTAAAAAGCCTCAGAGACTTGGGAACTGGGGTCAGGACTTTCACCCCAACGATATGCTACCTACTGAGCAAAGGCCTCAGACTCAGTCACATTTGAGCAGACCATTTGGGATCAGGACTAACAGGAAAGAGAATTTGTTCCCCAATTTCAGGTACACTGCCATGACACCCCCATGCTCCCAAGTGGGGAGGAATAGCCTCCTGCTCTGCCTACCAGAGATGCCAGGCAGGGTCATCTGGTCCCCTTCCTCAGCCAGGTCCAGCCACTGGGTCACCTTATCAATCACCACCTTGATTTGATCTTTATCCAGAGAGCTGAAAATGGGCACAGGAAAGCAGAGACGTTGGCGAAGGTCATACCAGACTCCAATCTTAAGACTGACGAGTGTCTGGAGCCTGTGCTTTCAATGCTGTGACTTCACAGTGAAGATCAACAACACCGATGAAAACAGTCATTTGTTCTCCACGTCTTTTCGTGCAAGAGGAAGGTAAACTCCTGTTCTTCAGACTTCCATAGGAACCCAAGTTGGCCTTGATGGGGTGGGTGGAAGAAGAGCCAGGGGCTCTAGCCAGTGAACCTACTGTCAGGACTGGCTGCCTGTGGCTGCCAAAGGATTTGTAATGAACTTACTGGAAACATGAGGAAAAAGACAAGCACGTGGATGAACTCTCTGCTCCTCTGTTAGAAATCTAAGCTCTTTCTCCAACACTTGAAAATAACAAGCGATCAGAAATTTAAACTGTCCCCCTCAGTGTTCACTCTTGAACCTTGAGGGCCATTTCACTAGAGTTGGAGAGGAAAAACAACAGGGCAGGCGAGCTATAAAAGCTGTAACTGGCAGCCGTGGGAGGCAAAGGGGAGGAAGAGGCCAGCCAGCCATGCCTTTCGAGTTAGGGGGTCAAGAAGTCAAGCAGACTCAGCAACAGAAGTCAGTGAGAAGCTTGGAGGGAGAGGAGAGGCTGTAGAGAAAGAGTGGGAAAGTCCTGGAGGTCAGGGCAAGCATGGTCAGAATTCTGGCAGGGGTGGAGAAAGAAAGAAGGGGAAAGTTGTCCACATTGAGTCTGAACTCAGAAAAGCAGGCGGGCTTAGCAGGAAAGTTCTGTAAGTGACTTCCTTCTTTTCCTTTCAAAAACAACAACAACAAAAAAATCTACATTTGTGTATGAATATCACTACCAAATATAAAAAAAAAAAAAAAAAAAAAAAAGAAGGAAAAAACCCACCAAAATATTCAAGATTATTACCTAGACTGTAGGAAAACCACATTTTTTGGAATCAAAGCTAATTAATGATTTTTTTTTTAATGTAACTCCATGAAGGTGAAAAATCTCAAGCCCCAAAAAGCTCAAATAATTTAAATCTGGCAACTGGCTGGGACCCAGGCAGCCACCTCCCCCCTGTGGTCACTGTGGACCTTAGTGCAAACAAGTAGGAGACCACGAGGTCTGGGCCTGCCAAAGGAAAGGAAGCAACCTCGGGCCCAGTGACAGAGAAAAGCCCTTGCTGAGCCGACACTCTAGGATCCACACAGACAGACTGGCGGCTTAGCTGCTCCTCTTTCTAGGTGTCCTCTACCACTTTGTGAGACGGAGCTTCTATTTCTCGAGGGCCTGAATCTCACCAAGATGGCTAGGCTATCAGCCAGCAAGCCCCAAGGATTCACCTCTCTCTACCTCCCTCGGGCTGGGAGTAGAATTTGCTTTAAGATTATATATATGCTTTAAGGATCCAGCTGGGGGTCTTTCACAGCAAACGGTTTACCAACTGAGCTTTACCTCCCAAACCTTCAAGATTAAAATCACGTTCACACGAGAGCTGAAAGGAGAAGATGTGGAGAGTGTTCTCTCCTCTCAGGAGAGTGCCGGGGGCCTAAGCCACCTCAAGCTAAGCGTAGATGGTTTGATGAGCCAGCTTCCCCATCCACAGAGGAGGCTGGAAGCCTATCAATACGGGGACCAGAGGCACTTAGGAGGGCAGACTCTACCTTCGGACTCTCCAGTTCCCTCTCAAGATACTGTGCTTGATTTTCTTCTCCTGTTCTTCATTCATGTATGGGATTCCGTTTTTGAGGAACTGGAGACAGGAACAGAACAAGGTGACTGGTAAGAGCCATCGTGAGAGCCAGGCGGCAAAGTGAAGGGGAACACGTTGGCCTCGTGTAGGCAAGGGAGAGGGGAGGGGAGACGGTGGTGCGTTTAGAGTACCCCCTCCACAACCACAGCCCCCGCATCAGGTGCATACCTTGTTATAGTCGAAGCCATACTGATTCAGAAACTGTACACTAGACGCCTGGAAAGAGAATTCTGAGTCCAGGATCCCAAATGTTGTCGGGAAGAGAAAGAAATTGCAGGAGTGTGCTACATACCTATAAGGCAGAGATAATGAGGAGAAAACCCTCAATCGAGGACAGGACAGACAGGTAAGCCAGTCTGGCTCATACAGCAGGCCCCGTGTGGGCTTCCCTTTCAGTTAAGTATCTAAATGGTTTCTGAATGCTCAATGTATTTTAGACACTGTCTAGGGGCCAAAGAAAATAGGGAGTAATACTGCCCTTGGGGAGCAAAGTCTAAAGCAGAAATAGGCTCATGGCCCACCCAACTATTCAGGCAAGGAGCAGGCCAATGCTCCCCACAAACACACACAGCTCAGCCCCCTGCAGCAGCTTCCAAGCAGAGCTGTCCCAAAAGGGGCAGTGTTCTTCAGACTACTGGTGCCTGAGAGCTACCAGGCAGCTCCAGCGTCTCTCCAGATGCTAACAGTCCTTTCCCAAGATGTGCGAGAGCCAGTAGGAAGAGACAAGACCCAGAAGAACACATCAGACACAAGGCAGGCGAGGCCCCACAGACAAGGCACTACTTCCAATCTTGAGAGCGCAGTGCATATGGGTGCGAAAGCCGGAAGTCAGAAGACAGTGTGCGGGACAAAGTGATTAGTGATTCAGACAGCCGAAGTGAAGCTGTGTGCATCACAGTCGGTATACGTACTTGTTGGACTCTCCTTCGATGCTGGAAAACGCCGACAATCCTAGAACAATAATGGGAGACGTAATCAACACGGAGGCAAAGCCACGTGAGGTCAGCCAAAGACCAGATGTTCCTAACCACGCTTTACATCCACAGACATGGCAGGGGCTGCAGAACAGGGGCACTTCCTTACCGCAGAAAGAAGACTCACGGCACGACATCTAGCACAACACAGCCTGTGCCAAAATTATCAAAAATGTACTCAAGCCAAGTTCCCCAAACACAGAAGTGGTAAATCAACATTTTTGTAGCTTTGAACGAGCCAAGAGTCAGGCCCAATGGCACACACCTTGGAATCCTGCTCACTTGGGAAGAGGAGGCAGGAGGATCAGAAGCTGAAGAGTTTGGCTACATTTCTTCTTGAGAGACTAAGGCAGGGAGAATTAAGATGAGTTTGAGGCCATCCTGTGTTTCTGTGTGAAATTCTGTCTCAGCACAACTAAAAAACCAGGGCCAGCAAGATGGCTCAGTGGATATAAAGGCACTTATTACCTAAGCCCGGTGGCCTGAGTTTAATCCCCAAGGCTGAGGTAAAGGTAAAAGGACAGATTGTACCCATCAAGTGATCTTTTGACCTCCACACGTGTCCCACACTCATACATCATAAATAATGAATAAAGTAAAAAAAAAAATTTAAAAACTCAAAACCACCAACAAAAAAAGGGCCAAAGTGACCACTTTAAAATCTCTGTATTACTATGTGAAATAAGCCACTCGAAGTGGAAAAATTCCAAAGTGGTGGAGAACAAAAGAACTTAACCAAGAATGATTTCTTGTACTTCTCAAATAGATCTTATAAGAAAAAAAAAAA
>NW_022196911.1:8325068-8328677 GCF_008632895.1 Mastomys coucha | reverse complement strand
AAAAAAAAAAAAAAAAAAATAGGCAGCAGCAAAACACAAGAAGGGGAAGCAGACACACATAAATGTTCATCTTCAGAGAAAGCAGAGCCAGTAAAACCTGACCCATGGCTTGTTTTTATAATTCATTTTACTGGTCAGGACCTCCTTTACAAAGGTGGGCTCTGAAAAAGAAATCACATTACCTGCAAATACTATCTAGCATTTATACTATCTAGTCCTTCACATAAGCTTGTAGAGCCCAATTTTATAAATCAGAGTCAAATTAGAACATTGTTTAAACTATCAGGTTGGCTTAATTCCCATTGCTGGTGGCAGTCTCTGAGAACAATATGGATGATTAGCTGTATCCATCAATGCTTTAGTGCACATACTCTAACTCAGTCTCACTGGTGGAAATAGCCCAGATGCACAAAAGTGCACTAGGTGTGTAAATATGAAGGCTGTCAGCAACAAAAACTGCTTTTCATTATAAACAAATGGTTACTGGAGAGATGGCTCAGTAGGTAAGAGCACTGACTGCTCTTCTGAAGGTCATGAGTTCAAATCCCAGCAAACAAATGGTTACTACATATACTTTACTTAGGACATTGAGTTCTAACCTGTACTTTGTTCTATTATGGAACTGTAAAAAGGACCAGGTCTGTATGCTAACACAGCCTTCTAAATGCCATTAAATGAAAAAAAAAAAAAAACAAAATATAAAACACATGTACAATCTGTTCTTATAGGTTTTCTTTTTTAAAAAAAAAAATCACACATACTGGTGCTGGGGAGATATCTCAGTGGTCAGGGACCTATGTGACTCATATCCATCAGTAACTCCAATGACAGGGGATGTGACATCCTCCTCTGACTTCTGCAAGCACTACAGGCATGTGGTGCACATATATACATGCGGGCAAAACACTAAAGACATATAAAACAATCTTTAAAAAAATCTTCTAATCACCTACACTCACAGACAAAACATACAGTTTTGCTCAAATGATAGAATTGGTTTAACAGTGACTGATTCTGGCATTGGTCTATTTAGGCTATGAAATAAAAGGCTGGTAAATTCCTGCTTGGCCAAAGCCACCAATCTTTCACACTGTAAAAGCTCCAGGTGGTATACATACACACACACACAGACTTAAAACAGAATAAGTATATAAAATGATATACAATGTCTTTAAAAACAGCCAAAGCTGGTTTTACCCACAGGAAACCCAGACAGTAAAATGCCTTCTAGAATGATCCATAACAAAGAGCTGGACATCAGACTCACCGATCTGACAGATTGTAAACTGCTGAACACTCTGCCGGGTCTTCAGATACCACTCAGATGGCAAGTCAAAAAGACTGTGAAGAAAAAGGCATCTCACTGCATAGGCAAGGGGATCAGAAGCAGGTACCAGGTCTTTGCAGCAGGTACCTATTATAGGTACCTGTAATCAAGGACCTATTACCCTGTTACCACAATTAGAGAACCTATCAGCATTTGGCCAACAAAAAGTCACGTGTTGAGAGATGTCTCAGCCCACCAAATATATATATATATATCCATCCCCCAAACAATGCTTATCTGGCAGGGTCTAACTAAGGAGACACCGGTGAGGTAAGACGGTAGTACCTGATCTGCTGGGGCTGAGACAAGTTTGAACGTAGACCTGTGAACTCTATGTCCAGACCTACGGGAGCACAAAACAGACAAAAAATCCTCAGGCACAGAGTACAAGCCACCAGCTTTCACACTGTCAATGCTCCGGGTAGTAAGCAGACGTACACAGTAATAGAAAACAAAAACAGGGTGTGTGGTCCCAGGCAGGGATGTCCAGAGCTGCAGGTCTGATTGCTTCAGCCCCACTGCCCGAGTGGGAAAGGACGCTCTCTGAGCTCCTCTGACCCGGAAACCCATACGGTACACACACACCACACACACCAGTTCCCAGGCTGTCCCCGACAGGCCCTGCAACCCCAGACACCTTACCCACGAAGTCCGCACCCGCAACAAGCTCCTGCAGAAGTGGAAGGCTCTGCTCAAATTCGTCGGCGCCCACGTCCATAGCCGCTAGTCCCAGGGCGCGCCGGATGCGGCCACGTGCTGCCCACGCGTTTCCGCTGCGCAGGGTCTTAAAGCTCGTGCACGTGTCAGAACCTGGTTGGTGGGAGTTTCGGTGCGGTGCTCACAGCCTTGATCTTAACTTGTTGGGAAAGTGGAGGCTGTTGCCAGCAAGAACTGCCAGCTGTTCTGAAAGCATCGTTGGTACTGCCAGCGATCCCAATGACCAGTCTCCATTCGGTCTGGTACACCCTCTCAATTTGACTTAAGTCTCCCAGAGACCTGAGCTTCTAAGTGAGATATTTAACATGACGGAAGAAAAAAAAATACATGTATATCCTTGCCTCCAGTTGGGTATTTATTGATTAGAGTGACTCTTATTGAATGCTGAATGCCTGAGCATCAGTGCTTTAAAAAAAAAACTGAGTAATGTTTATCATTTTTCTAAAATAATGAATACTTGACTAATATGAAGCCACTTTGTTTACATGTCTTTTTCATATTGTAGCAACTTTCAGAGAGGTGTCATGATCTCCCCAAGCTCCAACCTAAGCTATCTAGCATGACAATTTTTAACATATAATTTTATGTATATTTTTCTGGCATGTGTGTGCACTACGTGTTCATAGTAACTGTAGAGGCCAGAAATGGGTGTTGGGATTCCTAGAGCTGTAGTCCTGAGAGCAGCTCTCTGGGTCATGGGTACCAAATCATCCTCTGCAAGAGCAGCGAGTGCTCCTAATCACATTAAGCCATCGCTCCAGCCCCCTGTATGACTATAAAGCACTTTCTACAGCCACATTTGAATTCCCACTTAAAGGCAAAGTGACCACTCACTACCCATCATTCCCACCTCCCATTGGCTGCTCCTCACACTCATTTCCTGGGCAGCAAACAATCCTCCTTCCCTGATGACCAGCCAGGCACCATCCCTGATGGCCAGTGCTTCACGAAGCTCCACGTGTGCCCTGTAGCCACGGGTGTTTATAGAGAGCAGCACAGTCAGGGTTCAGTTTGTTATAAACGTTTTAATTTGTT
Source organism: Mastomys coucha (assembly GCF_008632895.1). Lineage (NCBI taxonomy): Eukaryota > Metazoa > Chordata > Mammalia > Rodentia > Muridae > Mastomys > Mastomys coucha. The sequence goes on along the minus strand of NW_022196911.1, from coordinate 8,325,598 downwards.
CTTCAAATAGTGACTGCTTTCCTTAAATACATCTCATGTCCAAGAATGAGGACATCTTAAGCCCTTGATTAAAACAATGAAATCACACAAGCACATACAGAGGTGGAAAGAAGCTAACTTTAAATAAGTTTTCAGTTACATTATTGCTATGAAGCTTTCAGTCTGGTTCTCCTTCCGAATGCTTCTTCCTCTCTCCCTCCCTTCCTTCCAATGCAGATGCTTCCTTTTGGTGGCTGTAGATGGTAGTTTTATAATTACACTTCCAACAACAGTTAACACTTCTATTTCATTCATAGATTCTTCGAGGCTCCCGAAGCATCACACCACTTTCTGTCATGGCATTCTGTAAACGTTTTATCTAGTTTGGAGATCAGGAAGAAGAAAAAAACAAAAGAAAACACTGTCAGCCCCCCAAAAAACCTGAGACCAGGTTCGCTTTCCAAGAGACAAAGAAACCACTGACCTCCCAGGGTACATTTGTGTTTCTCTGAGTGATCTTTTTTTTTTTTTTGGTTTTTCAAGACAGGGTT
>NW_022196911.1:8311440-8324564 GCF_008632895.1 Mastomys coucha | reverse complement strand
GGGGGCTGTCTCTCGGTTGCCTGGCTTTGGAACCCTTTTCCTCCTCCTACTGGGTTGCCTCGTCCAGCCTTAATATGAGGGAAGGTGCCTAGTCTTACTGCAACTTGATATGCCATGTTTAGTTGATACCCTGGGAGGCCTGCCTTTTTCTGAAGAGAATAGAAGGGAAATGGAGAAGGAGGGGTTGGGGGATACTGGGCTGGAAAGAAAGGAGGGAGAGGGAACTGCCATCAGGGTGTAATATATGAAATAAAAAGTAATAAAACACATACGAGAAAGGAAATGGAGAGATATCAGGGATCAGCATATTCAACTACAAGATGCCAATATATGGGCTAGAGACGGCTCAATGGTCAAGAGCACGGACTGCTCTGCCAAAGGTCCTAAGTTCAATTTCCAGCAACCCTATGGTGGCTCACAACCATCTGTAATGGGATGAGGTGCCCTCTTCTAGTGTGTGTCTGAAGACAGCTGCAGTGTACTCACATACATAAAAAATAAATCTTAAAAAAAAAAAAAAAAGATGCCAGTATAAGAACAGGAAGTGCAGTGCAGTGCTTACATCCTGGACTGCAGGGTCTCAGTCACCCAGCAATACCAACTTGCAATACCAACTGACCTCAGTTTGTACAGAGAATGGGAACACAAGCTCCTATGGACTACTGAAAACATCAAATGTACAGGATCCAGCCAAGGCCTACCACAGAGAATACCCTCAGGAAAATAATGTAAGCATACTTAATATCAAGAATTAACCAGACTGGAGAGATGGCTCAGTGGGAACTAGAGAGATGGCTCAGTGGGTAAGAGCACTGACTGCTCTTCTAAACGTCCTGAGTTCAAATCCAAGCAACCACATGGTGGCTCACAACCACCCATAATGAGATCTGACGCCCTCTTCTGGTATGTCAGAAGAAAGCTACAGTGTACTTATGTATAATAATAAATAAATCTGCCAGGTGGTGGTTGCGCACGCCTTTAATCCCAGCACTTGGGAGGCAGAGGCAGGTGGATTTCTGAGTTTGAGGCCAACCTGGTCTACAGAGTGAGTTCCAGGACAGCCAGAGCTACACAGAAAAACCCTGTCTCGAAAAAACCAAGAAAAAAACAAAAACAACAACAACAACAAAAAGAACATGTTGCTGGAGATTGTACAGGAGAGGGAGCGCTCTCAGAGCTGTGTCCCCAGCTCTGGACCTTCTGTGTATTATGGATGAAACACAGCCTCCAGCATGCTTTACCAGTGACTTAACAGTTCCTGCTCTTCCTGCTTAAAATTCTGAGACAAGGTCTCACTAAGTTATTCAGGCAAGCCTTGAACTTGAGATTCTTCCAAGTCAACCTCTTCACATCGGGAATTGACCCTTGTCACCAAAAAACAACTGATCTTGCTCTCTCTCATTCATGCTCTTTCTCTAAAAACAGGATCTCATTCTATATCCCCGACTAGATGGAACTTGCTTGGTAGACCAGGTTGGTCCTAAACTCAAGAAGTTCCACTTCTGCTTCTACCATACCATGTCAAATTTTTGTTTCTTTTCTGTTTTCTTTTTTTGTTTGTTTCTTGAGACTAGGGTTTCTCTGTGTAGCCCTGGCATTCCTGGAACTCACTCTGTACACCAGGCTGGCCTTGACTGTGGAGATCTCTTGCCTCTGAGACCTTCTGCGTGCTGGGATTAAAGGTATGTACCACCACCCCAGCTAAATGTTTACCTTTTAAGTAAATACATAGAAATAAATGTACCGAGTCTGAGGAGGCCTCCCACGGGGTGGGCTGGTAGGCCATGAAGTTGATTCCTGCTTCTAAGCACCGCTGTGCCAGCACTCGCCCGATGCTCTCACAAGCCACCACGTTTCTGGTACTATAAAGGTGTTTTTTAATAGCCCATTCACGAGTGGATGCTGAAACCACAATCTGGCCATTAAGGTGCTCAACAAATGCTTCTACGTGATGCTGAGTCTTTACAACTCGCAACCTAAATGGGGGGTGGGGGGAGGGAAGAGAATAAAATTATAAAACAATATATTTACCGAAATGTTAGACTACTTAAGATGAATAAATGCCTACGTGTTCTTCAAGAATTCAGTGAGCACACTGCTAAGACAGTTCAGAGGGTAAAGGTGCTTCCTACCAAGGCCAACAGCCTGCACTCAATCCCCAGGACTCACAAGGTGGAACATGATCTAAGCATGTGTGGTGTTTGTATGAGCCAGTGAGTACAGGCACACACCAATAAATTGAAAAAACAAAACAAGACAAAATAAAAGCAAACTGTAATGGTATTTGATGCCCTCTTCTGTCCTGTCTGAAGACAACGACAGTGTACTCACATAAATAAAAATAATTAAAACAAAAAAACAAAAACAAAAACAGAAAAATCCCACTCTAACAAAGATACTCATCAGAGTAACAACAGATAACGACTATCCACCGCAGTACAATGATAATAATCTAAGGCCATGGCTCCAAGGTTACATACAAACATGTAAATGCTAGCCCTGGCATTGACTTGTCACGTCTTCCTCAGTTTCAATTCCTCTGTCTCTGAAAAGTGAAGAAAACTGCTACACCTGCTTCATAATGTAGTTTAAGTAGTTGAATTAAGGGCTAGAGAGATGGCTCAGTGGTTAAGAGCACTGTCTGCGCTTCCAAGGATCCTGAGTTCAAATCCCAGCAACAACATGGTGGCTCGCAACCATCTGTAATGGGATGCGATGCCCTCTTCTGGTGTATCTCTAAAGATAGCCACAATGTACTCTCATATGTACTCTCATACATTTAAAAAAAAAGTTAAATAATAATTTTAAAAAGACGTGCATTTAAAGCAACTAGCATAACTGCTGGTAAATCCAATGTTTTCAGTTAATAGCCATCTTGGGGCTGGGGAGTGAAATTTAGAGGCAGAGCACTTTCTTTGTGTGCTGAAGGTCCTAGTCTAACACATACAGTTCTCTCAAAGTAAAATGTAACAGTTATTTTCATGAGTATGATTATTTTGGGGGAATGTATGTCTGTGCACTACCAAGGTCAGAAGAGGGTATCAGATCCCTGGCAACTGGAATTATAGACCATTGTAAGCTGCCTGGGTCCTCAGAAAGCTCAGTAAGTGCTTTTAAATGAATTCAAACTTTTAAAATGTATCTTGTCTCTATTTATGGACTTTTAACTTTTATTCCCCACCTTAAAAAATCATTAAGGTTCCAACTTTACTCTCTACCGTGTGCATGCTAATAACTAATTCTATTTACCACTCTCATAACACTTTACTCACACCTTTATTTACTGAACTCAGGTACAAAGGCCTGTCAGTTCCTCAGACACTCAATCCCAGCCTCCTAGCCTCGGCTGCTGGAATGTCCTTCACCGTAAATGAGTCCGTGGCTTCCTGTCCTTTAGATCTCAGCTTTTTGACATGTCACCTTCAGAGAGGCCCCTGTATCTAGCCTCCTAACCTCGAATTAAGTTTTCTTCAGGGCAACTATTAGTTTCTTGCTCCAAGGTCACTTTCTACCCACCTGTCATCTTCCTGACACATCCTGAGGCTGATCTGGCAGGGTCAGTCGGGGATTGATGAAAGTGACATGTAAGGTGCTATGCACAGCTTTGTCAGTCATAAGCCGACTTTAATTACCTGTGCCAGAACTCACGGTTAGGCCACACCGTAGCCCAGCCCCGTTCTTTCCGGGCTACACCTAAGAGCTCCAGATTCCGAGGGTTCCTGTTCGTGAACTCCGGGGCTACCGCTTCGTTTTCCTTAGTCACCACGTCGGGCTGCACCGCCGGCGTGGAACTGGTTGAGAGGGCTGCGAACCCACACTCTAGAAATGGAAACGATCACATGCATCTTTAAAAATGACTACAATGGGCACGGGAAGGGAGAAATGGCCGTCTGACCACAGGTTACCACCACAGACCCACAGCATTCTACTGTCACCCCGGTTCGGTTAGTTGCGTTCACTTTCCCACATCAAGGTATAGAATCGGATTTGCAAGTGCACACGTACTGTGCACAGAGTGCAGGCGAGGAGATGGGGCGAGATTAGTTACCCAGGTTCCTGCAAACTGACAGACATTTCCAGAGCCGCGGCTGAAGCGCCATCGTCGACGGGACCCGGGCAAAGCCTCACAGTGCCCAGTCTCCTTTGCTCACTGTCGTCTCGGTGAATAACTAGTCGCAGCCATGTTAACTGTGGGAAAATGTTAACAGGGCCCGACAGTACCTCGGGCCTCTAGGACCCGGAACTAACAAGCTCCCTAGTGCTGAGTGGTCGACTGAGCGATCAGTATCTCTAGTTCGCCAATCACCGCAGACGTTGAGGTGGGGGGCGGGACACGCTAAGCCGTGGTCAGGATCCTGATTTCCGTTTTCCCCTTTCGCGCCTTTCTTCTACAGTTTCTAATTGATCAGAAAACCAGAGACCCAGCTACTGGCAGCCCCCTACTTCCGGCGCCTTCAGTTTTCGCCCCGCCCAGCCCTCTTCCGTCAGTCCCTCTGCACATCTCTTTCCCAGCATGCCTTGCGGTTGGCGGCGCGAGGGCGGGGCGTGTTACCCAGCAGGCCCCGCGGCGTCGCTCGGGCCTCTCCACGCCGTGGTCCCGTGGTGGCCGCTGTCCGGTCTCACAGCAGAGCTCTCGGTTTTCTGCGGCGGTAGTGAGATTTGCTTCGCTTCCTGAAGATGGAGGGCCCTTTGTCCGTGTTCGGGGACCGCAGCACTGGGGAGGCGATCCGCTCCCAGAACGGTAAGAGCGAGAGACTCCCGGGTCCACCTCGCGGCGGCTCAGGCCGAGGCCCAGCCGCTCTCGGTAGGCCGGGGCTGCCCGCTTGGCACAGTGAAGTTCCCTCAGGAGAAGCCCAGCCATCCGCCGTCACTGGCGGGCCGGTGCGGCGCCATCGCGCCCTATGGTGAAAGGGAAGAACGTTCGAGAATGCAGCACGCTTGGGGGAGGTGCTTAGGATGGGTGTGGGCGTCCGTGCCCTAATACCTAGCCGAGGTGCTCCAAACGTACATGCCTGCCACTCCCCACTCCCCTTTGTTGGGTTTCAGGCCGGTTGGAGCATCTCTGACATAATCAGAAAAGGGTAGCTTTCACCAGTTCTGTTTGCCCTTGAGAAAATGCTCATAGAATTTTTAGGTGGCTCTTGGGTTTGCTTACCTTGGCTGGTCGGGTTCTTGGATGTCCAGGATCTGCAGTTAACAGCTGCTCCCCGTGTAAAACTTAACGGAATGCAAATTGAACGTTATTAAGCGATGCTTAGCTGCCTTTATCGTGGTTAACGTTAATACGAATTAGCACGTGGTTTGCCGTGGTTGAATCTCTTTTTGAAAGCGTTCGCTTGTAGGAACTCTATATAGTGTGTTGTGCTTCCTTTTTTTTTTTCAAACAGCTCTCTTAGAAATTAGTACTACTTTATCCGAGTGGACTATCTAATATTCTTATTCAAACTTGCTAGAGTCTGAATCAGGGAAAGGCTGACCTGTACCTTAAAGGGATTTTTTTTATTTCCTAGCAAGGAATGAACTTAAGATTACTTATATTTAGAGGCATTAAAGTCTTTGCAACGGTTGATATAACAATACTCAATATAAAAAACAGTTAACCTTCACTGGTCCCTAAGCAAGTAACTTTTTTTTAAATAGTAATTACAGACTTGTAGATTTGGGCAAATCATAGGACGTCTTAGTTTATGCATTGTTCTAATTAGTTTTCACTGTTCATTTACAGTTATGGCTGCAGCTTCTATTGCCAACATTGTTAAAAGTTCTCTTGGGCCAGTTGGCTTGGATAAAATGTTGGTGGATGATATTGGTGTGAGTATTGTCTAATTGTTCTTGCTTGCCTTGATAAAAATAATTTTTTAAATTTTCAAAAAATGTTAGAACTTGGTTTCTGTTTTGACCACTTCTTCCTTCATATTTCTCAGGATGTAACCATTACTAATGATGGCGCCACCATCCTGAAGCTACTGGAGGTAGAACATCCTGCAGCCAAAGTTCTATGTGAGCTGGCTGACCTACAAGACAAAGAAGTTGGAGATGGAACTACATCAGTGGTGAGACGCTACCAGGAAATGGCTAGAGAATAGTCAGTTTATTAGAGTTGAATCCATGAGAGAATCATATACTCGAGGTCAGAAATAAGTAACCTTTTAAGGCAGTCTCAGAAACTTTTGAAAAAATTTTCTAACTAGTTTGTGCAATTTAAGTAGGGAAAGAACTTTAAGGTGATTAAATACACGCTTGTTTTAAATACTGGAGTCTTGTGAATTTGGGAACTTATTTTAAACTCCCTTACCATGATGGTGTTCACATGTAGAAAATGTTACCAGGTTAGGGCTTTTTTTTTCTTTGTTGTTTAATAGATACTTTTGAATTTAAATGTTAACAAGAAATCTTGGGGATTCAAAAATAGAAATTTTCAGAAGTTAACTTGCTACCATATAGTGCTAATAGCTAGTCAGCAAACATGGCTAATAGCATAACATTTTGTGAGTTAAACTGCTTAGTAGTAAAATACTGTTTGGTGAGGAAGATTTTAAGCCTGGCAAAATAAATGGCAGGGGAAAGGTATTTATAGACTTTTACTATGAAAGAATTGAATCTGTGTTTTCTAAACACTGAAAATGGCCTTTATCTAATTTTTCATAGAAAATGTAATTAAAAATAACCTTAATTCCACTCAAAAGAAGAAAAGTTCTTTTGGGGATTTTTGTTTGTTTGTTTGTTTTATTATTAAGAAAAGTAGTTCTTCACAGTGTTCTCTTTTAAATGAGTTTAAGATTTAATTGAAATTACTGGAATGATACAAATCATTTCCATTGCTATCTAGCTATGGTTTCACTAAATCTCTAAATGTAATGGATATAGATTCTGCTGTATTAGATTTTTAGCATTTTCTGGCTTTTACAGCTTAGGCCATTTGCAAAGAATACTTTGTAGTGGTCTCTATTTTATGTTTTCAGCAAGTTGTGACTCACTTGTCTACTGTGGCTATTCTGCTTAATAATGCTACTTACATCATAGCTGGGCACGGCAGCCCATGCCTTTAATCCCAGCACTTGGAAGGCAAAGAAAGACAAGAGAATCTCTTGAGTTCAAGACCAGCCAGGGGTGTCTCAAAACAAAACAAAAATGAAGTGAAAATTTTAAAAATTAATAATGCTGGGTCATTTTAATGTTGTCCTATGTACATTGTGCATATTAAGTGCGGTGCATATTTAAAGCAATGCTTGATCAACAGGTAATCATTGCAGCGGAACTTCTGAAAAATGCAGATGAGCTAGTCAAACAGAAAATTCATCCAACATCGGTTATTAGTGGCTATCGTCTTGCCTGCAAGTAAGAAGATTGCATTCAAAGAACATGTTATTTTGTGTAATGGTGATAAACTGTATCATAATATTTTAACTAATTAAGTTGGAAATGTATCTTAGCATTCAACTAAGTACTAAGTTCAGTGTACTTTTTTCCCATTTGACTACCACATTTTCTCCTAATAGAGTTTAGTGGCTATGCTTATGGGATAAATGAAAGGTGCCGTGATCTGAAGAGGGGGAGCTGTTCCGTGTCTTTCCTCTATATGAAATGGCTGAACAGAAAACCATTCCCTGTAACATTTGACTGTGTTAAATGTGATGAGACGCAAAGCTTTTGAGTGGTGTGTTTCTATTTTTCTTTTCCATGCTCTTAACAGGGAAGCGGTGCGTTATATTAATGAGAACCTAATTATTAACACAGACGAACTTGGAAGAGACTGTCTGACCAATGCTGCTAAGACATCCATGTCTTCCAAAATTATTGGAATGTATCCTTGAATGTTCTAGTGCAGTTTGGCCCTAACCCCTTTTGCTCTTAAAAATGACTTTAAACTTTTTGGAATGTTGGTTTTCTGCAAAATTTTAAGTACCTATTTATTGCAAATCTTTTTAGAAACAACTGATCCTACTGCTAACTTTCCAACATTTCTATGGTGCAGGTGGTGGTGGTGGTAATATGCACAAGTCACTTTGGTTGTAGTAGTAGTAGTTTTCCTCATTGGTGAATTATTTTGCTAAAAGAAAGTCTAGTTAGCCGGGCGGTGGTGGCGCACGCCTTTAATCCCAGCACTTGGGAGGCAGAGGCAGGCGGATTTCTGAGTTCGAGGCCAGCCTGGTCTACAGAGTGAGTTCCAGGACAGCCAGGGCAACACAGAGAAACCCTGTCTCGAAAAACCAAAAAAAAAAAAAAAAAAAAAAAGTCTAGTTGAATAGCTTTTTGGTCCCTGGGCCTTTTGTTCTTTCAGATATCCTTAACTATTGTCTCAGAAATGGTGATTTCTTTGCTAATATGGTAGTAGATGCTGTGCTTGCTGTTAAATACACAGATGGGAGAGGCCAGCCTCGCTATCCAGTCAATTCTGTTAATATTCTGAAAGCCCATGGGAGAAGTCAGATAGAAAGCATGCTGATCAATGGCTATGCACTCAATTGTGTGGTTGGATCTCAGGGTAAGTAAGGCTCTGTTATTTAGAAATGGAAATTATTAGAAATCAAAGTCACTCTCTAATTTATATATTATACTCTTAATAAGTTCCAAATGTTGTGATAGTTGCTGTGCTGGTGGCTCAGACATTTGATTCTAGCATTAAGTTATGAGAGGCAGGCAGCTCTGGATTTACACGCCAACCTTGTCTATCTAGTGAAACCCTGCATTTAAAAACAAAACAAAAAAGACATGATGGTGGGTGTAGATTAAAAAATATGTGTGTGTGCACTTGGAACCAAAATTTTAAGGTTTAGTATAATTAACTAACCTTTTGTTCATTTATAGGCATGCCCAAGAGAATAGTTAATGCAAAAATTGCTTGTCTTGACTTCAGCCTGCAGAAAACAAAAATGAAGCTTGGTGTACAGGTGGTTATTACAGACCCTGAGAAATTGGACCAAATTAGACAGAGGTAAATGAAGAGACATGTTCTTTAAAAATAAATGTTTAGTCAAACCAGACATGATGTCCTAGCTTTAGATGGATGGGGGTCATTTAAAACCAAGAATTGGGCTGGAGAGATAGCTCAGTGATTAAGAGCACTCACTGACTGCTCTTCCAGAGGTCCTGAGTTCAACTCCCAGCAACCACGTAACCAGAACCATCTGTAATGGGATCTAGTGCATTCTTCTAGTGCGTTTCTGAAGACAGCTGCATTGTACTCATAAATAAAAAATAAATAAGTCAAGCCGGGCGTGGTGGCGCACGCCTTTAATCCTAGCACTTGGGAGGCAGAGGCAGGTGGATTTCTGAGTTCGAGGCCAGCCTGGTCTACAGAGTGAGCTCCAGGACAGCCAGGGCTATACAGAGAAACCCTGTCTCGAAAAACCAAAAAAAAATAAATAAGTCTTAAATAATAGAAAACCAAGGATTGTGGGCATCATGGTGTAGCTTCATGTCACAAACAAGAAAAGCGATAACAAATAAGTACAAATTATCAAGTGTTAGATATTGTGTGTGACTGCTATAGTTTTCACGTAAGACTGGCACTGTGGCGCAGTTCTTACTGTAGCTGCAGTGACATTAACCCAGCAGACAGTTTTCACTTCATTTTACTCTCAGGGGACTGCTGTTGTATAATTATTATCAGTCTGCTATGTACATGTAACATAGGTTAAATAATTGACTTTTACTGTCTCCTATGTGGTTACGATTTCCATAGTACATGTGACTGCCTCTTGACTTGTAAATGTCCATAAGTGAGCCCATCAGTCATGGCACATATCTTTAGTCCAAAGAGGCAGAGGCAGGTGCATCTCTGAGTTTGAGGCTAGCCCAACTTCAGGAGTCTTTTGCTGTATCTGTCCTTGATACATTCAGTACTTCTGGTCTCTGTTTCTGAAGTCTTTCATCTTTCTAGTAATTTTCAATTAACAACATAGGCCCATTTGAAAGAAATAAATTTTGACAATCAGCCTTGTCTCAGAGCATAAGCATCTTTGCCATCCAGTTTTGTTTTTGTTTTTTGTTTTTGTTTTGTTTTGTTTTGTTTTTTTGTTTGTTTTGTTTTTTTGTTTTTTTCGAGACAGGGTTTTTCTGTATAGCCCTGGCTGTCCTGGAACTGACTGTAGACCAGGCTGGCCTTGAACTCAGAAATCCGCCTGCCTCTGCCTCCCAAGTGCTGGAATTAAAGGCGTGCGCCACCACTGCCTCGCTGCCATCTAGTTTTTAACATACCCTTATATATCTCTCAGTATTCTTCATTTCATAGTTTTACATATCTTCTGTTGGTTCAACTATGAACTATTGTCTTGTTTTGTTTTGTTTTAAGATTTATTTATTTATTTATATGTAAGTACACTGTAGCTCTCTTCAGATACTCCAGAAGAGGGCATCAGATCTCTTACGGATGGTTGTGAACCACCATGTGGTTGCTGGGAATTGAACTCAGGACCTTTGGAAGAGCAGTCGGTGCTCTTAACTGCTGAACCATCTCTTCAGTCCCTGGACTATTTTCTTATCTTTTCTGTCTTGTACTTGTCTTGGCTTCATACAGCTTTAGTGATGCTGACTTGGGGCTGTTAATAATAAATCTCTACTGCATCAAGATAAGAGAAGGTGCAGTGAAATTCTTTTTTTTTCTTTTTTTTTTTTTAACTGCCCTTGGTTAGGAACTCAAATAGTAGAAAGAGCAAATGTTATTTTCAAGTCCTTGAAATTTACATAAACTGGATTGGTTTAACCTCTGAGTTTAGTGGGAAAGAATAGTTAATATAATCTCATGTACAACCAGTGAAAGTTTACACTGCATTGTTTAAAAAACTGGAGTTGCTAATTTTGTTTTTGTTGTTGTTTGTTTGTTTGTTTGTTTGTTTTTGTTTTTTGAAATATTCTCTGTAGAGAATCAGATATCACCAAGGAGAGAATTGAGAAGATCCTGGCAACTGGTGCCAATGTTATTCTAACCACTGGAGGGATTGATGATATGTGTCTGAAGTATTTTGTGGAAGCTGGTGCCATGGCTGTTAGGAGAGTTTTAAAAAGAGACCTCAAGCGTATCGCAAAAGCTTCTGGAGGTAGGTCTTGTAGCCTGAGACAAACAACTTTTCAGGTACATATTTTACTGGCTCAGAAGTCTTTAGATTGAATGTAATTGACAATAAATTTCAAAAAAAAATTTCCCTTTGTTGTGCTCTAATAGATTTATAGAGCCATTTTCTAGGTAATTGGAAACGTTCTTTAATGATGAATTTGTTGGAAATGAGTAAACTAAGGTATTTTTACCTTTAAAGTGGCAGTATTGTCTTGGGTTGGTAGTGGCTTGTCTGGAACCTTGAGATAATGCACTGCTTTTCCATATACTAAAACTACAAGGAAAAAAATGTATCTTATATGACTCTCTTATAGCAAGTATCCTATCTACACTGGCCAATTTGGAAGGTGAAGAAACTTTTGAAGCAACAATGTTGGGACAAGCAGAAGAGGTTGTACAGGAGAGAATTTGTGATGATGAGCTGATCTTAATCAAAAAGTAAGAACTGCTTTTGTAAGTTACAGAGCAATAGAGATTGTATTTTAAAAAGAATTCTTTCCCATTAATTTGCTGCTCTAGTCTGTCAGTGATAGGAGCGGTTATACGCATGGGATAAAACAATATTGGGCCATTATACATGGAGATGAAATGTGTTTTGTCTCTCGTATGTGGTCTAGACATTGTTCCTGGTGACTTATGTGTAAATATGTTATGAGTGGGATTTAATCAAGGGTGTTTGCAGTCAATGTTTTCACCTTTAAAAATGCTAATATCTTCACTTTTGTTTTTTGTAGTACTAAGGCTCGTACATCTGCCTCAATTATCTTACGAGGAGCAAATGATTTCATGTGTGATGAAATGGAGCGCTCTTTACATGACGCTCTTTGTGTGGTGAAGAGAGTTTTGGAGTCAAAGTCTGTGGTCCCAGGTGGAGGTGCTGTAGAAGCTGCCCTGTCCATATACCTTGAAAACTATGCAACAAGTATGGTAAGGCTTCTTTCAAAAGGCATAGGAGATAGTGTTGGGTTTTACCATATATCCTGTCAGAGACCCTGCTGTATGCTTTGATTTCTTTCAGGAACATACTTCATGTCTTTTTTCCATAGGGATCTCGGGAACAGCTTGCTATTGCAGAGTTTGCAAGATCTCTGCTTGTGATTCCCAATACACTGGCAGTTAATGCTGCCCAAGACTCCACTGACCTGGTTGCCAAGTTAAGAGCTTTTCACAATGAGGCTCAAGTTAACCCGGAACGTAAAAATCTTAAGTGGTGAGTATGTGATTTCCGTGTGTTCTGTTGTCAACTATCATAGTTCTATTCTAAGTTCATCACAGTGCCTTTGTCCCTCTCTCCACCTTTGGGAAGTAATCTGAAGGGACTTATCACATACTGAAACATCACAGGCATCGTTGTTGCTTGAGAACATCTTTACATAATGGTGGCTGATAATTTTTAGTGTTGTGTCCTAGGTGTCAACTCTGGGTCCCATTCTGACTCCTCGGGTAGTCTATAGAAAGGGCCAAGAGAATGATATTGGGTTAGGGCTTACAGATTTTAGGCAGCTCTCAGCTTACAGTGAATATAGTCTCAGAATATCCTTAGACACTGTGGTCTTCATAAGGGTATCATAAAACATTTACACCAACCAGAACAGGATGCATGCAGCATGTCACAATTTGCTAAGTATTTGACATAAGAGGTTTCTCTGCTTCACTATCAGCTAGCCTACTCCTGGGGCATGCTTTTTGGAACTCCACAGTCTTTTGGACTAGAATAGCTGGAATACCCCACCACATCAACTTGGTCACTGAATCTGATTTTCACCATTATAGGATTGGTCTTGATTTGGTCCATGGGAAACCACGAGACAACAAACAAGCAGGGGTGTTTGAACCAACCATAGTTAAAGTGAAGAGCCTGAAGTTTGCAACAGAGGCTGCAATCACCATTCTTCGGATTGATGATCTGATAAAACTACACCCAGAAAGCAAAGATGATAAACATGGAAGTTACGAAAATGCTGTTCACTCTGGAGCCCTTGATGACTGATTGGATTTCTCTTTTATTTATAACAGTGTCAGGTGCAATGTCTTAGCCTTGGGTGTCTCACATTAAAGTACAGCAAGC
>NW_022196911.1:8309739-8310286 GCF_008632895.1 Mastomys coucha | reverse complement strand
GTGACTCCATAGTGTAGAGCTTCTCTAGGTCCAGTGGCACACCTGTAATCTCAGCTTTTCAGAGATGAAAAGCTACATTTGAGGCCAGGTTGGGCTACAGAGCAAAGCTCAACCTCAAAAGCAAAATTATGTCATCTAAAATGTCCCTAAGGTACAAAGTTCAAACTGTCTTGTTATGTGCAGGTAATAACATTTTATCTTATTTTATTTTTTTGGTTTTTTCGAGACAGGATTTCTCCCTGTAGCCCTGGCTGTCCTGGAACTCACTCCATAGACCAGGCTGGCCTCGAACTCAGAAATCCACCTGCCTCTGCCTCCCAAGTGCTGGGATTAAAGGTGTGTGCCACCACTACCCGGCTCCATAACATTTTATTTTTAAAAAGCTTGAGCTGGCAGAGTAACTGCAGGTGAAGTGCTTTACTTAGCACCTGGGTTCAATCCCCAGAGCCCAGATTCTACAAAAGCCAGGCATGGAGACTTGGAATCCCTGTTGGGGCTTTGGGGTGAGAGGTCTTACAGCTAGGTGGCAGCAAATGGAACCTGTGGG
>NW_022196911.1:8308538-8309533 GCF_008632895.1 Mastomys coucha | reverse complement strand
CTGACATCTTGCTAAAAGGTTCTGTTTGCTGTGATCCATCAGACTAAACAACACACTTACAAATGGTCCAGTTAAATGTGATAGAGGCCATACAGTATGACAGTCCCCCAATACTGTGCACTTATGGGGATGAGGATGAGAGAAAACCAAAAAGCCAGCCTAGGCCTTACTGTGATTGCAGGTACTGGGGGTTGCTGGAATTGGAAAAATATGAAGTGGATGAACATTGGAGGGCTTTGTTTTGTTTTCAGGCAGTATCTCACTATGTGTTCCTGGCTAGCCTACATTTCTCTAAGACCAGGATGACCTTGAAACCATAGACACCCATCTGCCTCTGCCATTCAAGTGCTGGAAGTATGAGTGTGTGATACTCTGGAGTTTTTTAGTTTCGGGTGTGGTGGGTTTTGGTTTTTGATGTTGGTAGTGAGTGTCCTGACAGGGTTTCTCTGTGTAACAACTCTGGCTGTCCTAAGAACTCAATTTGCAAACCGGGCTGGCATGAAACACTAGCTGCTTCTGCCTCCCTAGTGCTGGGATTAAAGGTGTGCACCACCATGCCCTTCTACTTACTTAATCTTATACTTTTCATTTGTGTGTTCAGTCTAAATATCAAGAAAAATCACTTCAGCACAGATTAACCAACAATATAGAAAGACCAAGTGTTTCCCTTAAGCCCAACTTTAGGAATCATTTTGTGTAGAAAGGCATATTCACTTGGTAGACCTTACCAGAATTGGTATTTTCCTAAGTCCCCCTCAGAACTCAAACCTGTTGCATTAGCAGATGTGACAGTTCCTGTCCCATCGGTAAGAAAGTAAGGTTTCAGCTTGGCCATGGCTTCAAGGCTACTCCCATGATGAGGAAACTCATCAATTTTCACTTCAGTAAGACCTGCAGAGAGCAAAACCAGTTACTTGGAATGAATATAGAGAAGGCAGAGTTCTGGGACTGGGGACTTCTCAGAAACAAGAGAAGTGGCATTTGGAAGAAAGGTC
>NW_022196911.1:8306802-8307533 GCF_008632895.1 Mastomys coucha | reverse complement strand
CTGGGCCTCTCTGCTCACTTGCCATTTTTTGGCTACGTTTTCAGCTGAGAAGAAGGAAAGGCAAAAACAGCATATTCATGAGCTGGGCTTTGGTAGCTCAGGTTACTCACATTTAAACAAGAATTAACTGTATACACCAGCAGGCCTTCTGGTAGGAAGAGACGCCATGCTCTGCAGGTAGCTCCTGCTGCCCAGATAGGCCTGAGAAAGATAGCACCTTTTGAGAGGCATCAGCATTCTCTTCCCTTCCTATATATGGAAGTTTAAACTTCCAGAAATCAGTATCTAGGATCACCACTGATATTTTTGCCCCGTTTACCTAACATTCTCTCCTAAGCATTTGAGGGAAAGATGGAAATGCAATTCCCTTTTACCTTTGAATTATAATTTCACTATGTACTTCTCTTGAACCAATTATTTACCTATATAATGGGTTGTTTAAAAAAATAATAGAACAGGACTGGTGAGATGTTTCTGCAGACAAAGACGCTTGCTCCTATCCCTGGGGACCTTGATTGTACGTTGGAGGGGAACTGCCTAGTACAGGTTGACCTGTGACCTGTATACATGCACTGTGATACTTGTATACCTGTGTACCTATGCACACACAAATATAAATTTTAAAAAAATTTTTAAACAATAAGGAAATTTAACATCAATATGAATTTTTAGCTCATCTTCAGAGTTTACCTATTGTACTATTAGATTTTTAAAGTAATTACTTAAAAAAA
>NW_022196911.1:8305963-8306792 GCF_008632895.1 Mastomys coucha | reverse complement strand
AAAAAAAAAGCCTGGTCTACAAAGTGAGTTCCAGGACAGCCAGGGCTATGCAGAGAAACCCTGTCTCGAAAAACTAAAAAAACAAACAAACAAAAAAAGCCAGAAGCAGGGTGCATGCACATTTATTCCATGACTTGGGAAGCAGAGGCAAGTAGATCTCTTGAGTCCGAGGCCAACTTTATCTACAAGGTGAGTTCCATGACAGCCAGACCTACACAGAGAAACCTTGACTCAAAGAAACCAAACAAAAAGGTAATGGGTCACATGGGTTAGGACTCAATGCTTCCTTGGATGTTGCACTTTAAATCTTTAAATCTCTAAGTGTGATGTTTTGGAAGAGCAGGGGCTGCCTATTCTGTTACATTGCTCCTGTTTGCTCATATCTGAGTACAGTCAAGGCATGAATACACTGGCTGAGTAGGGAATAATTCCCTCTTCTCAGGTAGTGCTGGCTTTCTTACATAGGTTGTATGTGCCAGGTGTATACGGTAGTGGTGTTTGAAGAAGTTGTGGCCAGCTGGAAACTTGCTATGTATGCCAGGCTAGCCCAGAGCTCACACGGATGTATGTGCCTCTGTCACTGTTACTCTAGGATATGAGTGTATATCACCATACCAGCTTAGGGCTCTATATTGAAAAGTTTCCATCTCTCCATTTAAAACTAATCAGCAAATTGTGGGGATTATAATGCCATAAAAAAAAAAAAAAGACCTTTACTTACCAGACACAGCAGCACTTATCTTAGAGCCCAGCACTTTAGAGGCCTTACCTGTGATGCCCATGTGGTAGTTGTGAAATGCATCTGTAAGACCATCACAGAGTATGCTGT
>NW_022196911.1:8295785-8302999 GCF_008632895.1 Mastomys coucha | reverse complement strand
TAATTTTTATTCTTTGATAATAAGTAGAGAGCTGAATTATAAATCTGGATGACTCAGGGCCTTAATGACCTTGGTGTCAACTTCCTAAGAATGACACTTCTCGCTGGGCAGTGGTAGCACACGCCTTTAATCCCAGCACTTGGGAGGCAGAGGCAGGCGGATTTCTGAGTTTGAGGCCAGCCTGGTCTACAGAGTGAGTTCCAGGACAGCCAGGGCTACACAGTGAAACCCTGTCTCAAAAAACCGAAAAAAAAAAAAAAAAAGAATGACACTTCTCAGGATCTAGTTGCTTGTGCATTATCTTTTACCTTTCTTGTGTTCCCAAACTGAATGTGCTGTCCTCGGCATGTTTATTAGCTCTTTGGGTATGATAAAAAGGAGGTTTCTCAATTTTTCAAGATTTTTAAGGAAGAAAACTTAAATAGTTTAGACTAGTGAGAAAATATCCAAAGACTATCTTAGCACTCTGGAGGCAGAGCAGGGAGGCAAGCATTTAAGGCTAGCCTAGGCTACAGAGCAAGTCTTGGGCTAGCATCGGCTACATGTTAAGCAGGAATAATAACCAAATGATCTTGTGGGTTCATTTCAGAAAGCTCTGTATGCTTCTGGAACAAGAGCTTAGAGAAATTATATTCTCCTCCAGCTGCTCCAGCTGTTCTTCCATGGGATTTCTCATCCAACCTGAAGAGCAATGGGCATTCAGGCAGGGGTCAGGCTGAGTCATTTTCTGTGTGTTCCTCAGCAGGACATGCCCTCCAGGTGACCAGGATGGTGAGCAGCACTTACCTTGCTCATATTCTCCATGCCTCCAGCAACCACAATGGTGGAGTCGCCCATGGCTATGGACTGGGCTGCAAGACACACAGCTTTTAGGCCCGAGCCACAGATCATCTGGCAGCTCCATGCTGGAACCGAGTAGGGGATCTCTGCACCCACGCTGGCTTGTCGAGTAGGATTCTGCCCACAACCTGGAACAAGGAACCCAGAAGCCTCAAAGTCTGTGGTTCTCCACGTGTGGGTCGAGACCTCTCTGGGGGCTGCATATCAGATATTTACGTTACAATTCATAACAGTAGAGAAACTCAGTTACAAAGCAGCAACGACATACTTTTATGGCTGTGGTGATCCCCACGTGAGGAACTGTAGGAGAGGGTTGCTGCCTTAGGAAGGCTGAGAACTTCTGTCCATGAAGGAGAAAGGATTTTAAGACATCAGGGCTCCAGTGTGGGCTAAGTGCCAGGAGACCGCCTGCCACTTTGGCATGCCTTCGGGCCAGCTAAATTCCCACAGCAGCAGCGAAGCCTGTGCTCCCCTCTCTGCCTGTGACTCTAGCCCTGGGGCAGAGGCCACCTTGTGCAACTGCTAGGTGTTTCAGAGAGAAGCTTCCTCCTCCATAAATGGTGTTCCCAACACCTTTGCACAGAACCTTAAGCTCTGTGGAGGCCTGCTCCCTTAGCATAGCCATAGCCATTTTGTTCCATGCCTTCCAATCATTGACACAGAAAATAGCTTGTCTCAGAGCAATGTCATGTTGACCACATACCCTGTTCTGTATGTTCTCAAACTTATTCATCTTTCTTTCTTTTATTGTTTTGGTTTGGTTTGGTTTGGTTTTCAAGACAAGGTTTCTCTGTGTAGCCCTGCTGTCCCGGAACTCACTCTGTAGACCAGGCTTGCCTCTAACTCAGAAATCCTCCTGCCTCTGCCTCCCAAGTGCTGGGATTAAAGGCGTGTGCCACCACTGCCTGGCTCAACTTGTTCATCTTTCATCTCAGCCCAGCTGTGCCAGCCCATCACTCCTTTAGTATTCTTTGTCTCTAATTTTATTCTTGCATGTCTAATGATGGTTTTGTTTGTTCTGTATATGGCTGTTAGGTCTTTGGCCTTTTGTTAGGCTTCTTTTTTAAAACAATTTATTTAGGCTGGGCAGTGGTGGCACATGCCTTTAATCCCAGCACTTGGGAGGTAGAGACAGGCGGATTTCTGAGTTCGAGGCCAGCTGGTCTACTGAGTGAGTTCCACGACAGCCAGGGCTAGACAGAGAAACCCTGTCTCAAAAAACAAAACAAAAAAAATTATTCATTTTTATTTATGAGTACACTGTCGCTGTCTTCAGGCACACCAGAAGAAGCCATCAGATTCCATTACAGATGGCTGTGAGCCACCACATGGTTGATGGGAATTGAACTCAGGACCTCTGGAAGAGCAAGAAGGGCTCTTAACCACTGAACCATCTCTCTAGCCCATGTTGTTGGGTTTCTTTACCCAGTTTGCTCTACTCCATTCTGAGGACATCTCTCATACATCACTCCTCCTGGTCCTATGCCCTTTCTCCCATCTCATCCCTGCCCTCTTTTCTTTTATACTTCTTAATTATAACCTTCTGTAGCTTTCACAGACGCTAACATCTGTGGACTATAACAGTCTCAACTTTCCCCTCTTAGCTACTAGAGTTTTTCCCCTCTCTTTCCCAAGTCAATTTAATGCTTAATCTTTACCCACTCTGCCTTCTCAAAGTCCATCTGAATGCTTATGTCATCTTACCCATGCTCCCCTCTCTGAGGCCATTTACCTCTGTCCTTTATCCTTACCCACCCTATTCCCCTCCCACTCCTAATCTTATTAGTTGAAATCCAGTACATTCCATGCTATCCCTGGTTGTTTGTTCTCCATGTTATTGAAGTCAAAGGTGCCACTGTTATTAATTGGATAGTATGATAATTGCTTAATGATACTAGCAAACAGCTGTTGTTGCCCTTCCAGGGAATGCTTCTGCCCAGCATCCAGAGCTTCTGGACTGAGGAATTATTTTCTGAACTATACACTCAACACTAGTGTCTCCAAGTCCTCCTTGAACATTGCAAATACTTCAACTGAAAGAATAGAGCTGATTTTTAAAAAGAAAAAAAGAAGTAAGTAAACAAATAATGCCAGGTGCCTAAATCCCCAATACAGGAACATAAGCATAACTCCTCCAAAAATTAACCCATTGTTGAGGCTTGGTATGTTGCTGGGTATGGTAATGCTAAATTCTATACCTACCAGTGATTTCTCACATTTACAAGCTTGTGTTGCAAAACCGTGTTCCTTGATTTAAAACTATTGGTTGAGTGAAATTGGCTACATTCAATTACTGGAGGGATTAGAGGTAGGTGGGTTTGGAGTGATCTAGTCGGAAGAGGAGAAACCAGGAGGAGAAGAGGGAAGAAGGAGTGGAGAGGAGGAAGCTGTCATAAGGGGAGATGGACCATGAGCACGTGGCCAGGAGAAACAGCAAGTATCTGGGGCTCACTGCTGGGGAGGCAGCTAGGCCAGCAGTTAGAAGAGAAGATTAGAGATTACACCCCATGTCCCCGCACCCAAGTAATTGTCAAAACCTAATAAAATAACCATAGTCCTAGTCTCATTCATTTGTAAGCTAGTCAGGGATAAGCTTGAGTTTGTTGTACTTCATAAAACAAAGTATCTAGTGAGACTGGGTTAGATGAAACTCCAAACAATAGAATATCATTATAATTATATTCAAGAACACAAACAAATGCTTAAATGAAATAAGAAAGGAGATGGATGCTATGAAACAGGAATTCAACAAAGATAGGAATGGTTAAATTAAAAACAAAGACCCTGCGTAAAGTTTTAGTTGTAGTGAGCATCAAGGATAGGACAGAGTGTCTGCACCTAAAGACCAAATGGAGGAGCCATTAAAATCCAACAAGGACAAAGATAAAGAACACCCCAAGATACTCACAAGAAACTGGAAAGAGCAAGCCTATGGATTTTGGACAAAGAAGAAGAATCTCATTCCAATGGCATAGAAAACATTTTCATGAATCATAACAGAAAGTTTCCAAGAGTTAGGAAAAAGATATGCTAATCCATATACATTTGGGACACCAAACTGACCAGAAAGAACCATTTGTCACATTATACTTAAAACACTTAATATGAAGAATAAAGAAAATGAATTGAAAGCACCAAGAGCCACACAGGAAGGCAGGTGCATCAGAATAACACAGAACTCAACTGAAAGTTTACAAGCCAGGGGGCTTGGGAACATTTAAAACAAGTTCTGAGAGATAACATCCTGCCAACCTCCAAGACTGTACCCAGAAAACTATCTGTTATCAGGTTGAAAGAAAAATAAAAAGTTTTCCATGATAGATAAAAAAAAAAAAGATAGAATTTACTCAAAAGAATGCTTTAGACAAAAATGAAAAACAAACACACCCATGTAGCCTCAAGAAAGAGTAAAACAAAGTTAGAATAGTACCAAGCAAGAGAGATAGAAAAAACAAAGCAAAACTCTAAAAATCAACAACACTAAAAATCAATGAGCACCTTTCAAAAGTAACTCTGTAGATTAATTCCCCAATCAACAGACTCAGACTAGCAGATCGGATCAAAAGGCAGGAACTGGCTTTTGCCTCCAAGAAACACACCTCACCAAAAAAGACAGATGCTACCTATCTTAGTGTTGAAGTTGGAGCTTTGGAGTTTTAGATGTGTGTGTTTAATTTGTTGAGCTCAGGACACTAGAAAGAGCTCATGAAAGAGGGAGAGGAGGAGGTCCTAAAGGTGAGTGGCTATTAGACAATGCTTATGAAAGTATAGGAATCCTGGGGGTGACAGTTTAACCAGGGATAGGGATGGGATAATGGGGGAGAAGAGAGTCAGCAAGAAACCCTTATGTAGCCAGAGGTGGTGGCACATACCTTCCAGTGCATGGGATGGGAGTCAGAGGCAGGCAGATCTCTGAGTTCAAGGCCAACCTGGTCTACAGAGCAAGTTCCAGAACAGCCAGGGCTACACAGAGAAACCATGTCTTGCAGAGAAAAAGTAACAAACAGATAAATAAAAGATTTGAACAAAGCCCCCCTACAGAAGTGGTGCATGCTCCCCCAGGAGGCATAAGTTAGTACTGTAAACCTCATCAAATGCTCATGGCTCAGGAAATCATAAGCCCTAGTTGAGGGGACCTGAACTTTGTCCCTGCACTTATGTCAAGCAGCTGGAAACTGCCTGTAATTCCAGGTCCAGGGGATTCAAAGCTTTCTTTTGGTCTTCACAGGCATCGTTACATGCATGTGTATGCATGCACATACACTGACACATAGACACACACACTAAACAAATAAAAAGGGAAGGGACCGCTGGATCTCTGTGAATTCTAGCTACACCTAGTCTACATGGTGAGCTCTAGGACAGTGAAGGCTATACATTAAGATCCCATCTCAACAAAGAAACAAATATCCAAAAAACAAAGAAAGTCACCTTCAAACCAAAGTAAACCCCTGCTTGTTGACTTGACACAGAAACATATCACTTTTAAAACAAACTTTTTTACCCCTTGTCCCTAAAGTCTCATATTAATATAAAATACAATGCCACTTTAAAAGTTCAAAGTCAATAAAAGTTGTAGTGTGCTAGAAGTCTAAAGTCTCTTTAGCAGTCCAAAGCCACTTAACAGTGGATTCCTACAAGATAAAAATAAAAGCAAATTTTTATACTTAAGGTTTTTTTTTGTTTTTTGTTTTTTGTTTTTTTTGTTTTGTTTTGTTTTTTTGAGACAGGGTTTCTCTGTGTAGCCCTGGCTGTCCTGGAACTCAGAACTCAGAAATCCACCTGCCTCTGCCTCCCAAGTGCAGGGATTAAAGGTGTGTGCCACCACTGCCTGGCTATACTTAAGTATTCTTGCTGGGTATGATTGTACATGCTTTTAATCCTAGCAGTTGGGAAGCAAAAGCAGGAGGAGTTCTGTGAATTCCAAGACTGTAAGGGCTGTGTAAAGAGAATCTGTGTCAAAAAAAATGTATATTTTTAAAATATTCTTATCCCAAAAGGGAAGAACTTGGGCATTAAAAAAATGAAATGAAATAAATTCACACTTAAGCAAAACTCAAAATCTAGCAGTATAAATTAAAACTGAGTAGATCAGGGCCAGACAGCCTTCTGGGACACAAAGACCTTGGGAGGTCTACTGCCCCGCCGTTCACTGCACATGGTTTCCTGCTTCTTTTAGCTCATTCCAAATCTGCAGCTCCTATTGGTGACCATCCTACAGACCCAGCATCTGCAGTACCCTGGAGCCTTCACACCTGAGGCTTCACCTTCAGACTCTCAGAGCCTTTCAGCAAAGACTCTGACCTTGCCACAAGGTGCCAAGCCTCAGGTGCTCTCCTTGACTCCCCTCAAAATTGTATTTTGTGTGTGTGTGTGTGTGTGTGTGTGCCTTCAAAACTAGTACCAGATGACTCTTAGACTGCCAAGTGATGGCATGTCCTTTGACACATGGAAAAGTCACTGGTCTGGGAAGGGAGGAGGAGGGGAGTGGTGGACTACAGGCAGCTGATGATATCACAGTCAGACCGTGGAGGGCCATGAGAAAGTTGTGTGGCTCAACCAAGACTTTAAACACCAAGAGGACAAAGTGGGTCAGAAAAGACAAGAGCGTCAGGTATTATAGTGAATGTCCAAAATCCCAGCACTTGGGTAGTGGAGGCATTGGTCATCATCCTAGCTACACATTAACTTTGGATTCTATGTCAACAACAACAACAACAACAACAACAACAACAACAACAAAATCAAATACTGGAGAGACAGCTCTCTGGGTGAAAAAGGCACTTGTCACTGAGCCTGATGACCTAAATTCAGTTCCTGGGCCCTGTATTGTCAGGTACAGGGGGAAGAACCAACTCCCACAATTTGTCTTTCAACCTCCATAATGCACTGTAGCACCCCTCAAAAATAAATAAACAAATAAATGTAATTAAATTTTTGTTTGTTTGTTTGGTTGGTTGGTTTTGGTTTTTTGAGACAGGGTTTCTCTGTATAGCCCTGGCTGTCCTGGAACTCACTCTGTAGACCAGGGTGGCCTTGAACTCAGAAATCTGCCTGCTTCTGCCTCCCAAGTGCTGGGATTAAAGGCATGTGCCACCACTGCCCCGCTGTAATTTAAAATTTTTAACAAGAAAAATATCAAAAAACAAACTCCAAAACCAAAGCCAACACAAGAAAATACAGGTTAAGTAAGTGCTCATATTCTCAAAATCAGCAATGGCCCAGATTACAAAACTTCCTTTTTCTTAGTGCCTGGGATTAAACTCAAGCTTTGTGCACGTTGGGAAAGCTCTCTACAGTGTCACTGCCAGCCTGTGCTTCTAACAATGCAAAGGCAGTACAGACCAGTGGTGTTCTAAGATCACTCAGGGAAA
>NW_022196911.1:8286365-8295428 GCF_008632895.1 Mastomys coucha | reverse complement strand
CTCTGCTCAGCAGCTCCCCCCGCCCCTTCCCCCGACTGCCACTCCTCCTCCGCTGGGGGATGGTGGTGAACATGGTGTGCACAGACTAGGGGTCTTAGGGTGTGACATAGAGACTCGGGGGTTCTGGGTGTGTAGGTTAGAGTGGACGCAATCAGCCTGCACAAGGCCGAGGTTTTGGGGGAAGTCTCAGGCTGTGGACTTCGAACGCTTGCAACACAACCCCAGAATCTTTCTCTGTATCCCTTCTCCGTCTGTTTTTGTGTATTTTCGAAACAGTGAGGGTGACTAAAAGTCTACCTCTGATTCAGCCGGGACTGGAATGCCCTGGCTATAATTTCCGAACATGCCAGAAGCCAGAAGGATCAGGGTTCAGTGTCCATTAGTTCGCAGGGATTTTGAGATTCCTCCAAGAGTGCCTGGACTCTGTAAACCCTAGTTCACTTGGATGCTAAGAGCCGGATTCTTGTCCAGGGGAGAAACCCAGGGTCCTAGGATGGAAGGTGATTTGAAGATCTTATTCATTAAAAATCCCTAAGGGCCACAGATCATTGCTGTTTAAAACACTGCCACAGATCATTGCTGTTTAAAACACCTGTGGCCAAAGTCAGAATTTGTCTGGACTTTCTCCCACAAACAGTCCACATAACCCACAGGTTTTGGGCAAGCAAAAAGTTCTTTCTTTCTTTTTTTTAATATTTATTTTATTTTATGTGTATGAGTACACTGTAGATGTACAGATGGTCATGAGCTATCATGTGGTTGCTGGGAATTGAACTCAGGACCTCTGTTTGCTCTGGCCCCGCTTGCTCAGGTGTAATACACTCTAGCTGTCTTCAGACACACCAGAAGAGGGCGTCCGTCAGATCTCATCACGGATGATTGTGAGCCACCATGTGGTTGCTGGGATCCGAACTCAGGACCTTCGGAAGAGCAGTCAGTGCTTTTACCCGCTGAGCCATCTTGTCAGCCCACAAAAAGTTATTTCTGTAGAGGCCTCGCAACTGCTCTAAATCTTACAGGCTGGGGTGAGGCTGGGCTTTCAGACAGGAAGGGCCAGTGCTTCTCTCCAGAGCTTGGCCACACAAACAAACACACACGTGCATGTGTATATACATATACATACATACATATATATATGCATGTATGTATATATCCCCCCCCAAGGACAAATCTTACTAGATTTATTTTATCTCTATCAGTGTTTTGGGTTTTTGTTTGCCTGCATGCCTGTATGTGCACCATTTATGTTCCTAGTTCTCCAGGTAGGTTGGAAAAAGGCACTAGATCCCCTGAAATGGAGTTAAGATGGTTTTGAGTCACCATGTTGGATCTGGGAACTAACTCAGGTCTCAACAACTTAAAAACTTTCCCTGGGCAGTGGTGGCACACGCCTTTAATCCCAGCATTTGGGAGGCAGAGGCAGGTGGATTTCTGAGTTCAAGGCCAGCCTGGTCTACAGAGTGAGTTCTAGGACAGCCAGGGCTACACAGAGAAACCTTGTCTCAAAAAAAAAAAAACCAAAAAACCCAACAATTTAACGTTTTCTCTTTCTCTCTTTCAGACATAATTTCATAATGTAGCCCTTAGCTGATCTATATAAGTCACTATGTCGGTCTGGTTGTTCTGGAACTTAGAGATCCCCTGCTCTACTCCCTGAATGCTGGGATGAAAGCTGGGTGCCACCATGTCTGGCTTTAGCCTTACACAGTTATTACATAGTTGGCCCGCTCAAGGCAAACTGCAAGTGTAACTTCTGGGAGCAGATGTAACCTTGGGCACATACTATTATCTGAGAAAAAATGCTGACCGGAAAGGGATTTTTGCCAGAAAATGTCTTTTCTCTTCTTTTCATTTTTTTTTAAAAGATTTATTTTTTATTATAAATGAGTACACTGTAGCTCTCTTCAGCCACACCAGAAGAGGGCATCAGATTTCATTAGGGGTGGTTGTGAGCCACCATGTGGTTGCTGGGATTTGAACTCATGACCTTCTGAAGAGTAGTCAGTGATCTTACCCGCTGAGCCATCTCACCAGCCCCTTTCTTTTCATTTTTTAAAAGATGTATTATTATACATAAGTACACTGTAGCTGTCTTCAGATGCACCAGAAGGAGGGCGTCAGATCTCATTGCGGGTAGTTGTGAGTCACCATGTGGTTGCTGGGAACTGAACTCAGAACCTTCAGAAGAGCAGTCAGTGCTCTTACCCACTGAGCCATCTCTCTAGCCCAGAAAATGTCTTTTCTAATTAAAGATGGAACACCCTTGGTCTCATTTAATCTCATAATGTTCCATTTACATCTTCCTTTTGCTGACTCCCTCTGGTTATTCTCCCCACACCCTGCCCCCACCCTCTCAGGCTGGCTGCAGGACTCCCAGCATTCTCAAAGGATAGCAATTCTGGTTTGCTTCTGCAGTGCCATGCCATTTCTATTCCATTTCCCCCTTACTCTCTGGCCACTCTTCAGCCCCCTTTGTGGGCTTACTCTGTCCTCTTTCCAATTTTGCCGTAGCTTCAGGAAAACATCAGGTCCACTCGATCACTTCAGTAACCATCCATCATGCTGACAACTCTGGAATCCTTGTATTTAACCTAGTTGTCTATGAGTAGACTGATCTTCTCTATTTAAACTCTGGGTGCTGGAGTTCAATTCCCAGCACCCAGGACTGGCTTACCACCACCTCTAGCTCCAGGCGCAGCCATTGCCCCTGGCTTCCTCAGGTTATTCACATGGAGTCCATCCCACTATTTAAATAAAAATGGGACTAGAGAGATTGCTCAGTGGCTGAGTAATAGTTGTTCTTGCAGTGGACCTGGGTTTAGTCCTAGCACCCACATGGTGGCTCACAAGTCCATTCCAGGGGATCTGATGCTCTCTGGTCTCCAAATGTGCATATACAAACATGGGAACACACACATAAATAAATCTTGGCTTATTTCTGGTAAATTTTTGTATAGCATCTACTGCATCTTCCTGAGGTAGAGGCAGAACATGTTCCTGACATGTAGTCCTGGGCCTGCAGGGTCTGGCAAGACTACTTTCCATTAGACTGTATGTGCTATGCAGTGACACATCTGGCTATGCAGGTTAGTGCATACCACGATGGTTGGGTGTAGTCCTGTTTGTTAGGGATGCACCACCATGCCTACAGCTGCCAGGACATCACTTGGGTAGGCACTTTCTACTCCATAATACTCTTAGAGGCTTGCTGTTGTGTATTTGGCCGATCACCTGATCAGTCAGTCATGTAGATGTGACACATAGCTTCAATAACTGACTTTTGCAAGCTATCTCTACTATAGTTTGCTTATGGTTTCCACAGCACATGTGACTACTACCTGGTAGGTTCAACTGAGTAACACGGTTTATTAGAAATAATTGCCGGGCGGGCGGTGGTGGTGCACACCTTTAATCCCAGCACTTGGGAGGCAGAGGCAGGTGGATTTCTGAGTTCGAGGCCAGCCTAGTCTATAGAGTGAGTTCCTGGACAGCCAAGGCTACACAGAGAAACCCTGTCTCAGAAAAAAACAAAAAAACAAAAAACCAAAAAACAAAACAAAACCAACCAAACAAAAAGAAATAATCACAAATGAACCTCTCAGTTACATGCTGCAAACTATGGCTTTTCTGTTGAAGTTGGCTGTCCTTACCACATCCTATGCTCTAGCTTTGTTTCTGCTGTCATGATAAAACTCACTGATGAGAAGCAATCTAAAGGAGGAAAGAATTTATTTGACTTTCAATTCCAGTTACAGTTCATCATTTTGGGGAAATCAAGGTAGGTATCTGAAGCAGGTAACATCCCATCTCATCAGCAGAGAGGAATACACAGAAGCTGCTTGCTGCTCACTTTTCAACAACCCAGAGGCACACTTGTTGGCACTGCCAGTCTTTTGACTAGAACAGCTGGAATACCTACCCCACCTCAGCTCGGAAGAGGTCACCGAATCCGATTTTCATTACAGGATTAGTCTTGATTTGATCAATGGGAAACCACGAGACAAGCAAGCAGGGGTGTTTGAACCAACAGCAGTTAAAGCAAAGAGCCTGAAGTTTGCAACAGAAGCCGCATCCCCATTCTTTGAATGGATCATTTTGGGGGCCCTGCATTAAGGATGCATGCCTTTAATTCAAGTACTCAGGAGGCACAAAAAGGTGGATCTCTGGGAGTTCAAAACCAACCTGATCTACAAAACGATTTTGAGGCTATATGGTGAGACCCTGACTCAAAAACCAACCAACCAACCAACCAACCAACAAATCAATGATCAGAGAAAATTATACCCAGAAAACAAAGACAATAAACACAGAAGTTATGAAAATGCTGTTCACTCTGGAGCCCTTGATGACTGACTGGATTTCCCTTTTATTTATAACAGTGTCAGGTGCAATGTCTTAGCCTTGGGTGTCTCACATTAAAGTACAGCAAGCTGTCCACCTGGGTTCCTGTCCTCTTTTGGTCCTCTGATTTCACTTTCTACTTAGTGTTTCACTGATTTAACAAGAACTGTCCAAGGGTGGTGGCTGTCATGCAGATCATCCTCTTTGAACACACATTGCGATCCCCATCCCACCCCCAATGCACAGGGCTGCAACACCACGGGTCCCACCCACTCTCTCCAGGGTGTGTAACAAGGTCACTAGAATCCTGCAGCCAGATGCTCCCAGAGGATGGCCCAAGGCAATGGCTCCTCCGTTGATGTTGACCTGTAGAGAAAGAAGAGCTTAAGTCAGTCCTCTGTGGACACGGGCTAATACCTGTTTTATATTTCTCCCCCAGTGCTATGCTAGCAAGCCATCCTTTTGAACTCAACTTTTACTGTAAAGCTTAGGAATAAATGATGCTTGTGTGACACCTGCTGTCTCCCTTGTTTTTAGAATGTCCCACTGATTCTGACGTGAACTAACACACTCAGTTCTTTAATGTAAAAAGCAACAAAAAACCCAACTGAAAATTAACTTGTATTTGTTCATATTTAGCTAAGGTCTTGAAAAATGACCCCATTTGTTATATTTTATAGCCTTAAACATGGATTGGGCAAGTTCACTGGCAAACACACTACATGTTGGTTACCTTCTCGGGATTTAATCCAAGTTCTTTAGCTATTGCTGCAGACACCGCTGCAAAGGCTTCATTGATTTCAAACACATCAACATCCTCCAGTGACCAGCCTGCCTTTGCAACCTACAGGAAAGATTAACTGAAGTCAAACCATTCATTACTAACATAAAGATATATGAGTTCGAGAGATGGTTAACAATACTCGCTGCTCTATCATGAGGACCAGACCTCAGATCTTAGCACTCACAATGGGTGGACAGCTCACCAATGCCTGTAACTCCAGCTCTGTGGTATCATACACCCTCTTGTGGCCTCCACAGGCACTGGTATGTGCATACACACAGGCATTCGTGCATGCACACACACATACACACGCACACACACACACAATGATAACTTAAAATGAAGAAAAGATACATACTATATTCCTCAAAGATACATTTCCAGTAGGAAACTGCCACTATGAGGCTAGATGTGCCATGGTGGCCTGTGCCTGTAATCCAAGGGCAGGGGAGGCTATAGTCAGCCTGCATAATGATACTCCAGCTGGAACCACTGTCAGTATGGAATGCTCCTTTATGAACCTTGTGTCAAACAGTTCCCTCAGTGAAGCTGATTCCATTCAAAAGGTAGATGATGTGATGACACATGCACACCTGTAATCGCAGCACTTTAGAAACTCAGGCAGAACAGCTATCTACATTTAAGGCTGGCCTGTGCTATAGAGCAAGGCCCAGCCTCAAAACTAAAAGACTGCATGCTAAAATATTCCTTAAGGTAGAAGTCTAAACTGTCTGTACTGTTATGTGCAGTTAATACAGCATACTTGATCTGACTAGGATCTGGGGGCTGGAGAGATGGCTGGCAGCACTGGCTGTGCTTCCAGGACCCATGCTTGAGTCCTCACACTCACATGGGGGCTCATAAAACAGTTCGCTGAGGGAACTGCTTGTCACAGGGTTCATAAAGGAGCATTCCATATTGACAGCGGTTCCAGTGACTCTAGCCCAGGCAATCTGACACCTCCACTGGCACACAGTGGTTTGCAGACACATATGCAAACAAAACACCTATGTATATAAAATATAATTTTAAAAAAGCTGACCCGGGCTGATGAAATGGCTCAGTAGGTAAAGTGCAAGTGTCCTGAGGTCAATCCCCAGAACCCAATTTAAAAAAAAAAAAAGCATGAAGCATCATGGTGCTCCTATGACCACATTACTAAAGGCTGGGGTGGGCAGGACACTCACCCAGCCTCGCCTAAGGACACTCACCCAGCCTCGCCTCCTTGGAGAATTTCAGACTAGTGTGAAACTTTGTATCAAAGATGCAGGGGAAAGCACAGCCAGTCCACTCAGCTCAATGAATAAGGCACTTGATATCAAGCTTTACTCCTGAGCTCTCCAGGTACCACAAGTAGAACAAGAACAACTCCTGTAAGTTGTCCTCTGACTTCCATATGTGCACTACACCTACACACACACACCCAAATACATGCATGTGTACATGCACACCAAACACACAAATATACAAACACACACACACATACACACACCCCAGACCAGGAGGTCATTCTTCAGTGACAGGGTCCTAAAGCAGATGACTAGGAGATAAGAAGATAAAGAAAATAGAATGCCAGGCGGTGGTGGCGCACATCTTTAATCCCAGCACTTGGGAGGCAGAGGCAGGCGGATTTCTGAGTTTGAGGCCAGCCTGGTCTACAGAGTGAGTTCCAGGACAGTCAGCCAGGGCTATACAGAGAAATCCTGTCTCGAAAAACAAAAAACAAAAAAACAAAACAAAACAAAACAAAAAACAAAAAGCAAAAAAAGAAAAAAAGAAAAGAAACAAAAAAGAAGATAGAAACTATGGCCAGGATGTTCTGCACACGCTATGTGTTATACTGAGCAAACGTATTAATAAGTACAGGACCTTATATACAGCTTTTAGGGGAGAAATGGGATAATGGGATAAAGTCAACAGGAAGCTAATCAATCAATGCTGTCCAAGAGGAACACAAGGTATCTTCAGTGTGCCATGGACGGTGCACAAAATGGCCGTAAGATTGATAATTCTGTCTCTTCAGGGGTAAACACCAAGCTTCCAAGAACTGAAACCTTAACTTCTTCAAGGCTCTGACCCCAGCTCCAGACTGGATCTTGCCAAGTCTGCTCCTGGGCAAGGACATTAAACTAGGTTTCCTTTATCCTATCAACCCAGACTTTGAGAAGCCTTGGATTGGCCTGGCTCTCAACACAAACACACAAATAGACATAGAGACAGACACACACAGAGACATACACACATAGACACGCAAACACTGCTATAGACAGACAGACAGACAAATCAAACAACTGAAAGGTTACAGTGTAAGACTCACAGCTTGCTTTATGGCTGGAATTGGTCCTACTCCCATCACAGAAGGCTCCACACCAGCTTGTGACCAGGAGACTATTCTTGCTAAAGGTCTCAGCTTCCGACTCTCAGCTTCTGTCTTCTTCATGAGAACCACAGCAGCAGCACCATCGTTCATTCCTGTAAACAAGGGACCTGCTGTCAACAGCGCTCCTTTCCTTCAGCTATGGACCCCGGGCCTGTTTTCCACCTGAAAGCATGAAGCTACTGACATCTTGCTAAAAGGTTCTGTTTGCTGTGATCCATCAGACTAAACAACACACTTACAAATGGTCAAGTCTAGAGCATGATACTGACCACACAATAATACAAGATTCCCCCAAAAGCAATGGAGAGGAAGAGAGGGAGAAGAATACTGAAGAAACAAGCCTAGGCCTCATTCACAGGTACTGAGATT
This sequence comes from Mastomys coucha, assembly GCF_008632895.1. Classification (NCBI taxonomy): domain Eukaryota; kingdom Metazoa; phylum Chordata; class Mammalia; order Rodentia; family Muridae; genus Mastomys; species Mastomys coucha. The sequence goes on along the minus strand of NW_022196911.1, from coordinate 8,287,554 downwards.
TTCCAGAATTTGAAAAGTGTGAAGGCAAATAACCTCTAAAGCTTTTGGGTTTTTTTTTTGTTTTTTGTTTTTTCTTTTTTTTTGAGACAGGGTCTCTTTAGCCTTCGGTGGCCTGGAATTCCCAATGCAGACAAGGCTAGCCTCAATCTCACAGAGCTCTGGTGCAATGCTGGGATTAATGGAGTGCCTCACCATGCCTGGCAACTACAGAGTTTTTTTTTTTCTTCTCTGTGTAGCCCTGGACTAAATTTGTAGACCAGGTTGGCTTCAAACTCACAGAGTACTGGGATTAAAGGTGTACACCATCATCACTTGAACAACTTCAGAATTTAATTGTCTTTTGTTTAAACTTGTACGCTTAGTCTAGATGTCAAAAAAGCAAATCATTTAATTTAGTATAGATTAAGTAAATAGCCAAGCATCTAGAAAGTATAAACAGTCCCTTAAACCCAGGTTTAGGAATCATGTTGTGGAGAAAGGCATATTCATGTGTAGACCTCCTCAGAGTTGGTATTTCCCCCAGTGCCCCTCAGAACTCAAACCTGATGCGTTCGCTGGAGTGACAGTTCCTGTCCCATCGGTAAGAAAGTAAGGTTTCAGCTTGGCCATGGCTTCAAGGTTACTCCCATGACGAGGAAACTCATCGATTTTCACTTCAGTAAGACCTGCAGAGAGCAAAACCAGTTACTTGGAATGAATACAGAGAAGGCAGAGTTCTGGGACTGGGGACTTCTCAGAAACAAGAGAAGTGGCATTTGGAAGAAAGGTCTTATCACCATTTAACCACTCCCACTCCAGTAGGAATTGCTACAATTACTGCATGCTCTCCCAGGAGAACTCCTCAGGAGACACTCACCCTGTGTTCAAATCCACAGCCTTTCCTAAGGACAGCAGTTCTTTGTATTGAATGACACAGGTTTGAGTCATTGCATTTATCTAGTTACAACTGAGTGGGTCAGAAGTGGTGTAATCCACCTTATATGAGCTGGGCATCAATGTCAGATTGTGTCATGGTGATTTTGTCCTTAAGGAACTGTAGAGACTGGTTAGCATTTAAGAGTGCTTGCTGCTTAATTATGGTGATCAGAATTCACACCCACCTTCAGCAGCTCACAAATACCTTTAACTCCAGCTCCTAGGGATGCAAGGCCTTAGACGGCCTCCAAGGCTATTCTCACACATGTGTGTG
>NW_022196911.1:8281294-8285476 GCF_008632895.1 Mastomys coucha | reverse complement strand
CTGGGCCTCTCTGCTCACTTGCCATTTTTTGGCTACGTTTTCAGCTGAGAAGAAGGAAAGGCAAAAACTTCAGACTATAACATTCCTTAAGCTGGACATTCTTTTTTAATTTTAAAAAGATTTATTATTCCTTTTGTGTGTATATGTGTCTATACACACACTTGTGTGCAGTTGTCTGTGGGGCCACAACAGGGCATCAGATGTCTGGAACTGAACTCGGTTCTCTCAAAGTGCAGCAAGCACTTTTAAACAGCGAGCTGTCTCTCTAAGCAATGGCTTGATATTCATGAGCTGGGCTTTGGGAGTTCAGGTTACTCATACTTAAGACCTTTTCCCTTTCAATGTTGCAAACTTCCAGAAATCTGTGTCCAGATTCACCATTGATACTTCTGCCTCTTTTACTTAACACCTCCTATATGAGCCTTTTGAGAAAAAGCATAAGAACACAGACTGCCCTTTCCCTCTGTGGATGGCCCGCAGGATAAAGATGCCTGCTGCCACACACGGTGACTTGAGTTTGACCCCTGAGATGAACATGGTGGAGGGAAAGAACTATAGCAGCTTTTCTCTCTCACTTTTCTTTTACATCAGGGAATTTAACATTAGTATTAATCTTGGCTTATCTTCAGACCTTATCTTTGGTTGTGGTAAGACTTAGGGGTAAAGCAGCTTGACAGGCATGATGGCACACAGCTAGGCAGCAGGATCTATGAGTGCCAGGCCCCTTACTGCTCAGGACCTAGTGCTCCTCACTATCTTCAGACTATAACATCCTTAAGCTGGACGTTCTTTTTTAATTTTAAAAAGATTTATTATTCCTTTTGTGTGTATATTGTCTATACACGCACTTGTGTGCAGTTGTCTGTGGGGCCACAACAGGGCATTAGATGTCTAGAACTGAACTCGGTTCTCTCAAAGTGCAGCAAGCACTTTTAAACAGTAAGCTGTCTCTCTAAGCGATGGCTTGATAAGAACCCCTTCCTCTCATCACATTGTGTATGTTCCCTAAATGAATAATGGCTTCTTGGCATATGGGAAAATCTGTTATGCTTGCTGCCACTGGAGTTCAGGTTTCTACATGTTTTTGTCTTGTTTTGTATGGAACCCAGGACACTGGACATGCTAAACAAATGCTCTAACACTAAACTATACCCCTAGCTTCAGGATAACATACATATATATATATCTCATGTATTGGTGTTTCAAGGGCCTGTGTGAGGGTGTCAGATTCCCTGGAGCTGGAGTCACAGAGTTGTGAGCTGCCTTGTGGGTGCTGGGAGTTAAACCTGGGTCCTCTGGAAGAGCAGCCAGTACTCCTAATCTCAGAGACATCTCTCCAGGCCCAGGACCTAAATATTTAATAATCATCTTGGTGATCGTGCAGGTAGTCTGGACATCACTTAAGAAACCGGCTAGTTGGGAGTGGTGGTGCAGAGGTGATGTACCTTTATTTCCAGCAATTGGGAGGCAGAGGCAGGTGGATCTTTTTGAGTTTGAAGCTACTCTGGTCTGTAAATATAAAGTATGTTCTAGGACTGACAGAGCTACACAGAGAAACCCTGTCTCAAAAAACAAAAAACAAGCAACCCCCCCCCCAACAAAACCAAAACAAACAAACAAAAAACAAAGAAAGAAAAAAATCGGCTGGGCAGTGGTGGTGCACGCACCTTTATTTCCAGCAATTGGGAGGCAGAGGCAGGCGGATTTCTGAGTTCGAGGACAGCCTGGTCTACAGAGTGAGTTCCAGGACAGCCAGGACTATACAGAGAAACCCTGTCTCGAAAAACCAAAAAAAAAAAAAGAAAAAAATCAACCAAGCAACTGGCTAGCTACTAGGGCAAGTAGGATCCATGGCACCTTCCATTGTCTCACTGTCACATCCCAAGACCTTTCTCCCTCGTACATTTGCACACGTTGGCTCTTGTGTTTCTGCTTGTAGCCTTTTCCCTATCACCTTATTTATATGACTTATACTTCTCAGAGAACCAAGGCCACTGCTGCTAGCTTTTCAACAATGTGCTTCATGTCTCAGTTAATTTAACTTATAGGCAAATGCTGCTTCTATTTAAGTTATACTTACATATATGGTAAAGGTTTTGTTTTGGTTTCCCAATTGCTTCATCTGTCAACATAGGAAACAAGGACCTAAACACATAACTAATGATACAATTGTGCGTTACCAGTGAAGTATGAGTTTATCTGACAGAACCTCTCTGACAAGTCAGCATTTGATAAGATGAGGGATCCATCCAGAAGAATCACACATCTTTCCACACCAAGGACTCCCGACTGCAGAGTATAGACTGAGGAAAGCTGTCTTAAGAAGGAGCACACTGGTGAGCACGCGGACACCACTTTTAGCGTGGCCTGAGGTCTTTCTGTGCTGGGGTTCACAACCTGCTGAGCTTCCTGAGGATGAGACGCCATCCACCATCAGCTTCCTGGACAGAACGAACCTTTGGGAATACACCTTTCTTTCTTTTAAAAATTAATCTATGGGGCTCTTCCAAAGGTCATGAGTTCAAATCCCAGCAACCACATGGTGGCTCACAACCATCCGTAATGAGATCTGGTGCCCTCTTCTGGGGTATCTGAAGACAGCTACAGTGTACCTATTTATAATAAATAAATAGATTTAAAAAAAGAAAAAAATTAATCTATTTACTTCATTTCATTGCGTGTATGTTTATGTACCATATGCCTGCTTAGTGAACTTGGAGATGAGAAGGGGGCACTGGGTCTGGTGAATCACCTTGTGGGTGGTAGGAACTGATTTGGGTTCACTACAAGAGCAACAAGTGCTTTTAAGTGCTGAGCCCTCTCTCCAGACCCTGAAGTACACACAGCAGTGACCTTTTTAAGTTTTGTTTTGCTTTCTGACTTTCTATTTAAAGACAGGCATTCATTAGCAACACGTGGTATATCCCTGACAGGCCTAAAAACTCAATGAGTACCGTTAGACCAGGCTAATCTGAACCTTACAGATTTGTCTGTTACTGTACCTCAGGTGCTAGGATTAAAGGTGTGTGCCACTGTGCCTGGATAAATCCTTTTAAAAAAGTTTTTTTTTAAAATTAATTTATTTATTATATGTAAGTACACTGTAGCTGTCTTCAGACACTCCAGAAGAGGGTGTCAGATCTCGTTACAGATGGTTGTGAGCCACCATGTGGTTGCTGGGATTTGAACTCAGAACCTTCGGAAGAACAGTCAGTACTCTTAACCGCTGAGCCATCTCTCCAGCCCTTAAAAAAGTTTTTACTTAATTTTTTATTTATGTGTATTTATGTTATGTGTATGAGGCTGGGTTAGCTTGTGCACCCTACCTATGTAGTGCCTATCGAGGCCAGAGGGCATAGGATTGTCTGGAAATGGAGCTGCAGACAGTTCTTAGCCACTTGATGTGGGTACTGGGAACCACACTCAGATCAGCACAAGTGCTCTTGACTGCTGAACCATCATCTCTTCTGCTGATATTAGCCATCTTTGTACTGGTAGTTCAGGCATTCATTAGCAACACAGGCCTTTCAGGAAGTCACTTGCTGCTCCTTCAGGTTCAAAAGTTCATTTTCTATTACTGTCTCACTTTTTTTGCTCTTATGATTTTAAAATCTAGTGAAAATCTGTCATGCTGCTTGCCTTTCCCTTTTCAGATTTCTTTCCTTGTCTTGTGGCTGACTATTTTATATCGGTAAATACCCTCTGCCAGTAAAATGTGGATAGTACTCTTAGAAGGCACTGCAGGGAACTTTAAAGATAGAATGAGTAAGCTACATACATTTGGAAGGCATGAATTCTTCTTGCCTGTGTACAAGGTCCAGCCATCAAAGTCCTATGCATACCAATGACACAATTACACTAGCTTTCTGTATCAGGTCAAAATTAGACTACAGGCCATCTAGGGAAGTTCCATGAAGCTTCCAACACCACAAATATCCAGTGATTCTCTGGGTACTACTATACTGTGAAGTACTACTGTACTTCAGCTTCTTGACCATATAGATGGTGAACAATGTATGGAGTGGGACACTACCAGACTCAGAGTCTATGCAAATGAGCCTCACTGTCACATACTCTTATCAACCTTTTTAAAGCTAGTATTTGCAGGCATATCGGCCTTACCTGTGATGCCCATGTGGTAGTTGTGAAATGCATCTGTAAGACCATCACAGAGTATGCTGT
>NW_022196911.1:8269065-8280008 GCF_008632895.1 Mastomys coucha | reverse complement strand
TTGCCTTGAAAAGTAAATAAACATACATGCACATACATAAACTCATATATACCTCATATATATATATACATATATGTATACACACACACACACACACACACACAGAGGGAAGAAAACGTAAGAAGGTAGTGCTGGTGAGATGGGTCAGTACACACAGGCCCTTGCACCCAGCCTGATGACCTGAGTTCAATCCCCATCTGGTGGGATGGAGAGACTTTTCTCCAGGAACTCATTCTCTGACCTCCATAAGTGTGGGTGCATGTGCCCATCCCCCAGTAAAAGGGGTAATAAATGCTTTATTTCATTTAGTATTTATTATTATTCTGTCTTGAGAGTAAAGGTGTATGCCACCACACCCCACCTGTATTTTTTTTTTAAGAAGTGGAGAATGATTGTAGTGCATGATGGGAAACAACTCACCATGAGAAGTGATAAGCTAGGCAGCATCTCAAGTGGAAAATTTGGGGACCTCACCAGGATAATTAGTCAGGACCTTCATTACGCCATCTAATTTTTATTCTTTGATAATAAGTAGAGAGCTGAATTATAAATCTGGATGACTCAGGGCCTTAATGATCTTGGTGTCAACTTTCTACGAATGACACTTCTCAGCATCTAGTTGCTTGTGCATTATCTTTTACCTTTCTTGTGTTTTCAAACTGAATGTGCTGTCCTTGGCATGTTTATTAGCTCTTTGGGTATGATAAAAAGGAGCTTTCTCAAATTTTCAAGGTTTTTAAGGAAGAAAACTTAAATAGTTTAGACTAGTGAGAAAATATCCAAAGACCATCTTAGCACTCTGGAGGCAGAGCAGGAAGGCAAGCATTTAAGGCTAGCCTAGGCTACATGTTAAGCAGGAATAATAACCAAATGATCTTGTGGGTTCATTTCAGAAAGCTCTGTATGCTTCTGGAACAAGAGCTTAGAGAAATTATATTCTCCTCCAGCTGCTCCAGCTCTTCTTCCATGGGATTTCTCATCCAACCTGAAGAGCAATGGGCATTCAGGCAGGGGTCAGGCTGAGTCATTTTCTGTGTGTTCCTCAGCAGGACATGCCCTCCAGGTGACCAGGATGGTGAGCAGCACTTACCTTGCTCATATTCTCCATGCCTCCAGCAACCACAATGGTGGAGTCGCCCATGGCTATGGACTGGGCTGCAAGACACACGGCTTTTAGGCCCGAGCCACAGATCATCTGGCAGCTCCATGCTGGAACCGAGTAGGGGATCTCTGCACCCACGCTGGCTTGTCGAGTAGGATTCTGCCCACAACCTGGAACAAGGAACCCAGAAGCCTCAAAGTCTGTGGTTCTCAACGTGTGGGTCGAGACCCCTCTGGGGGCTGCATATCAGATATTTAGGTTACAATTCATAACAGTAGAGAAACTCAGTTACAAAGCAGCAACGACATACTCTTATGGCTGTGGTGATCCCCACGTGAGGAACTGTAGGAGAGGGTTGCCGCCTTAGGAAGGCTGAGAACTTCTGTCCATGAAGGAGAAAGGATTTTAAGACATCAGGGCTCCAGTGTGGGCTAAGTGCCAGGAGACCGCCTGCCACTTTGGCATGCCTTCGGGCCAGCTAAGTTCCCACAGCAGCAGCGAAGCCTGTGCTCCCCTCTCTGCCTGTGACTCTAGCCCTGGGGCAGAGGCCACCTTATGCAACTGCTAGGTGTTTCAGAGAGAAGCTTCCTCCTCCATAAATGGTGTTCTCAACACCTTAGCACAGAACCTTAATATCTTCAGCTCTAGAGACAACTTGACTTTTCCTCCTTGTAGGCAAGAAACTTAATTAATAGTAAAGGTAAGCGCCAGCTAGTTACACCTCTCTACCACAGGCAGAATTCCTCATGTAGAGCATTGTGCTCCTAGATTCAGGGCAAAAGAGAACTAGGAAGAAAAGAGGATTACTTTAGGAGGAAATCTGTGCACAAAAGCCATGCACTATATCATGCTGGTATGGTAACTCACTCTTGTAACCCCAGTATTTTGTAAACTGAAGTAGAAGGATCTCGCTAACTTTGAGGTTAGTTTGGGCTACATATTAAGTTCGAGAAAAGCATGAGTTAAATGGTCAGTTCAAAGGCATTCTGAATTACATTATGAGTGAATTTCAAGCCAGCCTGCACTATATAGTAAGGCCTTTTCTCATAAAGTAAAAAAATGAAATTAAATATCCTTAACAAAATTAGAACCAGTAATTCACCTAAGATTTTCTCCAGCTGCCAACACAAATAAACAAAAATTCCACTGCCTTAAAAGTAGCAGAAAAGTAATGGAGTAAAATCTCTGAAATGCTATCAGTCACACTGTCTGACATAATGCCAAAGTGTGGTTTCCTCCTTTGTAATTTCTAGATACACATACATCTATATCCTTTCCTTAGTATGCTTGTTAGAAAAATACTAATGGGACACTGTCAAAACTTGCCAACTATGTTAATTAGTGTCATTAATCTGAGATTTGTTTAGAAGTGAAAAAACACATAAAATCATTCATCTCTTTAATCCTTGCCCTCAGGAGGAAGCAGTAGGTGGATCTGAGTTTATGACAGGCCAGGGCATCAGACAATTTTCTGGCTGAGAGTAGTGGCTCCTGCCTGCAATCCAATGACTCAGGAGTTAAAGGTGAACACGTTTGCTCCAAGGGTTCCATATGTTGAAAGGCAGCCTTTCAATGTCTCAGAAATTAAAAAGTAAAAATTCAAGAATTCAGAATTAAACTAATAAGATACTATTCAGTAAAGATATTACTATATAAGATACCTGTTCTTTAAAGAACAAATGGTAAATATTTAGCAAATAACTTCTACTATTTACTATCCATTTTGCTGCTCTACCTAGTGTATGAAGGACAACTGGCCGAACCTGGTTTCTTGAAATAAAGATTGTGACACAATGGTACTTTACTTTATATGTATACAGATGTTGCAAAATCTAGGGGGGTGGGAGGTTGCTGGGCAGTTCTGGCACATGCCTTTAAATCCCAGCACTTGGGAGGCAGAGGCAGGTGGATTTCTGAGTTCGAGGTCTACAGAGTGAGTTCCAGGACAGCCAGGACTACACAGAGAAACCCTGTCTCGAAAAACAAAAAAACAAACAACAACAACAACAAAAACCCAACAAAAAAACAAAACAAAACAAAATCTAGGGGTGGGGGATCTGATATCAAAGCAATTCTAGCCTCAAATGTTTCAAATATGAATATTCAACAGACATGGGATTAAAGGTGTGCGCCACCACTGCCCAGCTGACTGTGTGATGGACTGTGCACACTTTCCTGTGTATCAGGCCCGCCCCGCTTCTAACAATGCAAAGGCAGTACAGACCAGTGGTGTTCTAAGATCACTCAGGGAAAACGCTGTCAAGGAGCTGTGACTTCAGCTAGAGGAAGGAGGAGGGACAGAAAGAATCCTAGCAGAGGGAACTCCAAGCAAAGCAATGTATGGTGGTGTGTGGTGTGTGTTTGAGAGCGAGCGCAAAAAAAAAAAAAAAAGCTCTTGTTTCTAATGAACCAGACCTGTCCTGGGCTACTGAGGAGTTACCTGCCGTCAAAACGTGTCCAAATATGACCTCGGACACCTCTTCTGGAGCCACCTTGGCCCTCTGCAGGACTTCTTTGATGACAGTTGTCCCCAAGTCGTGGACAGGCACGGTGGACAGGGCACCATTGAAGGAGCCTATAATGGAATGGGGAATAGGGAAGGAATCTGAACCAAGAGCACACTGAGGACCACCGAGGGGGCAGATGCGGCCACATGCATTGCAAACCAAAACGGCTGGAGCCGAAGCAGGGCAAAGGCGATGGGGACTTCAGAACAATGCCAAGGCCTGCCCGGAGGACCGGCTCAGACCACCAGCTCTCGGCCCCCGCCACCACAGCGTGATCAATGGGGCACCACCGAGCACACCAATCAGCGATCAGGAGAGAGAGCGCGTCCCAACATTAGCCAATAGGTGAGCCTGGCAGACCAGTGGCTCTACTGCGAGGAGCCAATCGCAGCACGAGGGGCGGGGCCGCGGGAGAGGCGCGGGGCACCGGGGCTGTGGAGTCCGTGGGCGGCCGCCCCCCTCCCCGTCGCGAGAGCCCGGGTCTCCGCGAACCCGTCGGGAAGGAGGGTCACGGGCCGAAGTGACCCCGCGGGACACTCACCTACAGCGGTCCGCGCCGCTGAGACTATGACCACGGGGTCCGCGCCTGCACTCATCTCGTCGCTCAGCTGTCTGCCAGCTCTCCGCCTTGCGCCGTCTGCGACTGAGGTAAAAACTTCCTCCAGCCTGACAGGCCGTGCTGGGGGGCGGGGCTATGGCCTCCACGCCACGTCTCGTCACGCCTGCGCAGGACGCTGGGCGGGTCTAAGTCCGGGATTGAGAAGCAGAGGTTTTGGTATGGGGTGGGTGGTATCTATCCAATCTAGGTGTGTCGGGTTAGGGTAGGGTGTGGAGGATCCAGGGATGTTGGGTTGGAGGTAGACAGCCTAGGGGTGTCGTAGAGCGGTGTGGTATGCAGACGGTCTAGGAGTCGTAGGTGGGGCCGGGTGTAAACGGTCTAAGGGTAAGGTTTTTCTTCAGGTGACACTCAGGGACCGAGCCTAACCTTTTCTGGATAGGCATCTCCCATCTCTCCTGGAAGGCCCTCCTCAGCGCTGACAGCTTCTGAGCGCGTAGCCTCTTTACTAACAGAGATTGTCAGGGCAATGGATCTCTGCTGTGCCATCCTTTCGGACTTAGTATTCAGCCAAAGTCAGAATCTGTCAGACTCTACTTATCTCTCTCTGCCGTGTGTCATTCATGCCTTTTGCAGACTCCCTCTGGCCACTCCCCACCTCCCCAGCCGCAGCCCTAGCACCATCACAGGCCAGCTGCAGTGTCCCCAGTGTTTTGAAAGGAGATTCATCCTGGTATGCTTCTGGGGCTTGCTGGTCCACAGATAATGCCATGTGTTTAGGAAAGCAGAATCCTGTGGTGGAAGGAAAGGCTTTCTAGGCGAGGCTTGCCCGTCGGTGGGGACAGTGGAGTAAGAGACCGGCGCCACAGGTTGTGTGAAAGGAAAACAAACAAACCTTACAACAACAACAACAACAACAACCCGTCAAGCTGGGATGTCCTCCTGAAATGTAAAGCAAACTGAAAAATTAAGATTTTGAGGGAGGCAGATGGATCAAATGAGAAGGATAAGGAGGTTCTAGAGATGAGATTAAATTCAAGATTGTGTTCCCTGTTTCCTCATGGGCCCAAGAAATGCAAGGGACTTCCCATGGTTTCATGCTTCTTACATTTTAAAAAGATGTATTATTCTATGCATATGGATGTTTTGTCTGCATGCGTGTCTGTCTACTGTGTGACCATGCAATGCTGGGGTAGGCTAGAAGAGGTTGTTGGATCTTCTGGGACTGGAGTTAGAACAGGTTGTCCGTTGCCCTGTAAGTCCTAGGAACTGAACTCTGGTTCTCTGGAAGAACAGTAAGTGTTCTTATCCCCTAAGCCACCTCTCCAGACCCCATGTTTATTACATTGCTTCCTTCTTTAATAATTTATTTTTGTGTTTTTGTTTGCATGCATGCATGTGTACTTGCATGTGAGCCTAGTGTCTGCAGAGGCAAGAAGAGGATGCTGGATCCCCCGGAACTGGAATTGCAGACAGTTGTGAGCTACCATGTGGTACCAAACCCAGTTCTCTGCAGGAGCAGTAAGTGCTCGCCACCACTGTGTCACCTCCCTAGCCCTCTGTTTTTCCACTACCCTGGCCACTCTTCAGTCCCTTTTGTGGCTTTACTCTGCCTCTCAGCCAGCTTCACCACAACTCCCTGGGACCAGCATGTCCACCCCATCACTTCAGTTACTACCTATTGTGCTGACAACTCTGGAATCCTTCTAACTTTGAGACCTGTGAGCAGACTGGTCCTTTCAATTTAAACTTTCTATAAAAATAACAGCTTATCACATTTAACCCAAACTCATGTTTACCTGTTCAGCTCATTTCTTCTGATTGAAAAAAAATCTCAGTGACTGGTGTGAGGTTCTGTTAGCTAAGCTAAAAATCTCTGGAACTCCACTTAGGCTTTACTTCCTCCAGGAAGCCTTCTTAAATCCTACCCTTGGTTCTTATACTTAAGTTTTTTCTTTTTTTTTTTTTTTTTTTTTTTTTTTGGTTTTTGGAGACAGGGTTTCTCTGTATAGCCCTGGCTGTCCTGGAACTCACTCTGTGGACCAGGTTGGCCTCGAACTCAGAAATCTGCTTGCCTCTGCCTTCCAAGTAATGGGCCTAAAGGCATGTGCCACCACAGCCCGGCTATACCTAATCTTATCTTTCTCCTTAACCATATAGTAATTAGTCTCCAGTTTTCTCTATTGTACCATACAGAGTACCCTTGATCCCTTCTTTTTTTAAAAAAAAGATTTATTTATTTCATGTATATGAGTACACACTGTAGCTGTACAGATAGTTGTGAGCCTTCATCTGGTTGTTGGGAATTGACTTTTAGGACCTCTGCTCACTCTGGTAGACCCCACTCGCTCCGGCCTAAAGATTTATTTATTATTATACGTAAGTCTTCTGACTCACCAGAAGAGAGCATCAGATCTAATTTCAGGTGGTTGCAAGCCACCATGTGGTTGCTAGGATTTGAACTCAGGACTTTTGGAAGAGCTCTTACCCACTGAACCATCTCACCAGCCCTCTTGATCTCTTCTTATACTGTGTTATTATATATGCCTAGCACATTTTAGGTAGTAAAGCTGATGAACAATAATATATTCCATATGTTCTGTGCATATGAATAAATGGATATGAGCCAGGGGTAGTGACACAGGCCTAGAAGCTGAGCATTTCAAAAACTGACAAAGGAGGATGAAGAACTCAAGGGTAGACTGGGCTACATGAGCCTTGGTTTTATTTTTAAAAAACAGACATGGGTCTGTGGAGTTTGCTGACTGCCTGAAGCATTTGTGCTAAAAAGAGGACCAGAGTTTGGACTCTGAGAGAGACTGCATGTAAATGTTGAGTGGATGTGAAAGTTCACCTATAATCCTCGTCTCAAGGCAGAGACAGAGCATCTGTGGGTTGGAACAAACTGGCCAGCTAGGTTGGCTATATTGCTTAGCTTGTATGGCTTACTGATCAACCATGCTTCAAGTGAAGATAGAAGACCAGTGCCTGAGTAGGCTAGAAGAGGTTGTTGCATCTTCTGGGACTGGAATTAGAACAGGTTGTCAGCTGCTCTGTAAGTCCTTAGGAACTGAACTCTGGTTCTCTGGAAGAACAGTAAGTGCTCTTGAGGAAGGTCTCTGACACCAGTCTCAGGCCTCCACACGTAAACACTCATGAAAAAATGAGCAGGAATACTTTCTTTCTTCTAGGGACAAGGTGTGCGTTCACTTGTCTCCCTCCTGGAGGCTCTTCCCAGAGTAAGCAGTGCCAACTACTTTTGTTCATTGAATGACCAACAGCAGCACTGCGAAGTCTTCATTTTAGCTCTTTATAATGGCCTACTGAGAGACGTATGTGCCAGATGCAAGCCAAAGATAATGAATGGGGAAAAGAATAAGAGAATAGTTTCTACTTTTCTTTTTTCATTTATTATTTTAGTATACACTTCCAAAGGGATAGAGTCCATTAAGGCAGAAAGGCATGGCAACAAGCAGAGGAAACAAAGCAGAAGGAAGCTGTAGTTGGTCACATTCTAGTCTCTACAGGAAGCAGAGAGCTAGAATATTTTTGTTGTTGCTTTTTTTTTTTTTCAAGATTTATTTATTATTGTAAGTAATTACACTGTAGCTGTCTTCAGACACACCAGAAGAAGGCGCCAGATCTCTTTACGGGTGGGTGTGAGCCACCATGTGGTTGCTGGGATCTGAACTCAGGACCTTTGGAAGAGCAGTCAGTGCTCTTACCCACTAAGCCATCTCTCCAGCCCCTGTTGTTGCTTTTTAATTGTTTTTGTTGTTGTTGTTGTTCTGCTTTTTCAAGATAGTTTCTCTGTGTAGTCCTGGCTGTCCTAGAACTTGCTCTGTAGACCAGGCTGGCCGTAAACTCATAGAGATCTGGTCTCAGCCTACCAAGTGCTGATATTAAAGGTGTGCACCATCACTGCCTGTTTTGTTTCTGAGACAGGAACTATGTAGTTCTGGCTGGTCTAGAACTATGTAGACCAAACAGACTTCCAAATTAATACATTTTCTGCCTCTGCTTCCTGAGTGTTGATTAATATATATATATATGCATATATATAATTATATATATGTTTGATTTTCAAGCTGAGTGTTGATATTAAAGGTGTGTATCAACATGCCCAGTTTTTTTTTCTTAAATATTTGTGTATGTGTGTGCCACATATGTGCAGGGGCCTGTGGAGGCCAGGGAGAGCTTTGGGTCTTCTAAAATAGGGAGTTATAGATTATTGGATGCCAAGCATGGAACCTGAGTTCTCTGCGAGAGCAGTAAGTGCTCCTCACTGCTGAGCCATCTCTCCAGCTCCTAGCATAGTTTTTTTTTTTTTTTTTTTTTAAAAGATTTTTAGAGCAGTCGGCGCTCTTAACCACTGAGCCATCTCTCCAGCCCTCTTTCTTTCTTTCTTCTTCTTCTTTTTTTTTTTAATGTGTAGCCCAGGCTGGCCTCAAACTTATGATCCTCCTGCCTCTGCCTCCTTCAGCAAATCCCGCACAGTCGGCGGATTGTTTCTTAAATAACACCTAGATCTAGATTCATATGCTATTAGTCTGGGGGGAAAGAAGAAAAAAAAACTGTAGTAGTGCTACAAACTGTTTGTCCTGAGGGTCTTGCAGTCATTCTGGGGTTGTTTCATGACTAGTTACAGGAGTCCAACTGTCAGAAAAATGCTGTTTGCTTCATGAAGATTGTTTCTACAGAAGGCCATATTAAACACAGTTGAAAGGACAAGCTCATCTGTTGAAGTGTATTTTTTTTTTTTTCTCGAGACAGGGTTTGTGTAGCTCTGGATGTCCGGGAGCGGTAGACCAGGCTTGGCTTTGAACTCAAGAAATCTGCCTGCTTCTGTCTCCCACGTGCTAGGATTAAAGGCGTGTGCCACCACTGCCTGGCCTAAAGTATATATATATATATTTAAAGATTTATTTATTTATTTATTATACACTGTGGCTGCCTTTAGACATCCCAGAAGTGGGCATCAGATCTCTTTACAGATGATTGTGAACCACCATGTGGTTGCTGGGATTTGAACTCTGGACCTTCGGAAGAGCAGTCAGTGCTCTTAACTGCTGAGCCATTTTCTCTAGCCCCTAAAGTGTATTATTAATAAAGCACTTTTACACATGCTCACATTCATCTTCCCAATAGTAGCATTCACTCTGAGATAGTGGCTTCAGGTTGGCTTTGATTTCTCAATCTTGTTCCACCCAAAGTGTTTCAATTAGAAAACATAAGCCGGGCAGTGATGGCACATGCCTTTAATCCTAGCACTTGGGAGGCAGAGGCAGGCGGATTTCTGAGTTCGAGGCCAGCCTAGTCTACAGAGTGAGTTTCAGGACAGCCAAGGCTACACAGAGAAACCCTGTCTCGAAAAATACCAAAAAAAAAAAAAAAAAAAAAAAAAAAAAGAAAACATAAAACTTCGAAAAACAAAAAAGCATCAAACACCTGCCATCACAACCAACTGTTCACTCACCAAACTGAGTATATGACAACTAGCCCATCTTCCAATGCTAGACCTAATGCTGCTTCCAATTCCTTTTGTCCATAAACTGTTTGCTTTCTTTTTTTGGATAACCTGGGCTGTGACCATGCCGAGTAAGCAGTCTACCACTGAGCCACACCTCTATCCTCAAATTGCTTCCAAAGACTGTATTTATCCAAGCTTGTTGCCTTAGCCTACCATCCTTAACTATATACTTAAAAGCTTTTATAATTTGCATTTTAAAAAATTTTGTTTAAAGATTTATTTAGTTTCATTTATGAGTACACTGTAGCTGTCTTCAGACACACACCAGAAGAACCTATAGGATCCAGTTCCAGAAGGTTGTGAGCCACCCTGTGGTTGCTGGGAATTGAACTTGGGACCTCTAACCGCTGAGCCATCTCTCCACCTCATAATTTGCATTCTTACTGCACAGCCATCACGTTCATCATTTCTGGCTCCAATCTCCAGATATTTAGCACAGTAACCTCAAAGACTGTCCTCCCTCTTCAGTTTTGTTTCTTTTCTTCCTCTTATTCAAAAGCATGAAGGGAGGCAGGAAAACATTAAGGGCTGAGCTCAGAATCATGGTTGGGTGACCTGCCAGCATAAGAGTGGATGTTGTCAAGGGAGCTTAGATAGTCCACTAAGTATTTACGAAAGTATTGGAGCATCCTAGGTGTCATCGCCACATTTTATGAAAGGAACGATGGCAAAGCAAGGATGATATAAATCTGGTAGATACATGGGTGAGAAGAAGAGGAAGAGAGGTGGGCCAAAAGGGAGTGTGGTGACTGAAGAGACGGCACAGCTGTTAAGAATACTTGCTTCGTATGTCCACACCTATAGATCTCCTTACAATACATGCAAGGATGCTGTTCAGGAAAAAGCGTTATTTGGCCAGTGCTTTAAAGCAAACATCTCTGAGTAAAGATACACCTAATCCCCTGAAGTCAGATCTCAAGAACAAACTGCTCTTCAATTAAAACCTAGATATTAGGTAGCTTTTTAAAAACGAGATCTTTATGTCAAGGGAAAAAGACAAAACCAAACTCCTTGAACTGTAGTCAAACTCCCATTTCATTCTGCAAAGAAAAGTACAAATTAAAATTAGGTGCATAGTCAGACTTAATCCATAGACTGTTTTAATCTGAATTCAGTCATTCAGTGAAAATAAAGGACAATTGTTAAACACACCCAAAACAAAGGGAAAAACGAACAGGAGTCGTAATAAAAATTTTTATTTAGGTTTGGTCAGTACAGGTAAGATATACTGGAGTCATGGGGCAATAT
>NW_022196911.1:8267832-8269054 GCF_008632895.1 Mastomys coucha | reverse complement strand
CGTAATAAAAATTTTTATTTAGGTTTGGTCAGTACAGGTAAGATATACTGGAGTCATGGGGCAATATGCATTAACAGGACACAACAGTTCATAAAAACTTAGTAACTATGCACACAGATTTCTTAAACATTCAGTCACCTAAAGATGAATGCACAGATGTATGGTGGAAAAACTTTATCTAACGCTGAAACTACTATAGGACTCCAAGTCCAACTTTTTAGTGATAAAACTACTGTACTGGGCAAACTCGGCAGTCCTAAACCCACATCTACTCTAACAAGTCTGAATGGTGCATAAGTAACAACAGCATGAGGAAGAGTGCCCTGACAGCACAGGTTCTAGATAGACACAGATTTATACAGACATCATTGCTATAGATTCCCATTTACAACTTCACATTAACTCATATAAAAATAACTTGACCCTACACAAAATGTCCTTTTAGCAACGTTCAAAGTAATTTAATTAACTGTTACAATTTTCAAAGTAGCAGAGGTATTGAAGCAATTAAAAAAAAAGGGGGGGAGGGAACCAAACAAAACAAAAACACACCCACAAAAAGGTAAATTGTGACAAAAGTATGCATTAATTTTTTGACAGTATCCTCTCCCCAGTTAAATGACACTATATAAAAATTTGTTGGAAAAATATTACAAAACTGAACCCTGTACATTTACACTTGAGTCCAAGCCATTCTGAACATGGCGGGAACCCACAGTTCGATTACCTTTCCCACTTACTGCTTTCTCCTCTTGAGGGTCATGACTGGAGTCTGTGTCATTTGAGTGATGTGTGAGAGAGTTTTCACTGCCCGTGGGAGAGTCTACACTTTCATACCCCGCACTGAGTGGGTTTATATAACTACTACCTCCTCTGCCAGTTCTCTCCTCTGAGCTGTTGGAGGCCTTATTACCATTCCCTGAAGAAGAAGGAAAGTCATCCTCAGGTGTGCTCCCCTCCCTGTGAAATCCAGACCCAGACGTCCTCTGGCGGGAGGAGCTGCCATTACTTGGTCCATTTGCCAGACGACTGCAGTCTTTGCTTGTGGCCTCTGCCTGATCTACAGGTTCAGAAGATGTAGTCCTGCTGGTACTTGGAGCTGATGCTTGAGATTGCTGCTGCTGATACTGTGCCAACTGCTGTCGTGTCTCCTTCAATTGTTGCTGAAGAACTAGAATGGTGCTCTGCATACCCTCTACTTCTTCGTCAAGTTGAATGATGA
>NW_022196911.1:8261040-8267821 GCF_008632895.1 Mastomys coucha | reverse complement strand
AGAACTAGAATGGTGCTCTGCATACCCTCTACTTCTTCGTCAAGTTGAATGATGAAGTCATTCAGTTCTGTGCAAAGGAGAGCCAAATTTACTTTAATATAACATTTTAAAACATTTCTGTGTTGTCTGTGCACACATGCACCCACCTTTGCATGTGTGTGCATGAGAGGCCAGAGGTCAACACCAGATGTCACTTTTCTACAGCTTTTTACCTCTCACTGAACCTGGACCCTACACTTCTGGTTAGACTAGTTGACTACCAAGGCCCCAAAATTCACCTTCCACAACCTAAGCATTGGAGTAACAGACACCTAGCTCCATACCTAGCTTTTTGTATCAGTGCCAGAATCCAAACTGAGATCCTCTTACTTGCATGGCAAGCACTATACCCACTGAGCTAGTTCTCTTAATATTACTTAATATTACTCTCACTAGGGACAAAGCTAAGTAGTTGATAAATGTTTAAAAAGTAAATACTATTTTAAAACTGGAATAGCATTCTTCAAAGAATTTACCTAGAATTTTAAATACTATATTAAATAAATCAAGCTAAAATTGATTCCAACCATCCTATCTCATACAATTGACAATAACTTGTAAAATCTTATCTGTATCCCTTTCTTTACCCTTAGCAGGGCCTTAAATTAAATCTACAGCATCTCTAGCCCTCAGGATGGTGTTATTTTTTACTCTAACCACCCAAAGAGGCATGTGTAGGAACCAAAGTCTGTTCCACATACAAGTAAACAATCATATTAAAAACACCTGGGGCTTGCTAAAATATACAAATCTATTTTAAGTTTCTGCTGGGCAGTAGTGGCACACGCCTTTAATCCCAGCACTTGGGAGGCAGAGGCAGGCAGATTTCTGAGTTCGAGGCCAGCCTGGTCTACAGAGTGAGTTCCAGGACAGCCAGGGCTACACAGGGAAACCCTGTCTCAAAAAACAAAACAAAACAAAAAACAAACAACAACAAAAAAAACCAAAACAAAAATCATAAAAAAAAAACAAAACAAACAAACAAAAAAAACCAAAACCAACCTCTCAACAGCTACACAACATCTCCCCACTTAAACATGTGTACACATAGTAAAAGCTAAGAATGACAATACTGTCTATTGGCTTTCTTTGCAAACAAAAATCAACTACACTGGTTCTCAGTTTACATCTTCAGTGTGGCTCCATTTTTTACTATTAATCTACTTCACAAAGCAAGAAAAAAAGTGCAGCTACACTTGGACAGAAAAGGACTATGGTAATAAGCACATTTAGTTTGTCTCAGCAAATTTAAATACTAAATCCCCCTTTCACTGAAGGGCACCTTAAGGAAGTCTAATTATATTACTTTTTAACCACAGAAATTACCAAGTTTCCAACATTTATACTTAAGAGAAACTGTTAATGAAGGATACTCATGCACTGAATATCAATTTTTATACCTTAAACAAAACACCTTACAAACAAAAACTTAGAAAAAGTTCCCAATATGCTGTTAGTACCTTGGAAAATACTCAACATTCAATGGTTTTGTTTCACGAGTCAATGCCAGGTGTTGCATGCACTATTTTAGGTAGCCATCATGTAAGAACATGCACAGAATCTCATCTACCACAAGGCTGGTAGCCATAAAGCCAGTGCAAGGTTAAACAAAATTTAAACAACAAACCCCCTTACCATCCTGACTGCTTTTAAGCTCCTCACTATATTTCTTCTGTAAAGCCAATTCTGCTTCAAGCTGTGCAATACGGCCCTGGGACAGCTGCCTTCCAAGCTCTTGGTTCTCCTGGATAAGCATTCGACACTTCGCCATTAACTTTTTGCCTGTTTGGCTGCAAAGGAAAGAGCCCATCATCACAAAATGAAGACAAAGCTCTCTCTAGCCTTTGCTCACAATTATTACAGGAGATTAACACGTACAGAACATAACTATGTGACAGCAGATGCCACCCTGTAATTACCATCTTCTTTTCTGGAACATGTCCATCTTCTGCACTTCGGTATTTTACCAATAGAACAGCAAAAAATAAACCTTAAACAAAAAGTGCCAAATAGCTACTTTTTGTTCCTACTGTATCAAGGTTTTCATCCTACATTATCATTTCAGGAATAAACAGCCATTTAACATGTATCTTGGATTTAACTGTTAATGTAGCTCTAAGGCATTAATTCATCAAACAGAAAGGTTTTTAAAAAAATGAGCCAGGTAGTGGTGGCACACGCTTTTAATCTCAGCACTTGGAAGGCAGAGGCAGGAGGATTTCTGAGTTCGAGGACAGCCTGGTCTACAGAGTGAGTTCCAGGACAGCCAGGGATACACAGAGAAACCCTGTCTCGAAAAAGCCAAAACAAACAAACAAAAAAAAGTGTAGTATCAATTATAAATGCATGTCCCTTCATCAACTATAAAATACCTATAAAAGAATGAGAATATATTCTTACCAGGAAATATACATAATAAATTCCTTTTACTAGGTAGTTCTCTGGCACATAGAACTTCTATATAAGAATGTATCTTTTAAAAGACTTCCCAGATAGATGGCTCAGTGAGTAAGAGCACTGACTGCTCTTCTGAAGGTCCTGACTTCAAATCCCAGCAACCACATAGTGGCTCACAACCACTTGTAATGAGATCTGATGCCACTCTTCTGGTGTGTCTGAAAACAGCTACAGTGTACTTATTTATAATAAATCAATCTTTGGGCCGGAGAGCAGAGGGACTGAGCGAGCCGGGCTGACTGGAGTGAGCAGAGGTCTTAAATTTAATTCCCAACAACCACATGAAGGCTCACAACCATATCTGTACAGGTACAGTGTACTCACATACAATAAATAAATAAGTAAATAAATAAATATTTAAAAAACAAAAAACTTCCCAAATTGAAATCCATTAATTCCTTATTTAACGTAACTGTGACATGATTTCCTTTCTTTTTGCTGTATAGTAGAGGATGACATTAAAATTGCAATCCTTGGCCAGGCAGTGGTGGTGCACGCCTTTAATCCCAGCACTTGGGAGGCAGAGGCAGATGGATTTCTGAGGCCAGCCTGGTCTACAGAGTGAGTTCCAGGACAGCCAGGGCTACACAGAGAAACCCTGTCTTAAAAATCCAAAAACTAAACCAAACCAAAAAAAAAAATCACAATCCTCCTACTACTTCTTAAGTACCAGGATTATAGGTGTGAGCCACTATGCCTGATGTGCATATAATACTGGGATGTGATTAAGATTGTATAATACCAAGTCAAAAAGATTTGGGTTATTTTCCAAACCTTGAATTATCTCCCAGATTATGAGTGCCACAGAACAGTTTAATTTTCAACAATAGTGTCCTAACTATTCAACTCCTATAACAACTGACAGAGTAATCAAAACTGTAACAACAATAAAACTCACTGCTTTCAGCCTTAGCAATAACAGCAGACATAACTTTAAAGGTATTTGACTTAAATATGTAATTGTGACACTAACTTTGCGACTTGCATATGAACAATTTAACATTCTTCGAATTGTGTTGAGAACACTTTGATGCTGTAGTGTTTTTCCCATATATAGCGGGACTTGCACTTGCCAGATACAGATTTTCATCTGATCGTAGAAAACACCAGAACCCTAAAAATAGTAGTACTCTGTAGACAACTCTTACAGGTAATGTTGTTGGATTCCTTAACTTACAGCTTATGTTATATAATACAGTTCAATGACAATAAAAAATGCAATGAAATTTCCTTACAGATAGCTCTGGAACATTAAAAACCAGGTTACTAATGTTCAAAGGAGTCAAGGTAGAAGCCCTGAGTGCACACAGTAAGTTTTATTTGTTTAACTATTCCCTTCAGTTATTGTAGCTCCACATCTTCCCTACCCCCGTTTCCTACCAACCTCCTCAGAATTTAACCTCCACTAAACAAGCACTTAGAAATTAACAAGGAAACAAGATGTGGGCACCAATGTCAAAGACACCAGAGCTCCTTCTTCCTTCTAGTTGTCTGCCCATATTCCAATAACTTCTTTTTTCTTTTTTTTTTGAGACAGGTTCTGGCCCAACATGGTGTTTGCCTTTAATCCCAGCAGAGGCAAGAGGACTTGTGAGTTTGAGGACAGCCAGGACCACACAGAGAAACCCTGACTCAAAAACAAAACAAAAACAAAAAAGGGGGTGGGGGAAAAGAGAGAATCTCACTATGCATCTCTGGCTGACTTGGAACTACAGGAACAGAATCTACATACTTCTGCCTCCCAAATATTGGATTAAAGTTATGTGCCACCATACTTGGCCACTTGTTTCTTGGAATCATATACAACAGATTTTCCAGCCAAAAAAATTCGACTTTTCTGTGAATTAATAAAGATTTTTAAAAAAGTACAAAATACATTAATCGGCCACTTGCCCTTGACCCTAAAGAAAAATATCAAAAACTCTATATTTTTTTTTTAAATGTGCAACAGAGCTTACTGCTTATCAGGCTAATGTAGTCCTAGCATAAACTGAAGCTAGCTAGTTCCAGGCCAGCACTGGACACACAGAGAGACCCTGTCTCAAGAATTGCCTCTAAATTCACTCTTACCTAAAATACCTCTAAATTGCTTTAGTTTTTATGTTAGCAACTATGTTGTATAATAATCAGTAGTTGTGGTTATAACAGCACACACAAACACACTCTACACATAAAATGGTGAAGGAGCTGGAAGTGTACTCTGAGTTTATTCAGCAAGCAAGGTCATGGGTTCAATCTTTAGTACTCTTCACCAAAGAAAAGGCCAAGGATACAGCTCTATTGTAAAGTGCTCATGGAGCATGATCAGAGCCCAAGGCTCAATCCTCAGCACCACAAAGCAAGCAGAAAGAGAAATTAACTACTAGTAACTATTTTTAAATGGATAATAGAAGTTACTCCTTTCATTAAAAAAATTTTTTTTAAATAGGGGCTGGAAAGTTAGGTCAATAGTTAAGAACACTGGCTACTTTTCCAGAGGACCCAGGTTTGATCCCCATCACATACATGGTGGCTCCCAACCGTCTATAACTCCAATTCCAAAGGATCTGACATCCTCTTCTGGCTTCCACATGCACATAGTGCAGAGAAAGACATGTAGACAAATCACTCATATACACATACAAATAAATAAGTCTTTATAAATCAAATGCCTTTATATTTTAAAAATATTTCTGTTCTCTTTTCATGTGTGTGGGTATTTTGCTTGCATGTAAGTCTGTGCAACACATGCACAGCTGGTGCTGGAGGGAAGCATATTAGTTCCCCTGGACTGGAGTTTTAGATGGCTGTTAAGTTGCCATGAAGGTACTAGAAATTGAATCTGGGTCCTCTAGAAGAACAGCCAGTGTTCTTAACCACTAGGCCAACTCTCTAGTTCCTTTTGTTTTTTAAGAGTCTCAATGTAAAGTTGGCGGACACTGAACTCCCAGAGATCTGCCTACCTTTGCCTCCTAAGTGCTGAGATGACTCCTAAAACCAAATAATTACAAAGTAACAGGAAATACTTCAAAAAACAAGGGACAATCAGTATATTACTTTAATTATCAAGGGAAGGAAGCCAGATTACTTTGTAGAGTTGTATATACAACTGCCTAAACGACTAAGTGGAAGCTGAAATAACCAATATATTCCTAAACATTATTAAAATAAATATGTTGTCAAATGAAATAGTGTAAAGCAGACAATATTATGGAGGGAATCACAATCCATCTCTTAGTTCTTTTGTTTACTTTTTGAGACACAAATCTATGAATGTACTCCCGAATTCCCTATCCTACTGTATCAGCCTCACCACTGCTGGGATTAAAGGCATAAGCCACCACATCCAGCTAAAAAGATCTTTATCCCTTAATATTAGTACTGTAGCAAAGGGAGAGAATAGCATATACATATAACAAACCTTAAAACCCAATCATTGAAATCATTCCACATTATTAAGCACTACTTATTTTCAAATTAATAATGTATTTTTAGTACTTGATTCATTATATATGGTCTTATATAATGAAACCTCATTGATGGGTTGTTAAAATAAGATTAATAAAAAAACCCTAAGTAACCATTAAAAAGGTAACAATCTAGATATGCTAAAAAAAAATACCTAAAAGATAAAAATGAAGGAAAAAAATAAAGCTTTGACGTATGTGTATGTACGATACGATTACATTTCTTTAAAACCAATATACATGAAATCATTGTGTATCCACAAATTTTGATGATACCCAAGATATTTAACAGCGATACTGGTCCTGTAGAGCAGAATGGGGCAGTTTGACATCAGGTCCACAAATGACACTTTCCATCTCTCACCTTTCTCTAGTATTTCATTTGTATACATGAACATGTACTGTCTTATTAAGAGAGAAGATTAACAATAACAAGAAAGCAGGCCCACAGGCCTCAAAGTTATTGTATTCAAGTAGCAGAGAAAGACTGGCTAAATCTGAGTACATATTAGCAATACATTTTATGAATTCAACCTACTAAAACTATATTCAGGGACATTTCAACCATGAATCTGAAAATGCGTAAAATAAATACAAAAGATCCAATTATGTCACAATAAACTACTTTTAAACAGATTGGTTACTTACCCTCCAAACCCCCAGTGACAATTTTAGAAGCAGACTTCTTCCTGAAAAATTATACAAATCACTCCTCCAACCCACCCCTGCCCACAATCAGTTCACTAAAGCACAAACATATAAGATACTTACAATTGATTGGAACGATTAAGAGAACTTAAGTCACCCTTGTTAAAACTGCACTTAAACGTTGGGGCATG
>NW_022196911.1:8216065-8258790 GCF_008632895.1 Mastomys coucha | reverse complement strand
TCTACCATTGTTGATCTCAGTTGGGCCACACTCGGCTGCTGAACTTGCTTGAGGTACTGGATTTGAGTCTGTGCAAAGCAAAAGAAACAATTACTACCAAATCAAAAGAAACCTTAAGAAAAAGAGAAATACCCTTTTATTAACTGGACAGTCAGTCAGCCTATTTGTTAAGTCTGTACCCCTTTGATATTAAGTCTCCCTAAAGTTAAGGGTGTAGCTCTTTAATAGACAGCACACATGGAACAAGGCTCTTGAGTCCAATCTGACCCAAACACCACCACCACTACCACCCCTTAGAAAAATGACCAAAACTGAGAATGATGGCACATGGCTATACTTCCAGCCCTTAGGAAGTGGAAGATTTTAAGCTACAGGCCAGCTTAGAAAATAAAGCAAGACCTTGTCTTAACAAAACAAAGATACCAGCTGGGCAGTGGTGGCACAGCCTTTAATCCCAGCACTTGGGAGGCAGAGGCAGGTGGATTTCTGAGTTCGAGGCCAGCCTGGTCTACAGAGTGAGTTCCAGGACAGCCAGGGTTGAGAAACCCTGTCTCAAAAAACCAAAAAACCAAAACAACAACAACAACAACAACAACAACAAAAAAACCAAAACAAACATACCAGAGGCTGGGGATGTAGCCTAGCATTTGCATTATATATACAAGGCCCTAGGTTTTGGTCCCTACAACCACAAAGGAACAAGGGGGACAAATGAAAAAAACAGGTGTTTGTTTGAGGTTACTTTCACTGTACAATCAAAACAGCATTAAAACAAAACAAAACAAGGGCCGTATTGTAAGCTGGGGAGTGTTGGCGCATGCCTTTAATCCTAACTCTTAGGAGGCAGAGGCAGGCCTCTGAGTTCAAGGCTAGCCAGGTCTACAGAGCACGGTCCAGGACAGGTAGGGCTACAGAGTCCTGTCTGAAAACCAAACTCAACCAAACCAAATCAAACCAAACCAGGGTTGTATCATGCTCAGCAGTTAAGAGGATAAACTGGGGTCTGAAGAGATAGCTCAGTGGTTGAGGGCACTGACTGTTCTTTCAGAGGACAGAGGTTCAAATCCCAGCTCACAACTGTCTGTAACTTCAAGATCTGACACCTTCACACAGACATACACAGACATGCACGGAGGAAAAATACCAACGCACATAAAATGGAAATAAATAAATAAATAAAGAGCATGAACTGTTTTTACACAGGCAGAGGATGAAGAGTTCCAGCTCTCAGCATCCACAATGGAAAGCCCAAAACTGCTTATGACTCTAGCAGGGTTGGGAGCAGGGTTGTGGGGGTGGATCCAATACCTCTGGCATTCTCCAGCAGAAACCCACATAGACACATGCATTAGTAAAAATAATAACTTAAACCCAAACCCAAACCAAACTGAGCAAGGTGGTTCACAGGAGGCAGTCTGATCTATGCAGTGAGTTCTGAGCCAGCCAGGGTTATATAGTGAGATCTAGTCTCAAGACAAAACCAAAAAAACAAGAACATTTTTATTTTAAGGACTGACAACTGCTAGAAAGAAGCAAAGTTTAAAATTTTATTATAGAAAACTGGTGAAGTCTTAGCTTACTTCTTGCTTCAACTCCATAAAACTCCCACAGACAAGGTTAGACTCTCATACAATCTCCACTTCTAAATCTAAAACAGCAGTGACATTGTATCTTTATATTAGTGAAATTCTATAGCATCTTAAGTAGTTTCTCTAGGTAGATCTGATTCAGAAAATAACAATATTGTACATAACTGATCTAGACTAAGCAAGCCAGATAAGTAGAATCCTAGCATTTACGCTTCTTGACTTTTAAAGTAGAACTTTTTACATGGTGCTAGAACCATCTTACTTACATATGAAACTTTCAATTTCAACTTCAATTGTGCTATTTACTAGCGCTCTAAAATAACCTTTTCTAAAATATGAATTAAAATTCCTCTAATCTCCTTCAAACCCAAATTAAAACTGGATCAAGAATCTTGTCGTGGTCTAACGTTTGCTTTTCAAAGTTTAAAAAAGTTACATTTATTATTTTGTGTTTATGGGGTGAGTGCAGTCCCCTTCCTCCCACCATGTGGGTCATGGGGGTTAAACTCAGGTCATTTAGCTTAACAGCAAGCATCTTTAACTACTGAGCCATATAATCAACTCTACCCTACCCTAAGTTTTAAGAAAATGAAAGTTTATATTCCCTACCATAAATTTAGTAGAAGGCACAAGTATACTGATTGACTTGAGACTATATTTACTTATGAGTTCACTGTACACAAATAGAAAAGAATAATTATGTAGGCCTGGCCAGCCTGAAATTCAGAAGTCCACACTGTATAGAGCAGGGATTAAAGCCATGAGCCCACCAAGAATGCTCTAACAGTATTTACTTAATTTTGTATCTGTATGTTAGCATGAGCATGTGCCTGAGGGTGCCCCCCCGAGGCCACCAGATCCCTGGGAATGGAGTCATATAGGGAACTGAGTGTACTGGGAAGAGAACTCCAGTCCCCTGCACAAGCAGTAAGCAAGCACTTTAACCATTAGACCATCTTGATCAGTCCCTTATGGAAAAATGTAAAAGAAACTAAGTTTAAACAGAAAGTTTACCTGTTAATTCAAAGTATTTCTAGCTACTAAAGTATTTTAAGAGGAGAGTAAAACAGCAACATGTAGAGTGTCTCACGTGCTCTCCTCATTAATTATAACAGTCTCACAACACTGACTCAGACTTAATCCCAACAGTCAGCACTGTTGGTCATGAAGAGGTGAGTGTAACCAGAACAAACTTTGTTTGCTAGGGAAAAAAACATTAGGGAAGAAAACATGAGGAAAGAAAGATAGTTTTAGGGCTGGCAAGATGGCTAAGTAGCTAAAGGTGCCTGCTGTCAGTCCTGATAATCAGAATTTAATTCCCAGGATCCACATGATGGAAAGAGAACCAACTCCCACAAGCTGTCCTCTGACTTACATCTGCAGGTCATAAAATATCCATAAATAAACAAAATGTAATAATAAAAAAGTTTTAAAGGCTAGCAAGATTTTCAGTGGGTGAAGGCACTTGTTGCTAAGTCTGTTGACCTGAGTTCAATCCCAAAGTTCTGCATGGTGAGAATGAATTGCTGCAAGCTGTCTTCTGACTTTAAAATTTTACTAAGATGTAAACGTGTGTTTCTATGTAGGTCCGAGAACCATCTTAAGTGTTAGGTGGCTACACACCTATGGTATCTTCCCTCCCTAGACAATATCCACTTTGTTTCTGGAGGTTAAGTATCTTTTTTTTTTTCCTTCAAGACAGGGTTTCTCTGTATAGCCCTGGCTGTACTAGAACTCATTCTGTGGATCAGGCTGGCCTCAAACTCAGAAATCCGCCTGCCTCTGTCTCCCAAGTGCTGGGATTAAAGGCGTGTGGCACCACTACCCGGTAAAGTATCTTACTGGCCTGTCACTTGTTGATTGCAGCCAGGAAGCCCCAGAGATCTGCCTTGCTCCACTGGTTCTCCTTAGGGCTGGAATTACAAATACACCTCCCCATGTTCATTTTGCACTGGGATTTTGAACTCAGGACCTTAACCCTACAGACATTCTCATAGTTCTGTTTAACTATTTGAAATTATCACCTACTTTAATTACTCCATTCTTACTTTTATCCTGATCCCGGAAAGCAACAGGTCTCACTAAAGTAGCCTACTATCTTTCTGACTGCTAAACATAACAATTTTCAATTCCTATTTTTACTAAAACTAACTTTTGTCTCGACACTTTAAAAAAAAAGATTTATCCATTAGGTGAGGTGGGGTGTGCACACCTTTAATCCTGGCACTCTGGCAGCAGAGGCAGGTAGATCTCTGAGTCAGAGGCCAGTGTATCACAGTGAATTTTCAGAACTGCCAGGACTAAATACAGAGAACCTATCTCAAAAAACAAAACTAAACTAAAAAGATTTACATTTTCTTATATGTTGTGTTTTGCCTACACACATGTACATGCATCATTTGTGTTCCTGGTCCCAGGAGAAGTCAGAAAAAGGGTTTGGATCCCTTGGGACTGGAGTTACAGTTTGTAAGTCACCATTTGATTGCTGGCAATTGAACCTGGTCCTCTTCAAGAACAGCTGAACCAACTCTCTAGCCTACCTCTAACACTATTAATAGTTCTTAACAGGTGGGCTGGTGATGGAGTGGACAGAAGAGGTGATACTACAGTTCCTGTTCTCCTAACATTATGCTCTTCTTTCTAAATTTGATCTCTTTCAAGTCAGTCATATAATATAAACAAGACACCGACCTATGACTTACTCTTAATACCTTGCCCAACAAGATCTAATTGATCAAGTCCTACTGATTGTGCCTGAAAGACTAACACATCCTTCCCAGATACCAGTGAGTTAATCACCCCACCAATCTTTTGGTGAAAAAATTTCCACTGGTAGCTGTGCAGAGTGGTGCATGCCTTTAATCCCAGCACCAGGGAGGCAGAAGCAGGTCCATCTCTGTTAATTTAAGCCCAGTCTGGTCTATATAGGCAGTCCTCCAGGCTAGCCAGAGCTACATAGTGACACATTGTCACACAAAACAAAAAAACAAAATTTAAATTAAAAAAATTCTCCAGATGTTACTTCTATCTAGGATAAACCGTAAGTCCCTAAGCCCTTAACCATGTTTCAGCCATACCTATGACTACAACTTTATGTGTCCTTTCCCTGTTTTGTTCCCAGTGCTGCCTGCAAAGCCTCACCTCTGAATTGTAGCTAAAAGAACAATGGCTGTATTATGTAGGGAAAGACATAAACAATATGTCAAGGGCCGGAGAGGCAGCTCAGTGCTTAAAGCACTGGCTGTCTTGCTCTGGCACTCACATTGTGGCTTACAACTATAAGTAACTCCTCTTTCAGGGGATTCATTGCCCACTTCAGGCATCTAGAGACACCAGGAATACATGTAGTACATAGTCATAAATGCAGGCCAAATACTCATACACATAAAGTAAATATTAAAATGACAAGAAATGATTAAGGCTTTTTAAAAAACCCAACCCAAAACAAAACAAACCTAAAATAAACCCAACTCAAACTGTGATGGAGCGCTACCGCTCTCAACACCCTGGTCATCCAAAGTACCACTGCATATACAACAGTTACACACTCAGAAGAGAGTAGCAGAAATTGCTTAAATGCTAGCAAAAGATACACAGATTCCATCAAAATTAGGAATCAAGATAGAAGCAAACATAGAACATTCCCAACCACTCTCCACTGTACCCTTTAAAAAATATGCACTTGCATTTGCTATTATCACTATTTAAAAATAACCTGTATGGATCCCATAACTAGAGACTACAATGCTGAGACACTCACAGTGCACTCTTGCATCTCCTGCTCCTTGGTTGCTAGCCGCATGACAAGAATGTTCTCCCTGCGTGCAGACTCCTGTTGTTGCTGCTTTAGTTTTTCTTCAGATTCCCTTAAACCAGTCACATCGTTTGCTGAGTAAAAGAAAAGAAATCCAAAATTACAAATCTCATCTCAAGATCAAATTGAACTAACCAAAAGAAAGTTCTATCTCTGTCAAGATTAATCAAGAAATTCATCACCTTTAAGTTTTCATATTGTATTAGAAACAACAGTGTTTGTTCTTGGAGACTTCCCCAAGGAGGCAATGGTGTTATATCACACTGAGCTGCTTCTGTACTTCAGTCACACCTAGACACAGGAAGCCACACTCCTACACTCATTTATAGTATATTTAATATTTATAAACCTCCCAATAACACATTCTAACAGACTCACTATAACAATCACATAACTGGTCTGGCAGAGTAGTCTCTGTATCACAGCGCTCAGGAGCCTGTGGTAGGAGATCTTAATTCCAGGAGAACTCGGGAGGCAGAGGCAGGGAGATCTGAGTTCAAGGCTAGCCCAGTCTACAGAATGATAGGCCAGACAAGGTTTCACAGAGAAAACCTGTCTCAAAAATCCAAAAAAACCCAAACAAAACCAAAAATGCCCCTGCAACAACCCTGCCTCAAAAAGCGACACAGACAGAAGCCACTGACGACACAAACAAATAAATAGCACCACTGACTTTTCTACACCACACCTATGAATGAGTACAGTTCTGGAAGCTCCAGTTACCTGGACTGGGAAAACTGTAGTAGTCACTGTACTTCACAGTAGTATGTTACTCTAACTCAGAGATAGTACCAGACTAACAGTCGTATTAAGGCAGAAAGTCTGTGGTTTGGCAGATGTTTGAAAATCTGTACTCAAAGACCTATGTCCTAGTGTCACACAGGATGCCCTCTTCTGGTATATCCGAAGACAACTACAGTGTAACCACATATAAATAAGTAATTCTAAAGAAAGACTTATACTTCATTTTGAGAATACACATCTGTCTTCCTTGTTGCCAGGGATTTGTCAGAAACAAACAAATCACCATTTATCTCAAACATTATTCATTACATTTTTCCGATTCTTACAGTGTCTGGACACAGCTCTTATAATAGAACAATAAACAATATTATAACAATTATAATAAAAAATAACTGAACAAAAAAAACTGTTATCTGCTTCAACAAAGCCCATTTACTCTGTAACAAGTTTTCAAAAGACAACTGCACGATCTTTACCTAAGAAGATCAAACTTACAATTAAGATCTGTGTACTTTCCCTCCAAAGCTTGAACATATGCTTCATATTGTTTCCATCTAAGCAAAGAGTAAATTCATATTAGAGGTTATATTGAAATTACCTTTCTAAGAGTAAAAACTGTGCTGGATTATTTTTAACTTTGACATAATTACAAACAGTTTGACGAGCAATAGATTCATTAGCTTTACTGTTTCTTCTCAATTTACAGAAGACAAGTAAAAGAAGTTATACCAAGGCAAAAGAACATACATAGGTTGGGCATGGTGGTACCCGGCCTACAATCCTAGTAAACTACAAAGGTTGGAGGAGGATGGCATGCTCTAGGCCAACTTGGCAACTTAGCAAGACTATCTCATATTAAAACAAACAGGAACCAGGTAGTGGTAATTTTAATTTCAGCGTTGGGAGGCAGAGGCAGACAGATCTCTGTGAGTTCGAGACCAGCCTGGTTTGCAGAGTTCTAGGACAGCCAGGACTACATATAGAAACCCTGTCTTACTGGACAGTGGTGGCGCACACCTATAATCCCAGCACTTGGGAGGCAGAGGCAGGTGGATTTCTGAGTTCGAGGCCAGCCTGTTCTACAGAGTGAGTTCCAGGACAGCCAGGGCTATACAGAGAAACCCTGTCTCGGAAAAACCAAAAAACAAAACAAAACAAAACAAAAAAACAAAAAAACAAAAAAAAGAAAGAAACCCTGTCTTGAAAAACCTAGGGGTGGGAGTTGGGGATAGAGATCATCCTTTGACTGCAACTTTTAAAATGTTACATGACAAAAGAAAAAATTGTATTGAAGTAAGACAACTGAGCAGACTATATACCCTGCTTCAGAAAAACATTCATGTCTATAGGTTTTGGTAAAAACGTATTATTGTGTTTGAGCTCACATTTGCCATGGTACACATGTGGAAGAGGCTAAGGGATAGTCCTGTAGAGGTTTTTTTCTTTCTTTCCAGCTTTATGTGGGTTCCAGGGATTAAGCTTAGGCTACAGCTAGGACTATACAGAAAGGGCCTTTACCTACTGAGCCATCATGCCCTCCTCGTGCTTGCTGATTTATTAAACTAAACACATCCTCTACCAAGGTATATATTAAATATTAATGTATCCTGTGTAGCTGAGTATTTTAGCTCTAAAAGAAAATTTGGTCTATGTCAATCTAGAAATCACCTAAACTAATGTTATATTTCTTCTTGCTTATATACTGAAGAACCATAGGAAACATGTCCAAAAAAAAAAAAAAAAAAAAAAAAAAGCCAAGTGACTTGAGGATATATTAACATTAAAAAAAAAAAAAAAAGGTCAGATAGGATCAAGTAATAATGGCATATGCCTTCAATCCAGCAGTGGGGTTTAAAGACAGGTGAACTCTTTGGGTTAGAGGTTCCAAGACAGCCAGAGCTATACAAAGAAACTATGTTTCAAAACAAACAAAAAACCAAACAAAAACAAAACTGAAGAAAAATAACTCCCCCACACACCCCAATTCCCACCCCCCAAAACCAACCAACCAAATAAAAAAACTCAAACTAAACCAACCCCCAACAAACAATACAAAACAACCACGTCAGCTACTGTAGTGGAGACATGCCCATATTCCTGTCCCTTGGTGGGCTAAGGCAAGAAGATCTTAACTTCCATAGGAAGACCCTGTTTCAAACATAATCAGTAACAAGCAAATCCCACCAAACAAGCAAACCCAAACTAGAGATGGCATAATGGTAAGGAGTCACGGTATGTTGTTTATAAATTTTTGATGAAAGAACATTTTACCTTAGAATTAACTCATCCCGTGCCATAACTTTGAAGTCTGATTCACTCAGTCGGACCTAGAAAGAAATTAAAAACAGACTGAGTATTCTTTCAGAGTGCAAAGTGGTTTCCACAGAAGCAACTCTGAAAAATAGCTTTAAACTAAACGTGAAGGTTGGAGAGAGCTTAGTGGTTAACAGTGCTTGGAACTCTTCACAGGACCAGTTCAGTTCACAATACCTACATCAGACGGGGTAGACACCTGCCTGTAACTCCAGCTCCAGAGGACACCTTTTCTCCACTTTTGGAGCACCCCCAACATACAGATACACAAAAAATTAAAAATGAAAACCAAACAAACAAAAATCCTTACTAAAAATGAAAAATTCACATCAACCAAATTAAACTTGCACATGCTACATCAACCCATATTTGCATCCATGAGCATACAGTCCAAACAAAGTAGCTTTATTTGTGACTGTCCAAACTGAGAACCTCCAAGTATCCTTTAACAGTTAAAAGCTTGTAAAAATAACACAGGGAAGCAGGTGGATACCTGTGAGTTCAAGGCCAGCCTGTTCTACAGATGGAATTCTAGGACAGCTAAGGCTACATAGAGAAACCATTTTGAAAAACCAGAAAACAAAAAACTGCAATCTCGCCATATATTCAATCTTCTTCAGCAGAAAGTAGAAATAAGACTACTGATACGAGATACAAATTTCCAGGAAGTTATGCTAAGTGAAAAGGTGATCTTAGGAGGACATACATGCATGATTTCCCTGGGGCAGGAGGAGGGATTAAAGTGCCTGTGGGAGAGCCTGTGGTGAGGATTCAGAGGCTTATCTTGAGACAGAACTGCAGTTTTACACATAGGGAATGTTTGAAAAAAAAATGAGGAAATTTGAAAAACTCGAGTCTACCAGTTCCCTAGTTTTAAACTATTAATCCAGATATCAATTTTGAAAGAGGCTCATAGAACGTTCCTAAATATCTTTGAAAACGTCTTATCAATCTATAGCTTTCTATTAGTTTAAAAGTAGAACCTAGGGGGCTGGAAACATGGCTCAGTGGTTAAGAGCACTGACTGCTCTTCCAGAGGTCCCCAGTTCAATTCCCAGCAACCACATGGTGGCTCACAACTATCTGTAATGGGATCTGATTCCCCTCTCCAGGTGAGTCTGAAGATAGCTACAGTGTACTCAAATACATTAAATAATTTTTTTTAAAGTAGCACCTAAGCTGAAATCATTTCATGCATTTAGAAATGCTTTCTCCTAGGCTCTATTAATTTATCTTATTAAAAAAAAATTCTGGCCAGGCAGTAGTGGTGCATGCCTTCAATCCCAGCACTTGGGAGGCAGAGGCAGGGGGATTTCTGAGTTCAAGACCAGCCTGGTCTACAGAATGAGTTCCAGGACAGCCAGGGATACACAGAGAAACCCTGTCTTGAAAAAACAAATTCTTGGAGGAGGGAGCCTAGGTAAAAGAAGTGTCTGCACGATATGCATGAAGCCTACTTTGATTCCTAGAAGCACAGAAAACACTTTCTTTAAAATGTTTCTAAGTACTAACCAGTAACACCAGTGTTACAATACAAAACAGGAAAAACACCGAACCAGAAAAAAGCAAACCACAGTTCCCACATCACTAAATACTTAGTTTGTTATTCACTCCTGTGTAATGTTGATTCCATAACTTCAGACAAAATTTTATATAACCCTTTTCCAAAATGAATTACAAATCCTTCCATAGCCTTTGTCACACTGTTTCACAGAACCTCAGAATATATGCAGTATTATCTATAAGTAATGATAGTTAAACTCAGTAAAGGACTATAGAACCAGAAAATTAAAAGTTAGAAAATAAAGGGGAAAAAAACAGACTACAAGAACTAATTAGTTGTAGCCTTGAAAAATACTCAGAGGGATAGATTTAAGTTACAACCCTGGGGGTTTAACAAAAAGAAAAATTAGGAACATATACATATACATATGTGTAAAATCTGTGAAATATTCAGAAGTTGTTCATGCGTGTATATGGCAATGTAATACAGGCTAAGAATTGAAGATCACAAGAATCCTGTAATGCCTTCTAGAAGTTGTGAAACTGAGCACATACAAAAACACATCTTAACACTTTGTAGTCCCCTGATGCAAACATAGTATAAGGGAAAGGAAGTGAAAATTAAGGACATAGAATAGTCCTTTAAACTTTAAAAAAAACCAAACAAACGAGTGTTTGAAGTTGCTGAAACATACCTTTTTAGGAAGAGGTTCTTCGTTGGTCATCTTGCACCCTAAAAAAAAGGAGTGGGGGTTAGGAGGAAAGATTTTCAGTTGATTTTCTTTCAATTAAAGTTTTTTCTCCTCAAAGTTAAAACAATACTGTTTCTTTTGAACCAGTTATTAGCAAATGTTAACATGAAATAGTTATTAAAACAATCTTGTATTTCACAGTAATTTGGTCCCTTCATTCACTGTAGTGAAAGGGATTTAACTCAGGACTCTTCACATTTTAGTTAAGTGTTAGCTAGGATAGCTTTAATTAACAAAAAAAAAAGGCACAAAGACATGAGTACCCCCTGTAACTTTCACCAAATTTCCTTGCTGCTAACATCTTTCATCATTATGGTTATGTAATTGTTTTGGTTTTTTTGTTTTTTGTTTTTTCGAGACAGGGTTTCTCTGTGTAGCCCT
The DNA here is from genome assembly GCF_008632895.1 of Mastomys coucha. Lineage (NCBI taxonomy): Eukaryota > Metazoa > Chordata > Mammalia > Rodentia > Muridae > Mastomys > Mastomys coucha. Next base: position 8,247,694 of record NW_022196911.1, on the reverse strand, counting down.
GGCTGTCCTAGGACTAAGAGATCTACCTGCCTCTGCCTCCCAAGTGCTGGGCTGCTTATGTAATTTTTTAAACATGTTAATCATTGAGGCAGGTTGCTGAAGGATTAGGACAGCACCAGCCACTGTGACAGTGAAGCAGAATCCATTGTGTGATTCACTACATTCTAACAATGTTAAATATAAAGTATATATACCTTAAAGACAGAAACATGTAACAAATGGACCTTAAACAATGCATTGTACAGAACAGGGACAGCTAACCTAACAAATATAAAACCTTCATTTGAAGACTTTGAGCAGTAGACAGTACTTGACTCAGTTTGATGGACAGTATTTTTTTAATCAAAATTATTTTGAAGTAATAATTTATATACAATTAAAACATGAATTCTTGTGTTGGAGAGATGGTCCAGCAGTTAACTGCTCTCAAAACAGACCTGAATTCAGTTCCCAGCATTCACATAAGGTGGCTCACAACTCCAGCTCCAGGGAGAACCAACACCTCTGGCCTCCACAGGCAAGCATATATGCACACTAGGACACACAGAGAGAATTAAAAATAAATCTTTAGGGGCTGGAGAGATGGCTCAGCAGTTAGGACCAACTTTTCCAGAGGTCCTGAGCTTAATTACCAGAAACCATATGGTGGCTCACAATCTATAGTGAGAGTCAATGCCCTTTCTGGCATGCAGGCATACAAGAGAGCAGAACATGGCACACATTGTTAATAAACATTTTTTAAAAAAGTATCACATGGGTAAAGGATGTAATGTAGTTGTATACTGCATGCTAAGTACATGCAGGGCTCTGGAACTGCAAACGAGGAAAAAAATACACACACACTTTTCCATTTTGAATAGCCAGGACTTATTGAGTTCCAGGCAGCCAGGGCTACAGTGAATGAGACCCTGTGTCAAAAAACAGAAAAGTACAACAAGAAAACCTGCCCACTATGGCACAGCACATATAGTTCAGTACAGCATGCAGGTGGCAGAGGCTGGAGAGTTTCAAGTTCTATAGCAAAGAAGTTGCAGGCCAGTCAGGGCTACACAGAGGCATACCATCTTAAAAAACAAAAAAACCAAGGCAAAACAGAAAAATTCAAACACAAATAATTTGGCAACCTTCCAACACATTAAAAGATGACTGGTTTTAAAATTACACAAGGGGTAAGCAGCTGGAAAGATGATGGCTCAGAAGTTAAGAATACTGACTGGCCTTTCAGGGGACCTGGTTCAATTTCTAGCACCCACAGTAGCTCTTAACAATTGTAACTCCAGTTCTAGGTATCTGACAACCTCTTCTGAACCTCCAAGGGCACAGCATAGACACGGTACAGAGACAGATGTATAGACAAACCAACCATAACATAAAACAGAATAAATGTATTTTTAAATTTAAGTTATTTGTGTAGACAGTTCAAAGAATATATCTCAATTGAGAACGCCATCTACTCTTAAAGTCTAGCTTAGGTTGTGGAATTGTTTTAGTTGACTAAGTGCCTAGCATTCCAGATCATAACACTATGATCCTAAGTTAGGCAACTTAGTACTCTCTGGAGAAAGGCAATCATGGGCCAAGGTAAGTTATGCAAGAAGACATGTATATACCTCGCTAAAATTAATCACAATGGATGTAAGAAATGGCATCGTCTGGCAGTGCTGGAGCCTCAGCACTGCAGGAGGAAGGGGACTCCTAGAAATCAGAACACTACTTCAGTCTCACAGGTTTATCTGATCAAGTCACTTAATTCTTTGGGCTTTAGTTTCCATATCAGTCAAAGAGAATGCCAGTGATGCTTGGTGCACAAACTGCTGCAGATCTGTTATTGGTACCATAAAAATACTATACAAACAAGGACTGCTTGAACACAATTAACATAGAAAATAAACTTTACCAACTTTATCTTTAAGGCAAAGAACATTGAATTCTAGTCTGATGGAAATGCTTAACATCTTATACCAACAGCTTATTCAATTATGGGAATACTGAAAAAATTCCCCAAGCTTAGAGACAAGAAATATAAAGTATTTAGAGGAAGAAAGTGGGAGATAAAGAATGCTATCTTACATCTTGCTTCGCTAAAGCTGATAAAGTAGAACTTCTAAAGAGCATGATACAAGCAATATAACTATATTACACACCAATAATCTAGACAGCTAACAATATTTTCAAGAGAAGCCTACAGTATATACACAAAAGACAGGAGGGATTTTGAAAATGGTAATGCTCTATCCAAATACATCAAAAGGCTATTACAAACCATAATTTAAGTAGTGTACAAATACACTCATCTCATCTATTTAAGAGTGAAGAACTAAAGCACTCTTAGAAACACATCTGCCCAAATCCTTAAAATTCAGTTTCAATCACTTCAGAAGCCATCCTGTAGACTGCAACCTTCCCCAATTTGCGGGAGCAGTAGTGAATGAATGAATGAGTGAAACCTAGCCACCTCAAAAATGTCTGTTTTCAACAGTTTCAAACATCTACATGTTTACCTATAAGAAAACCTGATGCTTGTTTTTTTAAAAAGGCATTTAAAAATTTTTATGAATGTTTTGCATGTATATATGTGCATCACGTGCATCCCTTATGCCACCCACTGAGGTCAGAAGAGGGAAGAGAGAGTTAAGGATGGTCATGAGCCATCATTTGGGTGCTGGAAGAGCAAAAAGTGCTCTGAACTGCTGAGCCAACTCTCAGCCCCAATGCTCAAATATATAAGCTAAGGGGGGGGGGGAGTAGAATTTGTAGTAACTGATGTGTGACGTCCACTTAACTTTCCAAATAAAATTAACTATATGAAAAAGCTAGGCTAGAGTGTGAAAACGATGAAAAGGGTGTAAATAAAACTTAAGACTATAACATGCTCCTTTAAGGCTCACCGATCTTTACAACCAGTTTACTGTGTCTTAGTCCTTTGGGGTCAAATTAACTCACTTCCTCATTATCAAACCAAGGACTGTGGGCTCGGGGAATAGCTGAACGGCAGAATGCTGGCTTAGTATGAATACACAGGCCTAGCTGGCCCACACCCCATAAAACAAGCACACAAACAGGAAAACTTAGGCCTTTTCCTATTGTGCACTCACTATCTTATGAAAAAGAATTTTAAGTATGGTCAAATCAGACTTACAGAGATCCAAAACTAGACTAAAAGTTCACGAAAAATTCCACTAAGCTGTCAAAAAAAAATTAACTACTCTCACAATGCATGCACTTATGTAAAAATGGAAGTCCACAGGAGAACGTTGTGGCTTCAATGACAAGCTATTGCGTGAAGTTCGTTTTTTTTTTTTTGTTTTTTTTTTAAAAAAAGAACAGAATGCTTCACTTGTGTCGTACAGAACTGTGGGTACCTCTGGGTTCCGGGTGACGAACCCTGGAAGGTGGAAGGGGGGCAACAGAGGCGGGGAAAGGACCGGCATGGCCAGTCAGCCCGGAGAGGGCGGCCTCCGGCCTCCCCGCCTCCGGTAACGCCCGCCTTGTCCTCGGCCGTCAGGGACGGAAGTAGAATGGCCGTGAAGCGGTGCAAGTATCCCCACGGGCAGCAAACCGCTCTGCCTAACGGGAAGCCTGCGCGGCCGCAGGCCCGGTCGTCATCCGGGCCTGGAGTTTCCCCGGGTCCAGGGCGGCCGCGCCTCGCTTCCCGGCCCTGCCGGCCCTCGTGGCCGTCCCGCTGCGGGCTGCACCTACCTTCCCCGAGACTGCGCGGGCGCCGCCAGTCACACAGGCCGAGGCCGCGCCGCCGCCGGCCCCCCCGCGCTCCTCCCGCCGCAGCGCTGGCTGGCGATCGCCTTTATTTGCGGGTCTCGCAGCCACAAAATGGCGCTGAGGGAGGAAACCAGGCCCCGCCGCCGGCCCCGCCCCGCCTCGAGTGCGCCCCGCCCCGAGCGCGCCGCCGATACCCCTCCCGTGGCCCACTCACCCGAGACGCGCCTCTCGGGCGCCTCCGGCGAGAAGAGGCCGGCTGGGCCCGCTCGGGGCCTCGGGGCGCGGAGAGGCAGCGGCACTCTGCCGCCTCACCCAGACCGTCAGCGGAAACCCGCACCTGCCCCGTGGGGGCTCGGCAAGCTCAGCCCGGCTGGGGAGGGAAGCGGCCGGAGAGAAGGGCGGGCCCGCGAGGTCGGAGGTCACTCGCGAGGCATCTCGGGACGGCGGCCGCAACCGGACACGCTCGGCGGGGCCACCTGCGGCTGCTGCGCGGCCTGGGCGGAGGAATCCGAGCCGGCAAGTGCGTGATTGGCTCTTTGCTGCACTCTTATATCACAGCTCGGGATGCTTCCGCGCGCGCTGCCGGAACGCGGAGACAGCCGCTTCACGTTTAAGGACCCCTCTTTTTCTAAGTTTGGGGGCCTTAGAAGCCGTCGCTGTCCCTGCGGCCGTCGGCTTCGCTCCCGGGGCGCATCTGGGCTTGAGTCGAGGAGCAAGGAGGCTGCGCGTGTGGGCAGTTCCAGGGTAGGTTGCAGACAGGAAGCCCCGGGAAGGCAGCCGGGTGAGGATTCTGGAGTCCGAGAAATCACTCCAGTAAAGGCAGTCGCTGGAGTACAGGAAGAACGACGTTACGTCTCTTCAGCACTTCCCAAATGGGACCGTCATATTTAGGCTTTTATGAGAGCCGTTAATCCCCAGCGAAGGTCTCCTGGCTGAGATCATTTATAAGGATACAATTACAGTAGAGACCAGGTGATCAAAGGAGCCATGGTGTCTCACTAGGCTAATAGAAAACATTTGCAGTTTACGTCGCAGGGTCCTTGGAAAACTAAAGAAAATGGGGAAGGACATGAACAGATGATTCACAGAGAAGAGATCCTTAAATATTCCATAGGAGGATCAACTTTGTTTATAATGGAAACTTACATTGAAATCCTGTTTCCTGGTGAGGATGCAGGCATCAGTAGTTATGTATTCCTTTGGAATGAGTCCCGGGTTGAGTGAATAAAGCAAGGTGTAGAAATACGTATACGTATATATGTAGGCACATATTGGGAAGACGGAAGGATATTGCAGAATCTTAATAGTTACTCAAAAAGAGGGTAATGGCTGTAGGAGATAAAGGTAGAAACAAGACTTCTCTGAGTTTTCAAAATTTATGAAGCCAATAGTTAGAACAAAGAAGCCCTCCAAAGTAAATCGAAACAAACCAATTCACTCTTAAGTAGAAGATAACGGAACTGAGATATACAAAAGAAAGAATATAGCTGCGGTGTTTGAATTCCACACTCTGGCACTGTGCCTATGGAGGGCTCTGTGGTAGATATCTAGGAGTCAGTTTCACTAAGTGATTTGTAATTATAACACTGTTGCTGTGGTTTTGAAGTTATGTATATTGTAGTACAAACATTTTAATGTTACTTTTTCCAAAGGTTTCTAGTGTAAAAAGAAAATGAGATACAAATTCAAATAACAAAGAAGTTCAGAAACACTATTTGAAATTGAAATATCAACTTGAGGCTGGAAAGATGGTTTAGTGATTAAGAGTACTTGTTGCTCTTTCAGAGGACCTGGATTCAATTCCCAGCATCCACATGGTGGCTCATAATTGTAACTCTAGTTCCAGAAGATCTGATGACCATTTCTGGTCTCTGTAGGCATATATGTGGTTTACTGTAGTACAGACACATATTTGAACACATTGTATTAGTAAGGGTTCTCTAGAGTCACAGAACTTATGGGTAGTCTCTATATAGTAAGGAAATTTGTTGATGACTTACAGTCTGTGGGTGTGTGGGTCAGAAGAGAGTGGCAGATCTGGAACTGGAGTTACAGATGGTTGTGAACCACCATTTAGGTGCTGGGAACTATGCCTGTGTCTCTGGAATAACAGCCAGTGCTCTAATGACTGAGCTGTCTCTCCAGCGCATTTTAAATTAAGTGTTTTAGGGGACCAGAAAGAGGAAGGACAAAAAATAGTAATGAGGTATAAATATGACCAAAGTACCATATATACATGTATAAAAATAATGAGGGCCTGGAGACATTACCAGAGTACTCATGGGTTAAGAGCATGTGTTCCTCTCTCAGAGAACCCGAGTTCAATTCCCAGCATCTGTATCAGGTGGCTCATGACCACCTGTAACTCCAGCTCCAGGGGAGTCTGACCATACAGGTACATAGGTATATACATAAAAAATTTTGAAGATATAATGAAGCCCATTATTTTTTACAATTAATATCTGCTCATTTTTTTAAAAAAGTCTTAACTCTTTGAAGGGCTTTGAAGGGTGATGGATTGTCCCTTCTTCCCTGCTATTGAAGTGGTTTCCTGGGGCAATGGCTATTTAGTTGAATATTCCCAGGCAAAGGCTAGAGAGGTGATTCAGTGGTTAAGAACTTTTATCACTCTTGCGGAGGACCAGAGCTCAATTCTAAGCACCCACACGGCAGTTCACAATCATCCATAATGTCCTCTTCTGACCCGAGCTGGTTTCAGGCACACGAATGGCACACATACGTACATGCAGACAAAATATTTATACATATAAATCTAAAAGGACCCCCCCCCCCCAGGCAAAGCAGGATGGCTGTGCCTCAGTGGTAACTGTAAGTGCAGCTAGCACCCACTCTTGGTGTCTTAAGTTTTGTAAATTTATGTATATCCTGTCTGCAAGTATGCCTGCATTACCAAAAGAGGGCATTGGGCCATGGGCTGTTCTGGGGTTGCTGGGAATTGAACTCAGAAACTCTGGAAGAGCATCCAAGTATACTTACTGCTAAGGAACCTCCCCAGCCTCCACATCCTATTTTCCACTTAAAAAAAAAAAAGACCAGAACTCTTGGTTCCAGTTGAGTAGGATATATCCACAGGATTTAGGAGAAAAAAAAAGACAAACCAACCCATAGTTATAGTCTTGAGATCAGCAGGTGCTGGAAGTGGGAGAGAAGAGGAATCCACTGAGGAGGAAGGCTAAGAAACTTAGGGTCGTAGGTATATTGTGTGTGCTTACCCAGGTTTTTGTGTTTGTTCTTTATCTTGTTGCCCAGATATGTACACTTACTAAAATTAATCAAGCCAGCACTGAAAGGGCACATGCTGCATGAAAGTTATATGTAAATAAAGTTTGCAAAGAACTCATAACAAACCAAATGAGAACAGCAGAGGCTCAAAACTAAAAGATTAAAAGTTATAAAATATAATAATGTACATATAAAAATAACAAAAATAAAAGTTAAAAAAGCAGAGACTGTCTTTTGAGAGTCTGGTACACGGAGGAAGAAAGTCAGTCCAAGTCATGACTTGGGTTTGCAGAGAGAGGGCCCAGGGCAGGCAGAGGAGGCTGCCCTGGGAGGAAGGGGCTGCTCAGCTGTGCCCTGCTTGGAGGCTGGGCACTGGACTGCTGGAGTGACTCGTTCGAAGCCAGTCACCCTATTAGGCTGCCATAGAAGGGCATAGTTGGCTAAGTTGGGAGTGGAGACAAGGACTGAGGATATAGTTCAGCTGGTAGAGTGCCTGGCATATGTGAAGCCTTGGGTTCATGAAGCACTTTGTACACTAGGGGCAGGGACACACGCCTGTAACTCCAGCACTGATTGTTACAAAGGGTATGATCTAGCTTCCTGGAAGATGAGTAGAGAGCACAGCCTGACTTCCTACTAGCCTGAGTGCAGCAGGGGGGCTTTCTGGGTTGGCTTGTGTGAATAACGTTTTGCCTTTCTTGAAACTGTTGTTAAGGTTATAAGTTATAATTCTGTTTTATACAATATATAGTATAGCCATTGTTTATTATATGGAATATGTGCCAAAGGTAAATTTGAAATCACAGGAACCTGCGTGGAGGATTTCCCACAAGCCAAATTAGGGGCAGTTTTAGCATCAAAAGGGAGTTGATTGCAAACACTGAAAATGTGAAAACTCTAGCTTGTTTGCAATCCCAAAACTCAGGAACTGAGGCAGATGTTAGGAATTTGAAGGAACCTGGTCTACCTAGCAAGACTTGCCTCAAAAACAAAACAAAACAAAAAACAAAACAAAAACCAACCAACCAACCCACCCACCAATCAAACAAACAAAAAACCCAGCCTACAGCACCTGTTATTCTTGAAAGAAGAGAAAAAGAGGGAAAGCTATATTTTCATCTTTGGAAGGGACTATTAAATTAATGTAGTACTTTGAAATTTTAATTATTAGGAAATAGCATTTATTCTGCCTTAAATGTGCACTAACTAGGATGATGGGACATTCCATTAAGAGGCTAAAGTAGGAGGATGCTAGGTTTCAGACCAGCTTGGGCTACATAGAAAGAGCCTGTCTCAACAAACAACAAAACAATTCACCTCCAGTTGATGAAGGAAAACTTCTTGACATTCTGGTGTATGAAGCTAGGCTTTAACTACAGAGCTATCTGTATAGCCTGGAAAGGATTCCTTTTCAATAGAGTACCGTCTAGTAAGTGTTTCATAGATGATGGTAGAATTACAAACTAAGCCCCGTGTAAGTCCCAGTGAAACGCTTAACTCAGACAAAGATTATCAGCGGGCATTAAAATGTTTACAGGCTGGGAAGAGCTGTGGTGTGGAGCTCATCTTTACAGTGGAGCCCTCTGCTGGTCATCTTATGAAGCAAATTGTCAATTTAATAAGATAGAAAAAAACACAAGAAGGGGTTGTTGTGCAAACCTAATGATGCTACCAAAATTAATTATTCAAAATTTGTATGAGATGTAAAAGAAATTAATGTTTACTTTTAGAGTTTGTCATTATTTTGATTATTTGTATATATGTGGGTGTGTGCATGGGTGCCAGTGCCCACAGATGCCAGAGGCATTGGAACTCCTAGATCTGGAGTTTCAGGCCATTGTGAGCCATCTGATGTGGATACCTTTGAAAGGATAGTACACACTTTTAACCTCTGAGCCCTCTCTTTAGCTCTCTATTTTTCAAGTTTTAATTTTTTTTGGAGACATTGGCTGTAGGGGTGGTTCTGATGCTAAGGTCCTGTTCCCCAATTGGTTCTAGATCTTCCAGTAAAGAAGCCATGGGCTAGTTGCTTGGTGGAAGGAATAGGCAGGACTTCTGGGTCCCTGGAAGCAGGCAGACACAAGGGACGAGAGAGAGAATTTGCCATGCTTCTGATGGAAAAAAGTTGACCAGCCATGTGAGATTTTGAACAGAGTGGCCCCACAGGCTGCTCTTACAGGTAGGTGGTCAGGGTGTCTAGCAAGGACTAGATATACCTGAGCAACTAAAGTTTAGGACAAGTGGAGAGAAGCAGAACTAAGAATATCGGTAAGGGCATGCTTTTCCAGGTGGGAGATAGCAACTCCCAGCAATTGTGTCAAGAAGGCAAGTTGAAATTGAACAACTGTGTGCCTGTATCTTTTATCTGTGGATTCAATGGAAGCTGGGTGGGGGCTGGTAGCTCAGACCATTCCCGGAGTTTAGCAAAAGCTACACAAAACACAGTGTTTATCTGTGTAGTCCTGAAACTCCTTCTGTAGACCATGCTGGCTTCAAATTCACAGAGTTCCACTTGCCTCTGCCTCCTGAATGCTAGGATTAAAGACTTGCACCACTGTTGCTCAGCTTAAGTTTTAATTTTGTTTTAAATTATATGTGTGTGAGAGTGCATGTGCATATGTGTGGAGGGGTGACTGCAGAGGCAAGGAGGGGTACTGGAATTACAGGTGATTAGGAGCTGCCTGACCTGGGTGCTGGACCAAACTCAGTTCTCTGAAAGAGCAGTACATGTTCTTAATTGCTAAGCCATATCTTTATCACCCCTATTTTTAAATCTGTCTGTCTGTCTATCTATCTATCTATCTATCCATCCATCCATCCATCCATCCATCCATCAGAGTGAGTCTGTATAGTTTTGATCATCCTGGAACTCTATGTAGACCAGACTGGCCTCAAACTCACAGGATCCAGTCTCTACCTCCTAAGTGCTGGAATTAAAGGCATGTACCATTATGCCTGGCTATTTATTTTTTAAAATTAAAATTTATCCTGTATGCATGTGTGTGTGTGTGTGTGTGTGTGTGTGTGTGTACATGTGTGTGGGCATGCATGCCATGTCATGATGCTTGTAGAAGTCAAGGGTCAACCTGCAGGAGACATTATCTTCTTCTATCATGTGCGTCCCAGGAATCAAGCTCAGGTTGACAGTTTTGGCGGCAGGCACATTTACCTTTTACCCACTGAGCTATCTCACCCCTCCCCCCAATAAATATTAAACCAAATATTGAAATCCAAACCATTCCAAATAAGGCATCAAAATATAAGGACATTACTTCTTTATACTACCTGTTGTTTGGGTGCTATGATGGCACAATACATCTAGGCAGAAGCATGGACAGAGAGGAATCACCTATGGCCACTCACCTCTTGTGGCCAGGAAGCATAAGAAATAAAAGCCCAGGATCCCAATATCTCCTTCAAGAGCAGGCATCTCTACAGTGACCTAATTTCTCCTACTGACCTCACCTCCTGAAGGTTTTACTATCTCCCAATATTGCCAACCTGGGGACCCAGCATTCAAGACACAATCCTTTGGGGGGATATCCAATCACTTGGAAAACAATTGTATCAGTAAAAAGAAATACATCCTTGCCGGGTGGTGGTGGCGCAGACCTTTAATCCCAGCACTTGGGAGGCAGAGGCAGGTGGATTTCTGAGTTCGAGGCCAGCCAGGGCTACACAGAGAAACCCTGTCTCGAAAAACCAAAAAAAAAGAAAAAATAAATAAAAAAAACCCACATCCTTAGAAAGTCGTTTCTATGTCCTGTTCCCTATCATGTTTGTCCTTGCCACCCAGTCAATGTAAATCATCAGTTTCCTGAAAAGGCTCCAGTTCTTAAATGCCTAAGTCTCACTGCATTGCTGCCAAATTTTACTGGAGAACTGTGGCAAATGCTGTTGGGAACCATGCTCTTCCTGATGGTAGTGCACTCATTCTCTGCCCTCCCACCCTTGTGTGTGTGTGTGTGTGTGTGTGTGTGTGTGTGTGTGTGTGTGTGTGTAGACAGGGTCTCATATGACCCAGGCTGGCTTTGAGCTTGCTATATTAATGAGAGTGACCTTGAGCTCCTAGTCCTCCTGCTTCTTCAGACAAAAGCAAAAAGTAGCCACATTCTTCACCAAAATGCCACAGAAAGAGTCTCTAGGCCACATATTGAACTTTTCCACTGAAATTACTTGGGCCAGGTCCCCACAATTCAGACCCCTCTCAGTAACAAAGTCTTCCATATTCCTGCTAGGATAGCCCATTAAACCCCATTTAAAGCATTCCACTGCTTTCCAAATCCAAAGTCCCCAAATCCAAATTCTTCCAAACAAAAGCATGATCAGATAATGCAAGCATACAGATTACAGGTGTGAACCCCAATATCTGGGGCGATTAGTGCCTTGGTTCCATTTGAGTCATCATGTCTTCAGCCCAATAGTTCATCTTAATGAATTATTCCTAGAATAATTTTCCTAGAATAAGCCAATGTTGGCTTCCCTCCTCCTTTCTCCAATTTTCCTTTTCCTTCTCTTCCCTAAAACTTTGCCTTTCATATTTTGTTCTAGGCTTTTTGAGATATGATCTCATGTAGCACATGGTCACCTTCATCTCTTAGTGATCCTCCTGCCTCAGCCTTTCAAGTACAGGAGAATGGCTTCAAGTATGAAGCCACACTGTGTACTGTCCCCGCTGAGCCCAACGGGATTCCGGAGGCAGCAGCCCTACTGTCCCCGCTGAGCTCAATAGGACTCCAGAGGCAGCAGCCCGGCTCGGCCCATCAGGTGTTTAGGACCGGAGACAGCTCCAGGGATCAAAGACAGAAGTGGTAGCCCAGAATTCAAAAGGAACTGAACCTTTAATCCGCTTTCCTGCCTGGAGCCCTCGCTTGCAGGGGCTTGTTTACAGACTGATATGTTTTTTCCCTGTTCTCACTTCTATGCTAAAAGACATAAGATTGTTTTGCCTTAGGTATAAACATCCCGATTCACTAAGTAAAGATCACACCTTGATAAAATGTACTTGGTGTCGTTCCTTGTCTCCTAACCCACTTATCTTCACAGAAACTCGACTTCCCCAGTTCGTGAATCACCCACGGTAAGAAGTGAAACTGCGGGTCGGTTTCCTTCAACACTGGACCACATAGTGAGCTCAAAGCAAAACTTGATTGCATAGCACCGTAAAAACCAAAAAAAGAGGGTTGAGGTGTAGGCCAGTTGTTACAATCCTTGTCCAGCATGCACAAGGCCCTGATTTCCATCCCCAGCATTGCAAAATTGGACATGTGGTACATGCATGGATGGGAGGTCACCTGGAAGATCATCTTCAGTTACACAGAGAATCCGAAGTAGCCTTGAGACCTTGTCTCAAAAACCCCAAAACAGAAGACCCCCCCTGCATGAATTATAAACCCCAAACTGTCACAGAGAAAGTCCAAGTTGTCACTGACAAACCTCTGCCTGTCATAGAGGAAGAGAGTCAGAACAAACTCATCCGAAGCCCAGAGGAACTTTGTGCAGGCCATTTGTCCTGAGCTCAGCTCATTTCCTCTAGAATTCATGCACACTCTTTCTAAAAGTGTCCCACTTTCCTTTCTCCCCCCACCCCCAAATTAAACTCAGTTTTCTCTGCATGGTAGCACGTAAATGTAATCCTTGCACTCAGGAGGCAGAGGCAGGGGGATTTCAAGCTAGAGTCTAGCCAGATCTACATATTGTTCTGGAGCAGCCTGTCTTACCTAGGGAAACCTTGTCTAAACAAAGCAGAAAAGAAAAAAAAAGTTTCAAATGACCCGACCTTTGAGTTTTTGTATGACCTTTTAATGTTTTTATGTATCACTTTTGTATGTTATATATGGCCCTCATGCTTATGTGTGTTAGTATATTTGTTTGTGGGGCTGCATTGTTCAATACCTGCCACCAAAAATAAGCCTGGGATTTTCTTGCTAACTTGCCTTTTGTTGTAGAGATATTCGGCATGTCATCTCTACATCATGGAAAACATCAGGGAAAGATGACCTCTTTCTTTCATCACCCCCAGCTGACTTTATTGACCTTCTGACCTTTTCCCTCAGTAGTGCTCTACTAGTCAGGGTTCTCTAGAGTCACAGAACTTATGTGTAGTCTCTATATGGTAAAGGAATTTGTTTTGTAGTCCAACTCCCAACAATGCAGCAGCTATGAACGGAAGACCAAGGATCTAGCAGTTGCTCAGTCCACAAAGCAAGTAGGCAAAGAAGAGAGAGCCTTCCTTCTTCCAATATCCTCCAACAGAAGATGTGGCCCGGATTAAAGATGTGTGCCAGGAATAGCCATTACAACCGCTCACCAGTGTCAGTGATGATATTCAGTGTCAGATGTGGGAGCACAGAGGTCCTTGTGCTCACAGGTAAGCTCTAGGGAAACCAGGGATGTTAAACACACAGGGCTGTCTCTTCAAAGGAAGAGATGCTTCGCCTGTTTTGTGTCCAGAAGGCTGGGTGAGGATATGGTAAATATAACCTTTGTGATGTGTGGCCAAGACCACACTGTATCCTCTCCCAGACCTTTCCTGGGAGTTTGTCAATCTATAGAATCTATTCAAATGGAAGGTGTCACATGTAGTCAGTCTATAGGCCCCATCTTCGTAGGAGATGTCTGCGATGATTATTCTTAGTTGTCAATTTGGCTACATTTGGGATTTTTTTTTTTTTTTTTTTTTGAGACAGGGTTTTTCTGTGTAGTCCTGGCTGTCCTGGAATTCACTCTGTAGACCAGGCTGGCCTCAAACTCAGAAATTCACCTGCTTCTGCCTCCCAAGTGCTGGAATTAAAGGCGTGTGCCACTACCAGGTATTGTTTCTTAATTGAAGAAGCGGGAAGACCTACTACTAATTAGGATTTGAGGTGAAAAGATAAACCTTTGATCCAGATTTTTTGAAGTGGGAAGGTCCAACTTTATTATTTTTTTAAAGATTTTATTTATTATATATATGTAAGTGCACTGTAGCTGTACATATGATTATGAGCCTTCATGGGAATTGAATTTCAGACACCCTGCTCACTCTGGTCAGCCCTGCTCACTCCGGCCCAAAGATTTATTTATTATTATAGATAAGCACACTCTTGCTGTCTTCAGACACACTAGAAGAGGGTGTCAGATCTCATTACAGGTGGTTGTGAGCCACTGTGTGGTTGCTGGGATTTGAACTCAGGACCTTCTGAAGGTCCAACTTTAATCTGAGCCCCACCTTCTACTGGCAGCCTGTATAAAGAACATGGCAGAAGGAGGCTTGCTGTCTTTGGCGGTTTGCTCTGACCCTCATCAGCAAGCCGATTCTTTTCTGGCATTAGAGTTTTGGGATTCTGCTCATATACCAAAGACCAGCCGAACCATCCAGTTTTGTGGACTGAACAGCCACTGGAGTCTTGGACCTTCTGATCATAGGCAGCCATTGTTCCATTAGCTGAACCACAGTTTATAAATCATTCTAATAAATCCCTTTTCTATATACAGAGATTCAGCCTATTAATTCTATTACAGTAGAGAACTCTGACTAACACAGATTTTGGTACCAGAAGTGACCCTAGAGCAATAGAAAGGTGAACATTTTTTTTTTCGAGACAGGGTTTCTCTGTGTAGCCCTGGCTGACCTGGAACTCACTCTGTAGACCAGGCTGGCCTCAAACTCAGAAAACCGCCTGCCTCTGCCAGGCATGTGCCATTACTGCCCGGCTCATTTTGCTTATTTCTGCTATAATAATATCTCTACACACACACACACACACACACACACACACACACACATACACTACCTGGTTTTCCGAATTGCCAACACGTACAATTATGAGTATCTCCAATTATTGAAGCCTTTCCTGGGAGTTTAGAGAAACCCATGGTGGGAACTATTTTACAGACTCAAGGAGACAAATGCATTTGATTATCCTGACCCACCAATTGTGAGAGGCAATGGATTTGATGACTCAGTATATAAAACTTTTGACAGGTCTGGTCAGCTGGTGCCCTGAGCAGGGTGCCTTGGGTGCGAATGCTGGAACCAGTCCCACAACACCCAGAGAAAGCTCCATTCCCAGGTGCTCTAACATGCCCAGGATCAGAGGTGAGGAGGACACAACATCCGGTCCCAACACCAGGAGTAACTGGAACCAGCGGGACCCAGGAATGCAGGAACTCCGCCAGCCCAGTGGCACTGGTTCCTTTTGGTCTGTCTGGGTTGGTGCCCTGAACAGACCTTGGGCGCAAACTCTGCAGCCAGTCCCACAACACCCAGAGGAAGCTCCACTCCCAGGATCATAGGTAAAGAAGACACAACTGTCCCAACACCAGGAGTAACTGGGACCAGCAGGACCCAGGTACCCGGGAACTCCACCAGCCCAGTGGCACAGGTTCCTTCCAGTCTGTCCAAGCCGGTGCCCTGAGCAGACCTTGGGCACAAATTCCACACAACACCCAGAGGAAGCTCCACTCCCAGGCGCTCTAACACGCCCAGCATCAGAGGATCAGGTGTGAGGAGGACATAGCATCTGTCCCAACACTGGGAGTAACTGGGACCAGCGAGACCCAGGCACCCGGGAACTCCACCAGCCCAGTGGCACAGGTTCCTTTCAGTCTGTGTGGACTGGTGCTCGAAGCAGACCTTAAGCACAAAATTTGCAGCCAGTCCCACAACATCTAGAGGAAGCTCCACTTTCAGGTGCTCTAACAGGCCCAGGATCACAGGATCCCAGAATCACAGGATCACAGAGACAGCTTGATTCTGAGGAGTTCTGACACAACCAGGATCACAGGTAGGACAGGCTCCAGTCAGATTTAGCCAAAGCAGGTGGCACTAGAGATAGCCAGATGGTCGGAGGCAAGCTTAAGAACATAAGCAACAGAAACCAAGGTTCCTTGGCATCATCAGAACCCAATTCTCCCACCATAGCAAGTCCTGGACACACCATCACACCAGATAAAGCAAGATTCAGATCTAAAAATCACTTCTCATGATGCTGATACAGGACTTTAAGAAGGACATAAATAACCCCCTCAAAGAGATACAGGAGAACACAGGTAAAGAGCTAGAAGCCCTTAAAGAGGAAACACAAAAATCCTTTAAAGAACTACAGGAAAACACAATAGGACAGGTGAAGGAAATGAACAGAACCATCCAGGATCTAAAAATGGAAATAGAAACAATAAAGAAATCACAAAGAGAGACAACCTTGGATTTAGAAAACCTAGGAAAGAGATCAGGAGTCATAGATGCAAGCATCACCAACAGAATACAAGAGATAGAAGAGAGAATCTCAGGGGCAGAAAATACCATGAAAAACATTGACACAACGGTCAAAGAAAATGCAAAAAGCAAAAAGCTCCTAACCTAAAACATCCAGGAAATCCAGGACACAATGAGAAGACCAAGCCTAAGGATTATAGGTATAGAAGAGAGTGAAGACTCCCAAGGTAGTGGGCCAGTACATACCTTCAACAAAATTATAGAAGAAAACTTCCCTAACCTAAAGAAAGAGATGCCCATGAACATACAAGAAGTCTACAGAACTCCAAATAGACTGGACCAGAAAAGAAATTCCTCGCGTCACATAATAATCAAAACACCAGATGCACTAAACAAAGAAGGAACTTTAAAAGCATTAAGGGAAAAAGGTCAAATAACATAAAGGCAGGCCTATCAGAATTACAACAGACTTCTCACCAGAGACTATGAAAGCTAGAAGATCCTGGGCAGATGTCATACAGACCCTAAGAGAACAGAAATGCCAGCCCAGGGTACTTTACTATACCCAGCAAAACTCTCAATTACCATAGATGGAGAAGACAAGATATTCCAGGACAAAACCAAATTTACACAGTATTTTTCCACAAATCCAGCCCTACAAAGGATAATAGATGGAAAACACCAAATTAAGGAGCAAAATTACACCCTAGAAGAAGCAAGAAAGTAATCTTTCAACAAACCCACACAAACCTAATTCCACCTCTTACAACAAAAACAACAGGAAGTGACAATTACTTTTTCTTAATATCTTACTATGAAAATTAATATTACCAACATATCCTAATCAGTTGAAATCCAAAAATATGAGGAATTTGTTGACTGTCATCCAATGGTCTCTCTAATTTAGTAATTGGGGAAATAGGTCCAATATTGTACAATCCATATACACTGTCAGCTTTATGTTTGTGACAGTGTCTGGCTGTGTACAACATAAGGGTCTTGAAATCTTGCTTCTCCTATCTCAGCCCCTCTAATAGTAGTATTGTTTATTTCATGTTTTTTCACTATACTATGGTTTTCAGAACAGCTTACATATTTCAAATGTATTTATACAGCCAAAAGAAACATAGACAATTAATTTGGGAGGTGGCTTGTAAGAGAACAACAAAGAGTGAGACTGAATGCTTTGCTTGACATTTGTAACTATTGTATCAAGTTTGAAGAAGAGGACTTTATAAGTTACTTTTTCTGGAGATGAATACTTTTCAAAATCATCACAGCCAATGAACCAGATTCTTACCCTCACCTAATGTCTGTGCCACCTTCCAAGCAGAACCATTGTTTACTGAAACAATTGGTGAATGACTTTATGGATAGACCATCTTAATACACACACCATTTCTTAAATGAACCTGTTCTCTGTGGGCTGAGAATAAAGACAGTCATTCCAGTCAAATAGCTTTGACCATAGCAGGAAATCTGTACCCAAAAATCATGCCTGCAATTCGTTCCTTGGTGCAGTAGAACTTTCAACTCTCAGCTTAGCTACAATGGAGGTAAAATCCTTTGGTGATGTGAGGGGTCATTGAAGTACAACCTTATTACAATGAAATCCAATGTCTAAAAATTGTTCTTATTTTGGGCTTGTATCACAATAAGAGCCAAGATTTTAAGCTCTACTAAATACAAAACAAACAAACAAACAAAAGACTTTATATGTATATGCTCATTAAAAAAAATACTAGTAGTGATGTATTATTTTAAAACATACAGTTGCTGAGTGGTGGTGGTGCACGCCTTTAATCCCAGCACTTGGGAGGCAGAGGCAGGTGGATTACTGAGTTCAAGGCCAGCCTGGTCTACAGAGTGAGTTCCAGGACAGCCAGGGCTACACAGAGAAACCCTGTCTGGAAAAACCAACCAACCATACAGTTAATATGTTTGGAGTCATTTAAAATTTATATTGAGAAAAATGTATGTATATTCAGTATTGCTGCAGAAAAGCATGTACATAAGACTGCTAAATTGATTGTTGTTTTATATCATACAACTTTTATAATACTCATTTTTATTATTATATTTTATAAATTTTAAAGAATATGACAAAAAGATATTGTAGGTATTGAAGGGGGTTCTGGGAGGAGTTGGGGTACAAAAGGGAAACAAAAAAGTGATTTAATTCTATTTACTTAAAATTTGTTTTTAAATGTTAATAAATTCAGATAAATTGAAATCATGTATCTTGTCTCATCATAATGCAATAAAACTTAAATCAATAAAAAAGGAAAAAAAGATCCCAGCAAAAAACCAAAAACCAAAAAACCAAAAACTTTTGACAGTTTGTGGCTAATACTAAAAGTCACCCCACCAACAGAGCATTTTACTAACTTACATTCACCTCAGGCTTATGATTCTTTGATGTCCTTGAAAGATAGCATCAGTTTCCACAATTCCTTCAGGGGTTTCATAGTGTTTTTGATTCACCATTTTCCTTGGGAGAGGCAACTATAAAGGCTTCCATTTAGCCCTTCCAACTATAACAGCCCACATTACACAGGTTAGGGAACTAATGTAGTGTGATGGTTTGTATATGCTTGGTGCAGGGAGTGGCAGTTTTAGAAGGTGTGGCCCTGTTGGGGTAGGTGTGTCACTGTGGGTGTGGGTTTTAAGACCCTTATCCCAGCTGCCTGGAAGCCAGTATTTGGCTAGCAACCTTCAGATGAAGATGTAGGAACTCTCAGCTCCTCCTGCACCATGCCTGCCTGGATGCTGCATGTTCCACTTTGATGATAATGGACTGAACCTCTGAACCTGTAAGGCAGCCCCAATGAAATGTCCTTTAAGAGTTGCCTTGGTTATGGTGTCATATAGAATTCTGGTCCTGGGCAGTGGTGGTGCATGCCTTTAATTCCAGCACTTGGGAGGCAGAGGTAGGTGACTTTCTGAGTTTGAGGCCAGCCTGGTCTACAGAGTGAGTTCCAGGACAGTCAGGGCTACACAGAGAAACCCTGTCTCAAAAAACAAACAAACAAACAAAGACGTAGAATTCTGCCAACTTCTAAGTATATCTATGTCTGGGGAAGGGCTGGGAAAAGGCTAACGGTAAAATGTTTAGGCATTTTATCAAGGTCCTTCCCCAGGGGAACCTAACTGTACCTTCATCCTAGGAGTTCTCGGTCTGCAAACTGGCTCAAGTCTGGAAAGTGGTTCATTGGCCAAGATTTCCTTTTGCCTCAATCCAATGTATCCTTTCTTTGAGGATTTTCTTACTTATACTGATCAAAACGGAAATGCAGTAGGCTTTTTTATCTCTTTCATGATTGGAAATACCATGATTGATTAGCTGGCACCAAAGGTCCACATGAGTCATGCCACAATAGAATTTAGTTTGCCTGTGATGACCACTATGGGTCAGGCTATTATGCATAGTGCTCTGCCTATGCTGCCAGTTATGATAGCCAAAGGCTACTGAAGAGCTTTTCTTTTTATTTTTTCTTTTGTTTTGTTGAGACAGGGTTTCTCTGTGTAGCCTTGGCTGTCCGGGAACTCGCTCTGTAGACCAAGCTCACAAAGTCGAACTCAGAAATCCACCTGCCTCTGCCTCCCAAGTGCTGGGATTAAAGGCGTGCACCACCACTGCCCAGCTGGCCTACTGGTTTTAAATATGGGATAAGCCTTCTTCTCAACCTCTCTTGATTCAGTTCTGGTTTCTTGGGTTCCTTGCAGGGGTGGGAAGAGTTGGTCAGGGACCAGTCAAAGGAAATGGCAGGAGGCTGAGTCTTCAGTGAAGCTGAGAAGCAAATGTAATTTAGGACTAAGATTGGAACAAAGGGGGAGTAGCAAGCCTCAGGTTAAAAAAAATTAATGATGAATTGAAAATGTAAGAAATACAATGAGACGGTCAGGTGACAAAAGGCATATATGGGGAAGGTGTGTCGATACAGTTGGAGCAAAATTTCTAAACAGACTGTATAAAGGACATGTTTGACAGCTGAGCGTGGAAGGTACACCTTTGAAAGACTGTCACTCTGGAAGCTAAGGAAGGAGGATTGAGAGTTTCCATAAACACATGGATCCTTGTATATGCATACACACACACACACACACACACACACACACACACACACAGAGAGAGAGACGTGTTAGAACGGTGGGTCACGTCAGAACATACCACACACTAGGCCCAAACAGTTCCACATGTAAGAGGTTTAATTGAGAGGGAGAGAGGGGGCAGTAGCGCGGAAAGAGAGGAGGAGGAGGAGAGAGAGAGATGGAGAAATGTTTCCCGTGTGTGTGTGTGTGTGTGTGTGTGTGTGTGTGTGTGTGTGTGTGTATGGGTTTTGACACAGCGGCCACAGGTAAAGGTGGGAGGTGAGCCCAATGGATTCTGGGGAATATGGCGGCTGTTGCCCTGGCAACAGGTCTCTGAGACCCGCCCATGCATCCCCACAGGCTTCGGATGCCCTGATGCTAATATACCTCCCTTTTAGATATTATAAAGAGAAGGAAAGAAAAAGGGAAGGGGAAGCCGATGGTGAAAAGGGAATGAGGACGTCATAGTGTCTCTTAAGCTACTTCCTGCTGTCTAGGGGTGTTGTCAATGGGGGGTAGCTGGCTTTCAGCATCAGGATCTACTTGGTAAATGTTTGTATCAGGTTCCTCTGTGGACAGTGGCTCATCTGTGGGCAGTGGCTGGTAATCCTGTAACAGGAGCTGATTAATAGTTTGGTTAGAATTTTTTTGTATTTGTCGTTAAAGAAATGTAGAAACAAGATTAATGAGGCAGGGAGCAAATAATAA
The DNA here is from genome assembly GCF_008632895.1 of Mastomys coucha. Classification (NCBI taxonomy): domain Eukaryota; kingdom Metazoa; phylum Chordata; class Mammalia; order Rodentia; family Muridae; genus Mastomys; species Mastomys coucha. The sequence goes on along the minus strand of NW_022196911.1, from coordinate 8,226,735 downwards.
CACCAGGAAGATGACTAGAAAAGGAGTTACAAACGGGAGTATCCACTTCCATATGGGATTTTCAAAAATCCCAGTACTGAAGGTCTCACGGTCTCTGAAATTTTTTATGTCTGACTGTAGCTCCTGGATTTTATTTCTTACTATCCCGGATTGGTTGACATAGAAGCAGCATTCTTCTTGGAGGAACAGGCAAAGACCACCTTCTTTAGCTGTCAGGACATCTAGTCCCCATCTGTTCTGAAGCACCACAGCTGCTAAAGAATTGATCTGTTTTTGGATAGTAAGCACAGTTTCAGACATTTTTTGAAAATCGCTTTGAAACTGAAAAGTGAATGTATTATATTGGATCATGGAAGTTGTTATCCCTGCAACTCCAGTACCAACACCTATGGCTATTCCCATAGCAACCAGGAGTGGCACAACTTGAACTGCCCTCTTATGTTGGGCAGCTATCATATCTACAACTGGGATTGGTAAGGGCTCGTTTTTTCTGGATTACCCCCAGTTCAGGGAAAAGAAGTACTAATGTGCAAACTCCTGACCAGCTAGCAGATAGGTGACAATATGCCTGAGTGCCACAAAGAATTGACGTGTTTTGGATTGTAGGGCATTGTGGCAGAGATGATATATCAAGGGTTATGGTTCTATTGCTGCCTAAGAAGCTCAGCATTCCCACTGAATGAGTCCCAGAGGCCTTAAAACAGGTTTCCACGCCAAAGAGTGGGACAGAGGTAAGGTATGGAGTCATGGTGATACTGGAGCCAGGGCAGCTGACAAAGGGTGAGGTAATGTTACTTGGCAGTATCACTGGAGACACTATAAGTGACAATTGTGAGTTAGTTCCAGGGGGTACACATAACCAGCAATCCTTAAAGCGTCCAGGTCTGGTGACATTAAGGAGTTGGTGTGCTGAGGTCAAGGTCTGAAGTAAAAGGTGAAATGACAAGTTAGTGGTACTTTTGAGGGGTGATGTCAAAGAGGTAAGGACCTCAGAGGAGTGTTTGATTATCTCCCCTGCTTTTCTGATATCTAGGGGTTGGGCAATTGAGACATATTTTCTCTGGATATGGATGGTACTTACTGGGGCCCTGGGCTGATTTTAATGATAGAGCTTACCAACAACTCCTGTCTCCCACCTGGAATCCCATGGGTCTTGTACGTAGAAAAAGAGTGTCTTGTGATGTTGATAGAAGAAATGATTGATCCGTGATCCTAGCATATGTTTTTGACAAGACCAATATGAGCAGCCCCCATATTCATCTGGCCATTTTCTACAATAATCTTTTGTCTGGTCAAAGAGAAAGCAAGTATAGAGATCATAATATTTAGATGGGATTAGAGATACTGGGATGATAGCAATTTGGATTGATTCCTGGCATTCGGCTATGGAGCAGTTTCCTGACCCTATTTGGAAAGACTGTTTGTTATCTGTGGGGGTTTCTTGAACCTCGAATCTCCAGATATAAAGCCTACCCTGGATAGAAATGAACAGCAGGGGGAGGATGAGAAACCCATGTCTAATCCAGTGAGGTCAAGCTCAGCTGCCGGAGTGGAGTCTCATTTTCAGGGATTGGGGACAAGGTGGGCAGTCTCGTTGTCCTCTGGAGCTTAACAGAGCACGGTCCTGTTAAGATTGATGTGTATGAAGAAGAGTCATTTTTAAGTGGAGGAATGAAAGGTTTGAGGTGAGACAGATGGACCCAATGAGAGAGTCCCTCGAGTTTAGCAGCTGTAGGGGTCACAAGAATTACTTTAAAAGGGCCCTGCCATTTGAGAGAGAGAGAGGTGAGGGCTGATGACCTGGAGGGGATAGAAGGACTTGGTCTCCAATGTTGATAGGTAGTGGACAGGAGACAGTGTATGGCCGAGGTAGATGGTGGTCAGCAAAGTTCCATAGGAGAGAACGGAGGTGGCAAAGTAATGGGGTAAGTAGATGGTCTAGGAGGGGAGAGCATTTAGGTGAAAGACCAGGAGTTAGGACTAGATGTCCATACATGAGTTCAAAGGGAGAGATGAGGAGAGGTCGCTTTGGGAGAGCTTGTAACCTGAAAAGAGCCAAAGGTAGGAGTTTTGCCCAATCAAGGTGAAGTTCCTGTGACAGTTTAACAAGAGTGGATTTTAAAGAGTGGTTAGTTCTTTCTACCTTACCAGAAGATTGAGGGTGGTAAGGAATGTGAAAATGCCAGGGGATATCTAGGGCCTTAGATAGGATTTGAGAGACTTGGGAGGTAAATTCAGGACCATTGTCTGATTGGAGAGAGGCTGGGACACCAAACGGGGAGATGATCTCATGGAGGAGATCAGAGACTGTCTGAGCCCTTTTGTTAGTTGTGGGAAATGTCTCTACCCACCCCAAGAAGATGTCCACCAAGACCAGGAGGTACTTGTCACGCCTGACAGAGGGCATGTGGGTAAAGTCAAGTTGCCAGTCAGTTCCAGGAAGGGAACCTCTAGCCTGATGGGTGGGAAAAGGGGTGCTACGATACTTTGAGTTGGGGTCAGACTTCTGACAGATTTTACAAGAAGCAGTGATAGATTTTAAGACGCTTAAGTCCTCAAGAGTAGGCTGTAGAGAGAGTATTGAGCTTGGGGTAGAGTCCAGAAATTGGATGACAATGGGAGAATGGTGTTTAGCAACAGAGGAGTTATGGATGTCCCAGACTTGGGGATCTACCTGAGAAGCTGGTAAAGGAAATAACATGGTAGTGTTAGTAGGTTGCCTGGCTAGGAGAAGGAGCAGAGGAACTGCTGTCGAGCCTAGGTTTAGGTTAATGTGGGGAGCAAAGGAATTAGAGGCTCCCAGCCTAGCTAGAAGATCTCTTCCCAATAAGGGGACAGGACATGTTGGCACACACAGAGAGAGAAGTGTTAGAACGGTGGGTCATGTCAGAACATACCACACACTAGGCCCAAACAGTTCCACATGTAAGAGGTTTAATTGAGAGGGAGAGAGGGGGAAGTAGCTCGGAAAGAGAGGAGGAGGAGAGAGAGAGATGGAGGAATGTTCCCCATGAATATATATATGGATTTTGACATAGCGGCCACAGGTAAAGGTGGGAGGTGAGCCCAATGAATTCTGGGAATATGGCGGCTGTTGCTCTAGCAACAAGTCTCTGAGACCTGCCCATGCATCACCACAGGCTTCAGATGCCCTGATGCTAACATATACATACACACATACATATATGTGTGTGTGTGTGTGTATACACACACACACACACACACACACACACACACACACACATATATATATATGTGTATATATATATATATATATATATATATATACACATATATATATATGGGACTTGGTTGGGAAATGGCTCAGTGGGTAAAGCATCTACTATAAGTGTGAGGATCTGAGTTCAGATCCCCAGCATCCACATAAGAGCTGGGTGTGGTAGTGCCTAGCTGTAACTCTGCTATTGTTGGGGTAGTGGTGGAGACAGATGGGGACCTAGGGAATTGATGAGCTCCAGCTTCATTGAGAGAGTGATTTAGGAAGACACTGGACATTGATCTCTGGCTTCCATGAGCATGGCACCTACATACACATATGTATACATCCATATGACTATGTACATACATCACATACATACAAAAAGAGGGTGAAAGACAGGATTGAGTTCTACTAAGGTACATTTCTCATGCATGTCAGAGAACAGAACAGAGGAAGCAGCCCTCGTGAGTAAACATCATCACTGCTGTGGGACTTATACCACATATATAATTATGTTGCAACCAGTTAGTGACTCTGCTGGCTTCTTCAAGATATCCATATACATGATAGGACCCTAAGACATGAGAGAACAGGGACCGAGCTGCTAGAGGTGGTGGTACATGCCTGGACTCCAAGCACCTTGGAGGCAGAGGAAGGAGGCTTCCTACATCAGCCTAAGCTGGCCAGCTTCGGTTTAAGCCGAAGGGAGGCAGCCCTGATGGAGAAGGAGACCTCAATGAAGAGCAGCAAGCCTTTACTGAGTTGTGGGGTGAGGGGACACTGAAGTTTGGTAATTGTCCATGAGTCATACACAGTTTCAAAAGATGCTCTTCCTGCGTGCAAACACTGGCCTTGAGGTTTCAGGGTGACAGGCAGACACTTAACTAGGGAACTGTGGAGTTTTCTTGACATCATCGTCTTGCATAAGTACTCTAGCCTCATGGTTTGGTTTGGTTTGGTTTGGTTTGTTGCGCCAATAAGGCACACAACAGCTGCTCATGATTCAGAGAAAGACAGGGTGGGGCAGAAGAAACACATAACTGCTCTAGAGCATAGCGGGCCAAGTTCACACTGTGCCATGACCTGCAGCAAAGCCTTTCTCAAGTGACTGGCAAGTCTCTAGTTGAGTCTGAGTCTAAAGTTAAGACAGACAGGGGCAGACACAACATGAAGACAGAAGTGCCAAACCTGTGACTCCATTTAACTTATCCACTGGTTGGATAAACTTTGATTAAAAAATCGAGGTTTCCTAGACCACAGTTCTCAAATCCACATGTCGAAGCAAGCAGGAAACTGACAATGTGTTGCTCATCAGGTGGCCTCCAGAAGTAATGAGTTTTCAGTTAATTAAGTGAAGAATAGGAGGAAGGATTGCAGCCCCTAAGGGGACAAGAACTCCACAGGAAGACCAACAATGTCAACTAACCTGAACCCTTGAGGCTCTCAGACTGTGAACCACCAACTAAAGGACATACACGGGTTGGATCTAGGCTCCCCATACATATGTACCAGACGTGCAGCTTGGTTTTCATGTGGGTCCCAAACAACTGGAGCAGGGGCTAACCCAAAAGCTGTTGCCTGTATGTGGGATATGTTTTACTAGCTGGGCTGCCTTGTCTGGCCCCGGTGGGAGAGGAAGTGCATAGCCTTGCAGAGACTTGAAGTGCCAGGGTTGGGGGATACAGGGGGTGGGCACCTGTTCAGAGGAGAAGGGGAGGAGGATGGGGGAAGGATTGTGAGAGTGGGCGACCGGGAAGGGCAGTGAGTGGGATGTAAAGTGAATAAGTAAAAAGTAAATAATAATAATAATAATAATAATAATAATAATAATAATAATAATGATAATAATAATGAGCTGTTGAGGGGAGAGGGCTTCTTTAGGACTGTTGCCATGCTGGTTTCTTGTAAGAGTTCCTCTTTCTTTTTGTCATTTGTGCAGCCATCTTGAGCCCCACTAGTTTTGGCATCAAGTCCTGTTTTTTAAACGTTGTGGCCAGCGGGCAGTGATGGCACATGCCTTTAATCCCAACACCTGGGAGGCAGAGGCAGGCAGATTTCTGAGTTTGAGGCCAGCCTGGTCTACATAGTGAGTTCCAGGACAGCCAAGGTTACACAGAGAAACCCTGTCTCAAAAGAAAAAAAAAAACAAAAACAAAAACCACCCACCCACCCAACCAACCAACCAACCAAAAAGAACATTGTGGCCTTGTGTGACATTGAGAGTATGCCTTCAATGGGTTAAGGACCTGGGGTTGACACCTCCATTTTTAGTGTTTTCTACCTGTTTCTAGTGTATCTTTGATTCTCCCAAATTCTGTTAGCTGGAAGGAGTGTCAGATGGTATGTTTGCAAATTGTTGCCATCTATGTTCTGTGAGTAGAAATTTCCTTAGAATCTGGTTTCTACCCATTTTATGAGACCTTTCTTGCTTAAAAAAAAAAACACGGAAATTGAAATTTTTGGAATTTTGGCTTCAGAATTTCAGCATTAGAGTCTTAAGAATTTTAACTATTACATTTTAGGGATTTGGTTCTTTTAGGATGTCAACATTTGGGATGATGACATTTGGGACTGTGTCTCTGGAAATGGCATAAGCCATTTCTGTTTAGATTCCTGTCTGGGTAATATATATAACATGAAAGAAAAAGAAATCTAGATTAAAAAAAGCCCTAATGAAACCCACTACTTTGTGTGCTAACCTAAACAATTAAAAAAAGAAAGGAAAACCCCAAAGGGGACACAGCTGAGATAATTGTATTCATGCAGAGATTTTGAGTTCAGGTTTGTAGAACGGACTAGCCTGCTCCTCATGGTATCAGTGTTAGACCACCCGGGGAGGAATTCCGTTAGGGCCACCTTTCCTCTGCTAACATGTCAACTTCTGTTTTCAACCATGCTGATTCAGGTCATCCATAATACGACTCGAGTTTGAGGCCTGTGGACAAGTTTCTCTCTCCCAGAAAGCATCCTCTTGAAATTCCCCTTACTCTAAGCCCTGTCATCCTTAGATGGTCTGCAAAGGGGGTGGAAAAAACCATCGGGGACTACTCAGCCACCCGCCTTCTGCTTCCTTAGTGTATTTTAATCAGGGAAGACATAAACCCTATCAGTGGCAGAGGAAAGCTGACTTAAATTCTATGTATAATTGTTATGGAAATATTTGATAGCCACAGTTTATTAGGCTATATAAGTCGACAAAGGGAAATAATTTTCTTTTACATTTGGTCGAGTATAGGTTTATGTAGGCCTTTGAAGTCACTGGATACACAAAATGTTGCAGAGTTTAATCAGGAAAGATAAACCTCGCCTTCTAATCGGGACTCTTGATAGTTAACTGCGAGGCTGGCGAGCTGCACTTGGAGTCAGCAACCCCCAATCTCAGGGGCAATAAAGATGAACACATGCAGACCTATGACGTGATTTAAATTCAGCAGCCCTGTCACTGGGCAGCCCGTGGAGATCAGGCCCTGGGGAAGGTCACTCCGGGAATAAATTAACTGGGTTAGAGGGGCCCTGGTTACGCCATGGCTCTGACCAGCAGTAGGGCCGTGGCTTCCTGAAAAAAAGTCTCCAGGGTTTCCCAGAAGCTGGCGTTGGAAAAGGAGTGGAGGGAGGCATCGCAGCTCACGGCCTGAGCTGGCCTGGACGGCCCGAGGACAGGCGGGGCCTAGGCCGAGCGTGGGGCGTGGCCACACCCGGGGCGGAACCGGACGGCCAAGGCGAGGCAGGGCCGAGGCCGATGGTGGGGGCGTGGCTCACGAAGGGCGTGGCCGCGGCAAGCCCGCGGGCTCTACCAATTTGGCGCGGGGGAGACCCGGCCTTCCCCGGGTGGCGCTCCGTTACACGCCCGGCCGTCCGTGTCTCTGTCCTCCCCTCCGCTAATGGACGCTGCCGGCAGGGTCACCGCTTCGCTGTGTCCTTGCGGACGCCGGGCGGACTGCGCAGAGTAGACGCGCGCCTGCGAGCGAGCGAACGGCCGTGTTCCGAGGAGAGCAGCGGTCGTGGGCACCCCAGCGATGTTGTGTCGGGCGGCGTGCAGGTGAGAGGCAGGGCCCAGGGCGGCGGCGTCCCCCAAAGGTGGGTTTCGGGTCGGCGGGCTTGACCGGCTCGCCGTGTCAGTGCCATGACCCGGCGTTCTCTCTGTTCCTCTCAGCATGGGCAGGAGGCTGGGCCCGGTGGCCGGTGCCGCTGGCTCCCGGCACAAGCACAGCCTCCCCGACCTGCCTTACGACTATGGCGCGCTGGAGCCGCACATTAACGCGCAGATCATGCAGCTGCACCACAGCAAGCACCACGCGACCTACGTGAACAATCTGAACGCCACCGAGGAGAAGTACCACGAGGCGCTGGCCAAGGGTAGGTGCGAGGTCCCTGCGCAGGAAGATCCCCGTGTTCGGACGGAGGTCTGTTTCGAGGCAGGGGAATACCTCCGTTGGTTTGCATAAACGTCCTTTACTATCCCGGAAAACACAGGACCTCACCAAAGTACTTGATGAACTTCACTATTGGGACTCCTTTTTTAAAAAATTATTTTATTTTTATTTTTATTTTTTTGTCACCCATGTTGCTAGCGAGCATTGGTGGTAGCCCTTTAAAGACAGCTCTCGGATGCCGCTCCTTTTTGCATAATGAATATTTAGTTTTCGTTTCGTCTATGAATATTTAAAATATGCGGTTGTTATATAACGTGACTTAGGGAAAGTTTGTTTTGCTTATTTTTCAGGTAGCCTTGGCAGCCATTTGCAGGAGGGCTGAGAGTGCCCGGGCTGGGTCAACCAGGTGCCCTTGAGTGACAGGGTGGCTGGGGTTTTGCTAAGAGCAAGCGATATTGGTGGCCTGGTAGCACGTGCAGGGGAGGGTCTGAAGTGGCATCAGGAGACTGCAGTCAGAGTTGTGATTATTGTCACTGTTTTGGACAATAGGATTAGTTCATTCTAGGGCTTGGACTCCCTGTTCCCATGGATATTTCTGCACTGTGGACATCATGTTTCACACCTTTTTACCCTTCGGGGAGAGGAAAACTCAGGAATTAGCACTTAGCTGCAGAACAGGCTAGACTTGGTACTTTTGGCGTCAAAGTTCACGAGAAAAATAGCTATTTTGTGAGAAACTGAGTATCTGTCACTGAATGGAACAGTAAGGTTTATTTATTTACCTATATTTTTAAGAGCTCAGCCAACAAAATCCATAGTATGTGAACTTCTGTGTTTGCACCCCCAGATGATGTATATGGGAATGCTATAGTATTAATAAAACCTATCTCTCTGTGTGTGTGTGTACATGTGTACTCGTGTGTGAATGGATGCATGCTGACACATGGAGCAGGTGGAGGTTAGAGGATAACTTGGGGGGCTGGTTCTCTCCTTCCACTGTGGTACCCAGAAACTGAGCTCAGATTGTCAAGCCAGGGTGTTGGGTTTTCCTGGCAAGAGCTTTTTTGTTTTTTACCTGTTGAGCCAACTACAACTTCTGGGAATATTGTTTTAATGGCTAAACAAAATAGTATGTTGTCTTTTTAATCTATTAGTTTTTACAAGGAGGACTAATTTGTAGTCATGTCTCTAGGTTAGCCATGTTGCTTGAAAAACCAGACAGTAAAATTCACCTTTTAAAAAAATGTACTTTTAGCCGGGCGTGGTGGCGCACGCCTTTAATCCCAGCACTTGGGAGGCAGAGGCAGGTGGATTTCTGAGTTCGAGGCCAGCCTGGTCTACAGAGTGAGCTCCAGGACAGCCAGGGCTATACAGAGAAACCCTGTCTCGAAAAAAAAAAAAAAAAAAAAAAATGTACTTTTATTGAGTCTCATGACTGGGAAATTGGTTGAGTAAAATGTCAGTGACATCTGGTTGACTAGGGGCATCTAGTGGAGAAGTGTGGTATTTCAACATAATTATGTAAATGGCCAAATCAAGAGAAGGAAATTACCACATCTTGAATACGGGAAGAGACTCTGATTTTGGAAATAACAGATTCGGGAAGGATGTGGTAATAGTGAAGCAGGGGAATATCCCAGTTGGGAAAGCATTTCCTTTAAGGTGACATCTGACACCTAGAAAGCTTTCCTCTTAATGTTGTACAAACATCTTAATTTCAATCCTTCTGCGGAACCAGAGCTTTATTTGTTTAGTGAATGCTGCCAAGAATAAGAAAGCTATGGCTTTATTTGTCTGAGGATGGATTTTTAAAAGGTGTTTACATTTTCTATTTCAGGAGATGTTACAACTCAGGTTGCTCTTCAGCCTGCACTGAGGTTCAATGGTGGAGGACATATTAATCACACCATTTTCTGGACAAACCTGAGCCCTAAGGGTGGTGGAGAACCCAAAGGTTGGTATATGCTGGTACAGCTTTATGATTGGTGTACAGTAGGAATGATTGTTGGTTTTTTCCCTCTCTTTCTTAATTTTTTAATTTTCTTTTAAAAGAGTTTTACTGTGTAGTTCTTGCTGGCCTGGAAATCAATAGACAGTCTTTATAAATTTATTTGTTCATTTTTTTCGAGGCAGTTTATTTATTTATTTTTTTATTATGTGTATCTCTCTGTGTGTGGAGGTGATTTTTTTTTTATTCTAGGGACTGAACTCAGTATTTTCTGTATGCCAAGTATGTGCCCATTGACTTTGCCTCCAGAGGACTGTTGGTTTTCTTATTACCTGAATTCTCCTTGAGTTATCATATTGTTGTATTTTTTACAGTTAGGTTGTAAAAACTTGTCAAGTTTCAAAGGTAGGAGTAGAAAATGTACTCAGGGGGCTCTGTAAACCACTTTCATATACACACTCTCTCTCTCTCTCTCTCTCTCTCTCTTTCTCTCTCTCTCTCTCTCTCTCTCTCTCTCTCTCTGTCTTAGTCAGGGTTTCTATTCCTGCACAAACAACATGACCAAGAAGCAAGTTGGGGAGGAAAGGGTTTATTCAGCTTACACTTCCACATTGCTGTTGATCACCAGAGGAAGTCAGGACTGGAACACAAGCAGGTCAGGAAGCAGGAGCTGATGCAGAGGCCATGGAGGGATGTTCCTTACTGGTGTGCTTCCCTGGCTTGCTCAGCCTGCTCTCTTACAGAACCTAAGACTTCCAGCCCAGGGATGGCACCACCCACAAGGGGCTCTACCCCCTTGATCACTAACTGAGAAAATGCCCCACAGCTGGACCTCATGGAGGCACTTCCCCAACTGAAGCTCCCTTCTCTGTGATAACTCAAGTGTTAGGGAAAGACCATCTGAACTGTACTTGCTTCATCCATGGGATACAGGGGTAATTAGGGGCTGCTTTCAGTGTTATATGTAAAGTGCTTAGACTAGTGCTTTTGATTATTATCCCTGATGGGAAGAACTCACTTGCCCCAGTAAAACAAGTTTTCCATGAAAATAAAAACAAAAACCACAAAAAGAAAAACCCTATGCAATGAAGGGTGTATACAGTCTACTTTTTTTTTTTTTTTTTTTTTT
>NW_022196911.1:8213568-8215130 GCF_008632895.1 Mastomys coucha | reverse complement strand
CTAATATAGGCCAGAGTTAAACCCAATGGTCCACAGAACAAACAGAAAAACTAAAATAAGATATGAACATGGTAGAATGACAACAGTACAAGGAAGAAGATCTGGTGGGAGAGATGGGAGGAAAAGACAGGTGGAGGGATACGTGTGACCATAATGTATCATATACATGTATGAAATTGAATAAATTCATAAAAAATATTTAAAGAAAGCAAATAAAAATGTTCAACCAGGAAAAAAAAATATCCACCTGTCTCTGCCTCCCAAGTGCTGGGGTTAAAGGCGCATACCACCACTGCTTGTCAGTCTACTTGTCTTTAAACAAAAATAAATCCTCAGGCTGGAGAGATGGCTCAGCAATTAAGAGCACTGCCTGTTCTTCCAGAGGTCCTGAGTTCAATTTCCAGCAACCACTTGGTGGCTCACAACCATCTGTAATGGGATCTGATGCCCTCTTCTGTTGTGTCCGAAGACAGTGACAGTGTACTCATATATATATAAGTAAATTTAAAAAATTCTAAAAAAGCAAAACAAAACACCAGAAACCAAAACAACAACAACAACAACAACAACAACAACAAAAACCCAAACCCTCTACTTTTTAGCCACTCTGTACACTATATTTCCTGTAAAACATTAAATAGTTATACCACCTTATCCATATGGCTGCCATGGTTCCTCTGACTTCCTGTGCAGCTTACAGAGGCTCAGGTGACTTCACTTATCTTCTGATTAGGGAAATGAGGGCTATAGTATAGATCTCGTCCCTTGATTTTTCTCCCTCTTGCATATGCCCTAAATATATGGTTTTGTTGGTTCTTCTCCAGTTCCTATCTCTGTGGTGGTGATGCTGGGATTGAACCTTGATCTTCCACATGCTAGGCCAACCTTCTGCTGCTGAGCTACATTCCCAACATAATGTTGCTCATGCTGTTTTTTTTTTTTTTAACCATTGTTGTAAAAGGCAGCCTGACTCACTCACTAGTAATAAGCACTTCAACCATGACTTGATACTTCTGAGGTTTTGGCTATGACCAGGATATAAGGTGTGTTGAGGTCTCCTCCTCTTCCCTCCTTCTCTTCTTCCTTCTCCTGTTGATGTTTCTGTTACACAGTTTGTACCACTTGAAGCATTAGCTGTGTTTGTGAAAGATAATTACGTTTTAGCCAGTAGAATGAGAGAAGTGAGATGGTCCCACTTGATTCAGTTGGTACGCTTCATGTAGAATCAGTTCTATATTGCTTACAGAATAAAAAGATTCTAGGGGTGGGGTAGTCCATGCCTGTAATCCCAGCACTTGGGAGGTAGAAGCAGGAGGATCTTGAGTCCAGGGATTTGTGTGTTTGTTTGTTTGTTAGTCTTTTCCCTCACTGCCCCCCTTCTCTCTTTACTTTGTTGGGGTCAAATCCAGGGCTTCATGAATACTAGGTGTGTTCATTGAGCTCTGCTCCAGCCCTCTTAAGTATACCATTAGGTCAATAACAAAAGAGAGAAGCCTTCATTTAAAAAGCAATATGAACCGGGCACTGGTGGCGCACGCCTTTAATCCCAGCACTTGGGAGGC
>NW_022196911.1:8201009-8213558 GCF_008632895.1 Mastomys coucha | reverse complement strand
TATGTATATACATACATACATATGATAAAGATGGGAAAATCTAGGCTTGGAGAATGTTGAAAAACAGCAGTACCATTCAATTTCCAAATGGGGTCATAGAATAGGGGTAAAGCTATGAAATGGGACAAACGGAACGGAAGCCCATGGAGAAGGCTCTTCCCTTCCAGGTTTCCTTCACTGGCACAGGGAGTGGAGAGACCCTGACTGCACTCACTAATCAACTCAGCCCAGTGTCCTTGTGGTGGGACGAAGGCTTCTTCTCACAGGTGTGGTCCAGTTGGTCCTTTGACAGGAATATTTTAGTGTTGTGAACCTAACATTCTATTGTAGTTTTTGAAGTCTTTTCTGGCTTTGTTTTTTTCCTTCAGGAGAGTTGCTGGAGGCTATCAAGCGTGACTTTGGGTCTTTTGAGAAGTTTAAGGAGAAACTGACAGCCGTGTCTGTGGGAGTCCAAGGTTCAGGCTGGGGCTGGCTTGGCTTCAATAAGGAGCAAGGTCGTTTACAGATTGCTGCCTGCTCTAATCAGGACCCATTGCAAGGAACAACAGGTGAGGGAGCTTTAAAACTCTTTTTTGTTAAAAAAATTATTTATTTTTATTTTTTTATTATACATAAGTACACTGTGTATCAGATCTCATTACAGGTGGTTGTGAGCCACCATGTGGTTGGTGGGATTTGAACTCAGGACCTTCAGAAGATCAGTCTGTGCTCTTACCCGCTGAGCCATCTCACCAGCCCCACTTTAAAACTCTTAATCTTCCCATTTCAGTATTATAGCTTCCTAGAAAGGATTAAGGTAGAAGTAAAGTAAATTAGCAGAGTTTAAACGTGTGAATATGTGATAATTTGAGCAAATGTTAGTAAATTGTACCCAGTCTTTATACTAAAAACTGACTGGTAGTCTGTAAAATAAGCATGTGTGATTTCTGTAAACTCCTTTAATAAGACTTTTAATAATAAATTCTCCTTCATCCTATATAAAATTAATGTCAGTTTTATTGTACACACTAAAATAAAAACCTAAGATTATTAGATAAACAATAAGGGAAGAAAGAAATGCAGGCTGAGGGTGACCTGGAACATGTGTTTTTCCTCGTGAGTGTTGTGCTGAAACTGGAACCAGAACCCAGGGCTGCTTCCTGCACAGCTTCAGTGTGGGACACTCCCAGATCAGCAAATGCTTTCTTGTTCCCTGGGTCTGATTGAACTGGTTGTCCTTTATGTCACTGAAGAATGAGGGAAGTGGAGAGCCATGGTGTGTAGCAGTGGGCTGTGGCTTCCACCTCTGCTGTGACATCTCAAACAGCTCCCACCTCTCTTCTTACCTCTACTGTGTCCCTCATTCTGCACGTATACTCAGATTTTGGGGAGGCAAGATACCTCCAAATCTGTTAAAGCCATGGTAAACTTGCATACAGTGATTCCTCAGTCAGGCCTGCTGCTCAGGCACCCCACCAAGAGCTACTTTACTAGTAATGAGTTAGGTTCCTCACAACTGACCCAGAAAAAGTGGTTGAGATGTTTTTGTAGGAAGGCTTGAGAAGTGTGTTTGAGACTGAGTCTTGCTTTGTGGCTCAGCGTGGTCTGGCCTATTCCATATCCTTCTGCCTGAGCCTCTTTGTATTGAGAACACAGACCTACGCTACCATACCTGACTTGAGGACTTACTTTTTTTTTTTTTTAACATATGGAACTAAGCTCTTCATTTATACCATTTAATTTCTGAAGGTAGCGTTCATTTTTCTTTGGTTCGGTTTAGCATCTTGTTAACCTATTCTTCTTAGTGACTCAGTGATGCTTATTCCAGAAAACTGAAAGTACCCTTGGAGAGTAGAACCAGTCTCCCAGCCTCCTCAGCGCCAGCACTCTGGAATAGAATAGAAGCTCAGGGCCTAAACTGTCCCCTCTCACTTGTGGCACCTGACTCAGACTGGGAGGAATGCTAGGCTCCAACACTAGGTGCTACTACTGCTAGTTCAGCAGCAGGGACTAAGGTTCTGTAGTTCAACTTGACCTTTCAGGGCCTCTTTCATATTACTTATTATATTTTCTTCCAAAATAAAAACTTTACATGTTTTTGCAGGGATATGCAAATTTTCTATTATCTAAGAAGCAAGTAAATAATATGGTATTAAAGAGTAATTTTCTCCTCTTTCTGATAGGCCTCATCCCGCTGCTGGGGATTGATGTGTGGGAGCACGCTTACTACCTTCAGTATAAAAACGTCAGACCTGACTATCTGAAAGCTATTTGGAATGTAATCAACTGGGAGAATGTTACTGAAAGATACTCAGCTTGCAAGAAGTAAAGCCTTACGGCTGGCCACGTCGAGTACGCCAGGCCCCTGCTGTTCTGTAGTAGTGTAGAGCACTGCAGCACTGTGACTGAGATGCTGTAATCGTTACTGATGTCTGTCCACATATGTGATGAGCATAATGTTATGATAATTTCTTATTTTAATTAAATTTATTATCAGGCAACTGTTTGAGAACAGTGCATACTCTGTGTGAATTGCTCTTGACTAAACATTTTCATTACAGCCTTGAATTGCTTGGATGCTGTAACTGTCATTATAAGACTATCAGAAATATTCCATCTCTATTTGGGGGCCTGTGGGAGAGTTTATAATCCTGTTCTACTGCAGTTAGAAAAAAAATTGAGTTGTTCCCCCTCCCTAAGTTGTTGAATAATGAAATAGAGAACTGAATAGTTCTCTTTTCTATTAAAAATCACTATTTTTTGTAAGTAATCCTCTATTTAGTGGCTATCACCCAGTGGTCTTTGTTTACAGTCATAGTTTCACAGAAACACTGTTTTTTCACTTGAGCTCTGTAACTCAGGGCTACGGATGGAGCTCAGTGGTAGAGCCTTGCCTGTCTTACGCGAGGCCCTGGGCTCTACCTCAGTACTGAAAGCAAGTCAACAGACCCACAGCTTGGTTCCTGCCTCATGAGAATTTATTATGAGAGGAGTGTAATGGTGCCTCTGGGTTTTCTATAGGCAGAGATGCAAAAACAGCCAAGCTCGTCTTTACAAACCAGCTGTCTGCTGATTGAATGTGCTCAAGATGGACAAAGTACGTAGGGCCTGTCAGATGATGTCAGCCTCAGGCACTAGGCCACAGGGCATTCTGGGAAGCCATTCAGCCCCATTAATTGTTGTGTATCTCAGGAGAACTGGACCCTGGGTGTGATGGCACCTTTCTCAGTAGTGGCAAATGGACTTCTGAGTGAGGTCAGTAGGGTCTCTTCAGAACATTAGTGTTCAGAGACACAGATCTTTCATTTTTCCTTCAGTTTCAAGAACTTGCAGTCACAAGAGGGCCTTTATATTGTTATTCAATAGAAGGCTGCCCTTTCCCTGGCAAGGTGACAGTGGTTCTGATTGTGTTCCTGTGCAGCGTTTGTATGTGGAGCTGTGCACTGTGGAAATGCCACAGGGGCCCTTTGTGAATTTGCCTTTTCACATTTTGTCTCACCATCTTCCTTGTCATCTTTTAATGACTACGTGATGTTTTATCAGTTGGACATTACTCAATAGTTTGTTTCTGTTTAATTGTTGTTTATTACCAAAAAAGCTGTGGGCAGCATCCCCATGCATGCAAATTACTTAATGGAGTATTTTTTAAAGGTTTATTTTCTTTTTAATTATGTGCATCTGTGTATGTTCTGTTCATGGTGCCCATGGAAGGCAGAAGAACTTGTTGGGTCTGGGTCCCTTAGAGTTGGAGTGGGTATAAGTGGCCATGAGCTGGGACTTGGACTGGGATCATATCTGCAATAAGCACTTTACCTGCTGAGCCATCTTTCCAGCCCCTGGAATTTTTTTTTTAATATTGAGATTTTTCTTAAACTTATTTTGTAATTTATCCCAAGTTTATTTTCTAATTCTCCCTTCAAGTATATTTTTCTTTTTCTTTTTTTTTTTTTAATGGAAAAATGGAGTGACTTAGCAGTTTCAATATTGAAGACTAAAGTTAAAAAAAACAATTTAAATTCAAAGCACTTTTTGGCATTTGGTGTAGAAGCTAGTCAGGTGTTTTGAGTGTCACTGCTGACGAAGGACTTGTAAGAGTGAGTGAGTAGCAGCCCATTTATGGAACAGTGACATGACTGAGCCAGATGAGTCACGTGGTTCCATGTAGCCTTGTTTACAAGGCTGTGAACTCTTTTAAACAGACCTTTTAGAAAGGTCTTTGATGGACTTTTGAAAACAAGTTTTTAGGTCAGAGTTTATCTTGAGCTAACAGATTTGCAGAGACTACTGACTTTATATAATTTTGATTCCTACTAAGCTTTCAGGTTAAAAAAAAATCAATGTTGAAATTTCTGTGAGGCTCTATTTGTGCTGTGGGTCTTTGTTGGTGAGAATGAGGGGTCCCACTGTGTCTGGTAAGTCTCCTCCTCGATATGTAGACTTTAAGAGACCAAGAGAGTTTACAAACTAAAATCATCCAGTAGATAGGCTTAGATGATTTAGCTTTGTCTTTTTTAAAATAGAGGCAAGTATATTGACATTTCTTCTGAAAGAACTGTGTGAAATGCTTATTGTTCATCTGGGAAGGAGTGTGTGTGTGTGTGTGTGTGTGTCTGTGTGTGTGTCTGTGTGTGTGTCTGTGTCTGTCTTTGTGGTGTAACTAGATCGGCAGCATGAGTTCCAGTCATGGTTGAACGTAACAGACATTAGCATGGTTAACATTGGAGGGAAATAAGGAAGCAAAATTAAATATTTCCTTTGAGGTAGTATCTGCTGCTTGAACTATTGTGCATTAATTAAATATTGGAGTTCAGAAACTGCCTTATTACATCTGAAGTTCTTGGTCTAAAGTGAGATCCGAATTTCTGCTGAGCACCTTTATAAAAAGTATCAAAGCCATATAGTTAGGCCTTAGGTGTTTTGTGTAGGTCATATCCCAAATTAGGTATAAATGCTGCTGCTGTTTTTTTTTTTTTTTCCTGTTGTGAGGTTAGGAAAGCTGTTAGGTACATTTTAAAGTAAATCACAGCAAAAACGCTATCCTCCTGATCCCAGCAAGCTAATATCTGTCTTCTGACCATCACGTCTGCCACCTGCTGAAAGGCCTGTAAGGTTCTGGGCAGTTTTCATTTAATGATTGATTAAAGAAGCATCTATTTTCCTATTGTAAGTGCAGAGTGTTTTTTGATTGTTAATAAAAAAATGTTATCAACTATCAAGAGGTCTGCATGATGTATGTGTCAGAACATTAACAGTCCTATCATGCTGTCATTTCTGTTGCTTTCTGTAAGAGGATTAGTAAATAATAGGCAGTTGACATCTTTTTTTTTTTTTTGAAATTTTACTTTTAAAATCTGGAAGCACTATAAATCCTTTATTAGCAGATCTAATTATATAATGTGTATTAGGGATTTAGGACTAAACTGTGTTTATATGCTCCTAAACTCCTCAACACTTTGGCACCAGATTCTCCAGGAGAGCCAGTTGCTGCTGCTTCTATAACTGATAACAGTCTCCCAGACAGTGACCACTGCAGATACCATGCAGTCCCAGGTCGTGTGTCTATTTAGAGCAGCTATCTCTATATTAGCTGTAATGGTTAATTTGGAGTGTCTGCTTGTTTGGATTATGACATGCCTAGAGAGAGATACTTTGCTGTGAGCATATTTTCAGAAAACATTAACTGACAGATAAGAGTTACCTTAAATGTAGGTGGAACCCAGACTCAATAAAAGGAGGAAGAGGAGAAAGCCAGCTGAGTCAGCATCCTGCTTGGTGAAGATAGAGATGAGGAATCAGCCACCAGCTGTCACCTGTTCTGTCCCTCCACTGCATGATACGAGGGATTATTCCTTCAACCATGAAGCAAATCTCTCCTCAGTTATGTCTTGTCACCTGTTTGATCACATTGGCGAGAGAAGTAAAACATATTGGTGTCCCCAATTTGACTACCTCCTTGGGGATGATTAATATGTAATCTTTTACTCATTCTAAAGGTCTCAGGGTGCAGGTGGATAGCCAGCTGGAGATGTACAGGCTAAGGGGGTTCAGAGGAGCTCCCACACGTATTTTCCCCCAGGTACTTCCCCACGTTCTGTCTTGAAGCACACCTTAATTGCTTTTTTTGGAGACTTCATTAATAGACTTGACTCTAATCTTTCATTGGTCATTGGTAATCATTTGACCCTTCTGCTTTTTTCCTTCTCTGGAAGATTAGTGCGTAGGGTTCAAAGTCCCAGCACTAAACTTGGTTTTTGGTATGCAGCCCCTAGCCTATAGCTAGGGTCACTATCCCTCAGTCATATCATCTACAAGAGACACTTCGCAGTCTGACAATTGTTTATCAGAAAAGACAGTCCACATACTCATTTGCTGAAGTTTAGGAATAAGATTCTCATTGCTGGAGATCCCAGGGATTTTGAAAGCCAAGAAACAAAGCCAAGGAAGAAGAACAAATATTTACTTTTTAATATAAATCAAGCTTCACACAATGTTTTGTATGTGAACTATAAAGTTCTCATATCATCTTAAAACAGGGGCCAAACAGAATGCTGCTTTGACTCTGGAAGAAAAAAATGCTCTCTTTTGAGAAAGGGTTTCATTATGTAGCTCTGGCTAGCTTGTAGACCAGACTGGCCTTGAACTCGCAGATCTGCCTGCCTCCGCCTCTGTCTTTGATGTGCTGAGATTAAAAGCAGGAAATAACACATCTGGCAAAACAAACAACCCAAAAACAAACAAACAAACAAAACCCCCTTTTTATCACATATTTTACATGAAGTTCTGATATTTCCCTTTACTCTGATCACAGCTTGCTTGGTACCATTTTCCCTAGACAACGAGCTGCCAATGGAAAACATCCAGTGGTCTATCCTGCTCTAACACCAATGGGCCACAATGACCAGCATGGCGAGGTATTCCAAATGGTGCAGTAGTAGTACTTCTATCCTGGGATAGCCAACAGTCAGCTAATTGGAGTTGAGGCCTGGTCTATGGAGCTTTCATGCTTGGTAATGTAAAATTAGCCAACTACCAATGGCTGCTGAGGCCATGGGATCTGGATGAGAAGCCACTATTGCAGTTCCCTAACCCCGTATGAGCTCACTGGTGTAAATAAATACTCATCTTTATATCCACAGGTGAGTGTAGTTCTCACCCCTCATCAAAGCTGCTCCTTGCAGCAGATGGGAATCCACAACTGATAAGAGATCAACTTAACCAATGGTTTGCTGGCTCCCAGTGAATACATTTACAACACAGGCCCTGCACTTGAGGTCCTGGATGAGGGAGTGGAAAGACTAAGCCAGAGGACCAGGACATCTGCTGTGACATAGTCTGTAATATATATGACAGGAAGGTTTTTTTTTTTTTTTTTTTTTTTTTTTTGTGTGTGTGTGTATCGGTGAATCAAGACCCAAATCAAGTATAAAAAAACTTAAAAAAGAAAGGTTGGCATGACCTATTTTTGTGACATGCTGTGTGCTTATAGTAATGAAACTTCTGTTGGGATGCTTCTGAACAAAAAATAAGGTTTCTTAGTTTTGTGTAAGGGAAAGAACATGAATACTTTCAAATTCAAAATCAGCATGTAGAAATTTTAATTTGAATACATGCTGTCTGTACCCATAGTCTTCTCCTTTGCAATGTGTCAGTTCCACCCTTATGCCCACTGGCATGCTCCCTGAAGGCCCAGAACACAAAGTTCTTCCTCACTTGTGTGCCTTTCATTCTGGGCATAAAATATAGACTGCAGATTCAAACAGCTGGTGTGATTTGCTATGTTTAACATAAGTATGGCCAAGTGGTGGTGGCGCACACCTTTAATCCCAGAACTTGGGAGGCAGGTGGATTTCTGAGTTCGAGGCAAGCCTGGTCTACAGAGTGAGTTCCAGGACAGCCAGGGATATACAGAGAAACCCTGTCTCGAAAAACCAAAAAACCCCAAACCAAACCAAAAAAAACAAAAACAAGAAACAAAACCAAAAACAAAACAAAACAAAAACAAACAAAAAAACCCCCATAAGTATGAGTATCCCTGAGGCACAGAAATGACTACATCAAAGCTACTAAGAAGCTAGGCAGCAAAAATGGCTACGGTGGAAGGCTGTATTCTTTCTCCTGTCCCTGCTGATTTCGTGTGTGTGTGTGTGTGTGTGTGTGTGTGTGTGTGTGTGTGTGTGTCGGGGTGGTGGTGGTTAGAAGCCACCTTCGTTTTCTCTGTCTACCATGAGGGTCCTGAGGATTGAACTCAGGTTGTTGGGCTTGTTGACAGATGTCTTTACCCACCATGCTAATCCTTTGACAGCTTGTTGCTCCTTGTACCAGTTTATTATCTACCATCTCTTGAAACTATTTTGTTTTCTTCCAATTTGCTACTGTAGCAGCCATCTGATTCTTTTTTAAAAAATTAATTTGGACAGAGTAAAAAGTATGATTGGTGGCAACTTGTTTAATTTAATAGAAATAGAATCATTAGAACTTAAAAAAAAAATAGTGGTTAAATATACACCTAGTTCTCAGGGGTAGTGAGCCAGTGCCCGGGCTGCTGTGTGGAGTCTGCTAGCTGAGCCCCACACAGTGTATCAGGCTAGATCCAGCCTCAC
Source organism: Mastomys coucha (assembly GCF_008632895.1). Classification (NCBI taxonomy): domain Eukaryota; kingdom Metazoa; phylum Chordata; class Mammalia; order Rodentia; family Muridae; genus Mastomys; species Mastomys coucha. The sequence continues at coordinate 8,204,979 of NW_022196911.1, read as the reverse complement.
CCTGGCATGGAATCATACCTGCTCAGTGGAAGGGGTAGTGTGTTCCGTTTCTTTTCTTTCCTCTAGGAAAAGAATTTATTTTCTCCACAGGGTTTGGAGAAGTGTTCTGCTGGGTTTGCGGAGGAACGGGAAGTTGTTTTACTTTCTTGTGTCTTCCAAATGCATCCCCTTGCTTGAATGTGCTGATGCAAGAATATACTCTGGGGCTCATTTGAAGATCTAAGAGCCCTCCATCCTCTGCTTGGGGTCTTTAGAGTTTACTTTTGGGTTAGTACCTGATTCTCTTGTTTTACAGCAACCTACACAGATTGGTGTCCGGAGGTCGGTGTCTATAAGTAACCGCAGCCCTTTGCTTTAGACAGGGTCTCATATAGTCCAGGAACTCCATTTTCCTCTTGCCTCAACTCCCAAGGGCTGGGATTACAGGAGTGTGCCAACCCCAGTTGAGATGCTCTATATCCCCTTGCCCATGGAAACCCTAAAGTTGTCTTTTCTTTTTCCCTTAGACTAAAACATACATGACCAGCAGGGGGCAGGCTTTCTACATTTTTGTGCTATAGTCTTGGCCCAGGATTTATTTAGAAACCCAGTATGTTCCACATTTTGTTGGAAGAGGCCTTTCGAAAATACACATTACCCGAGACTTCTTAGTTGGTTTTTTTTTCATTGAACACTAGTCATTAAAAATGTACTAAACTATTAAATTAGTTTTTGCTTTGAAACACTCTTAAATTTACATAAAAACTACAATTACAGTCCAAGACCCTCAGTTTTCCCATCATCACTTGGGACTAAGTTGCTGAGGTGATGGTGATGTCTCACGGCCAGCAAACACTTCACATATTTTTAGCAAGCAAGGACGTTTGCCTACAGAGTTACCACACAGACACTGAAATCAGGCTTTAATGTTGATGGCACTATGTGAAATCCTTAGGTACCCTTTATAAAGCAAAAAGACCCACGCCAAAAGCACCTTGTTTAGCTATCACGTCTCTCCTTAAAGTTAACATTAAATATATTTTTATTTGCTTATTTATTTTTGTGTATAAATTGTGTGTGAGTATGTGCGGAGGCTAGAAGATAACTTCTGGGACTTAGTCCTCTTCTTGAGTGTCCCAGAGACCGAATTCAGGACTTTGGGCTAGGCAGTAAGAACTTTTAATGGCGTAGCTATCTCATGATTGTTATTTGTATGCTTCCGTAAATCTTGGTGAGCAGAGAGTTTGGGGGGCTTACTATATTATTCATAGTGAAATTATATGCATCATGCTGGATTTTGCAGGTGTTAGTCTTGCAGCATGCCTTCTTAATGAGTCACTGGTGAGTGGCGCCCCGCCCCCCATCTCCTCCAGCTCTCTCACTGTGGTTAGCGTCTGCTTCCTTCTGCTGTAGTGAAAAGATACCTTTTCTCTTTGGTGACAATATATCTAGGTAAATCAACTTAAAGGAGAAAGGTTAATTTTGCCCCGTGGTTTCAGACGCTTCAGGGTGTGGTCTCTTGGTGAAATGTGGTGAGGGATGCTGTGGGGTGGAGCTGCTGAGCTGGGCATCATGAAATCTCTGTTCTTAGGACCACAGACAATTGTGTCATTGGACCCAATGCTAACTATTTAGAGAATGTGCTGTAACACTGCAGTTTTTGCTATCAGGATGTGGGCCACAGGGCTATGAACAAGACTTAGCAGTTGTCTGAGCTGTTCTGCCTGCCCTGTAAAGGCAGACATTTCAGAACAAAAAGAGTTTCAAAAAGAAAGCCCTTCCCCCCTTTTTTGGATTCATGTCAACGATGTGACACCCAGGTTAACTTTAAAAAATTTTATTTTCCTTTTAGAGTCTATTTATTTTATATATATGATGAGTACACTGTAGCTGTCTTCAGACACACCAGAAGAGGGCATCAGATCCCATTACAGATGGTTGTGAGCCACCATCTGTAATGGGATCTGATGGGAATTGAACTCAGGACCTCTGGAAGAGCAGTCACTGCTCTTAACCGCTGAGTCATCTCTCCAGCCCCCAGGTTAACTTTTTTAAATCTTATTTTTAGTGTATCTAATAGGAATTTATAAAAGCATAAACCTATTGAGCTTTCATGTCATGTAGCTGTGAGATGAAATTGATATAGCAGACAACACAAACAAAAGTCTGAGAGATAAACAAATGAGCTCCACCAGTGTAACTAATGTCTGCCCAGCGAGCTGTCATCCACTCCTCTCTGTACCCTCTTCTCCTGCTTTTCCTCAGGTAGCCACATGCTTCTCTTCCAGGCAGTGTGTTTTTCTAGCACTTTCCTTGTTCAGAATACTCTGATCTGCAAGGCATTCTTTCCCCACTGAGCTGAAAATAGTTCCTTAGAGTAAGTCCACCTGTGCTGAGCCTACCAAACAATGATGTATTGTCAGGTAGTCATGTGACCAACACACACAACTACAAATGACATCATCTTACCATCTTTAAATAGTAAGCAGGTACCCAACCTACCTGAATCCACTCTCATTTAAAAGTTTAGATTTCTGTTCTGGTTTCCTTTCTGTTATAATAAAACCCTCTGACCAAGTGCAGTTTAGGGGAGGAAAGGATTTATTTGGCTTACTCACTCCATCATTTAGGGAAGTCAGGAAAGAAACTCCAGCAGGTATTTGAAGGCAGACCTGGCTATTCCATGAAACATTACCAGGGAATTTACTCACAGCAGGAACCATGGAGGATCCTACTTGCTAGCTGGCTCATGAAGACAGGCTTATACATAGCTAGCTTTCTTATGTAGCCCAGGACTACCTGCCTAGGGAATGATGCTGCCCACAGTGGGCTCGGTGCTTCTACATCAGTTAACATCAAGACAATTCCCCGAGACATGCCCGCAGTCCAATCTGATCTAGGTAAACCTTCAATTGGGACTGCCTTCTCTGGTGATTTAGGCTCTGATGAGTTGACAGCTAAAGCTAGCTAGAACAATTACTATTGAAATTAAAACAATGAAAAGAATAATAGTTAAGATGAAAAAAACTTGGCTGTACCTAAAAACATGCTAGTGTAGTTAAAATACTATTCTAGGATGGGGAGAGATGATTCATCTGTTAAAAGAATATTTACTCTTCTTGTAAGGGACCCTGGTTGGGTTCCCAGCATCTACATGGCAGAGCATAATCATAATCATCTGTAACTTCAGTTTCAGGGTACCTAGTATTCTTCTTCTAGTCTCTGCTGGTACCAGGCAAACACATGGTGCACAGGCATACACGCAGGCAAACACTCATAGGCATAAAGCTTGAAAAAATTATGATAAATATTACATGTTTCCTGTTTATTCAGAGCTAAATAATCAATTTGTTATTTTCAGTATCTTTATGTATGTAGCTGTACAAGGCATTTGTGTGTGCGTATGTGTGTATGTGTGTGTGTATGTGTGTGTGGAACAGGTTGGGGAGATAGAGAAGTGAATTAAAAATTGATTGTTTAGCTTGCTTTGTATTTGATGGGAGGACATGCTCTTAGTGGGTTTTCTAGGATAATCAGGAGGGAGAATGAGCCCTGGTTCTTTTCAGGACTTTCAACATTTATTTGGAAGTTCTGAGAGGAACATTTCTGTCAATCTAGTAAATAAATTCAGGATTTGTGAACTCATGTCTTGGGAAAGTGCCAATGACTTAAGCATTTTGTTTGGAGATGGTATTTACCATGTGGTTACACCTTAGACTATTCATTGGCTAGTTAGTCTGAAATTTGCTGGTGTTTATTTAGATTGTGCTAAGTAGGTAAATGATGTGGCTTTAGTCTTTCTCCTTTGTCTTGAGGTTTACCATAGCTCAAATGGCAGTCACTTTTTCACAAACATTGACTGAAGTAAATTCTTCAAAAATACAGCATGGATGTATTACCACCGAGGAATGAATATATTGTAAACTTGAGTTTTTGTTCTCTAATATCTGTAAAACTTTGTGATAAACTTTGGCTTTTTTTTTTTTTTTTT
>NW_022196911.1:8199696-8200976 GCF_008632895.1 Mastomys coucha | reverse complement strand
TTTTTTGGTCAATTCTGATGGGGAATTGACATCTTGAAGACAGAACAGGATCTGTGGCATCTAGGTGATCTTTGCAAGGAAGGGACTTGGGACTACAGGACAGTTCCCTATTTTGTATTCTAGTTCTGTTGGATGCGTGGTTTACAAGTAAATTGCTAGCTCTTCATTGTAAAAGTACTTCTTGGGGCATTTTCTGTAACCCCACCTTGTTCCTAAATAACTGTAGAGCATTTCTACATCAGCTCTAGCATGGGTTAGCTCACGAATAAAGACACATAGACCTGGTACTTTTATTAACAAGTTGCAAGCACCATGGGGCAGGTTCTGTGCTATTGTAACCCTTTAAGGCTATTTCTCAGCTATGTGGTCTTTTACCTTCAATATGACTCTTGACTTGGCTTGCTTTGCTCCATGTGTATCTTCATGGAGACCTGCTCAAGGTAATTTCTCATTGGTTCCCCCCACCTTCCTCTCCTCAAGGTCCTCACCTTCTCCCTGGGACCCCCTGACTCATTCTTTTCTGTCCACCTAATTGGCAGATCAGCTCTTTAGTAACCAATCAGAGATGATGGAAAACAACTTTTACATAACGTTGAGGTATGAGATGCTTGACCATGTCATCATCTGGACTGCAAGTAGATGTCTGGGCATAGAAATAAACATGTGAATACACAGCACACAAAACCATCCCCCAACATTTCATTAGCAATGTTAAATTGTACTCATAAAATTTCATCTTGACATCAACAAAGAACAAAACCATATTATAGTTCAATTACAGGATGAAAATCAAATATGAAACTTGGTTTCATGTTCTCTACCCATGACCTCTTGGCGATAACCACAACTTGCGGTAAGGTGTAACCTACAGCAAAGCTTTGAATTAAGGACAGGCTGGGCCCATCAGGGATCTGACTCACAGAGAGCACTGCAGTCAATCAGAATGTGGTTGAGAGCACATGGCTGGAGAGTGGAGGCTCACCCAGTGCACGAAGAACCTTGTGCCACATGAGAGCAACCCAGTATGACCTGCATGTGGCTGCCCTTGTTTGTTTGTTTTTTTAAAACTTTTATTGCATTATGATGAGAAAAGTTACATGATTTCAATTTATCTGAATTTGTTAACGTTTAAAAACATATTTTAAGTAAATAGAATTAAATCACATTCTTGTTTCCCTTTTGTACCTCCACTCCTCCCAGAGATCCCTTTCCATACCCACAATATCTTTTTTGTTATATTCCATAAAATTTACAAAATATTATAACAATAAAAATAAGTA
>NW_022196911.1:8192553-8198555 GCF_008632895.1 Mastomys coucha | reverse complement strand
AAAAAAAAAAAAAAAAAAAGCACTTTAGGGGCCCCAACTGTGCAACTAACCTTGCTGTAGCTGTAGGTAATAGCTCTGACATGTGGTTTGTGGGTAACTGGGCTCCTTTTCAGTGATTTGAAGGTAGCTTCTACATTTCATCTGGACTTGAGTGATCTACCTCTACTCCTCAGCTGCTGGGATGACAGGTGTGCATTGCTACACCTAGCTCCTTATTTATTTACTTTTCCATAAGCACTGACTTTGTCTATGGAAATGAGTTAACCATGAACGTATTTGCATGTGTATCTATATACTCCTATTGCCATAAAATTAGTCGCTATCAACTGCTCCAACCAGAATATATTAAGCATCTTGCTAAGGTGATAGATGCAGATGGACAGCTTTAATTCTGTGTTGTAAATCATAACAGGATGGATACCATTGAGGTCCATCTCCTTGGCATAGACTGCTGCCTGGGTTCGGTGGCTCTGGGCCACAGCATGATGTGGGTGAGGCCAGAGCTATAAGTTCTTTCTCTGCATGGTCATGAGGTTTGTTCTGTCTAACACACATATCCAAGACACTACACTGGCCCAGATTCCTAGGGAACACAAGGTCACTTTTCACTGTGATGAGGTAGGTCAGCGTCACAGCCTTCCCCGAGGCCTGTGTGCTTGATCCACACAATGACCAATCTGTCTTTGGATGTCTTCAACAAACAAAACATCTGGTTGTTTGCTTTCTTGGGGAATGGTGTTTAGTTCTGCTGGCCAGGATAAAACTATCTCCTGTATATTTTATCTAGTTTGACTTTGGGCTCTAGCTTTGATAAGTATCTTGTGTTAGGCTCAGTGTGTTCCTTACTGTGTGACAGGGACATCACAATAGCTGCTGCCACAGACATGGAGTGAAACCAGAGTGCTCACAGTGGGGCAGGGAATGGGAGGAACCCATGAACCTGTGCTATGGTTCTAGAGGGAGAATGCAGGAGTGCAGTGACATGCCTCAGGATCATAAGAAGTCAGTCTTTTTGTTTCCATTTGGTCCTGTGTGGTTCTGTGCAGCCCTGCATTGCCATGGTTCCTTTTTCAGATGGTTGGGAAGATGCATCCTGTGATTTGGAACTGTGAAGACAGCCTATCTGGGTAAACTCTCTGGCCATCATTACTTTATTTATGTTTTGAAGCTGTGGGCCCAACCTTGTACCCTTGACTTGGTAATAAAATTGCTGAGTTGTGAGAGAAGCTACTTTCAGGTTTACTAGCTGGGGCCAACTTGATCTTGAATGTAGTTCTTCAAAATTTCCCAACGATTGTATGATTCTTATTTCTCAACATACTTTCCTCTTCCCCTCCATTACTGATTGATCTTCTCTGGGGAGATATTGATAAATGTTTATTCTCCAGATAAGGTGCCGACAACAGGCCATGGAAATGATTCCACTCACATCTACTTAGTGAACCAGTGAGTTTATTAGTGTTATTTACAAGGGTATAAATGAGGGGTGACTGGCAGGAACATGGATAGCTCAAAGGTAGTTGCATCATGGAATAGCCTACTCAGCATGGATGATGTCATGAAATAGCACCCTCTCCCCCTGCATGGATGGCGGTTTATTAAAACTGTATATCTGGACCATCCTGCATCTTTTAGGCATCTCAACAGATCACATTCAGTAATTATTACTGTTATATAACCCAGGGATGGAGAGATCTTGTGAATCTTACAACTTCTGGGAACTCCTGGCCTTGTAGATTTCATTTACTTTCTGAGCCTTACATGTTTCATCTATTTCCTGAGCCTATGAGCCTCCCTCCTCCCTCCTCCCACCAGGAGGAGATAGATGGCACTCCACCCCTTCCTCCATTCTTATATTCTTTTGGCTTCCTCTTTTTTTTTAAAAAAGATTTATTTATTTATTATATGTAAGTACACTGTAGTTGTCTTCAGACACCCAAAAGAGGGCATCAGATCTCATTATGGATGGTTGTGGGCCACCATGTGGTTGCTGCGATTTGAACTCAATACCTTCTGAAGAACAGTTAGTGCTCTTAACTGCTGAGCCATCTCTCCAGCCCCTTTTGGCTTCCTCTTACACAATATTCTCTGATCCTTGAGGAGGTAATATTACCTGATTATGTCGTTCCATCTATGGCTAAAGCACTGAGTCACTATTTCATAGCAACAGTCATTCTTCTCAAGGCCTTGAGAAGTCTCTGAAGTATACAAACCATTGCAAAAAGAAGTCTCCTTGACCAACTGCTAGCAGCAGAAATCCAAGGGGTATGAACAAATATTTAGAAGATAATTAGACAGGCCTATCATCTATTTAACAGAACAGTATCAGTGGCCACCCCATTGGGTCCATGAGCCTCTCTATTAGTCATGGTTCTCTAGAGTCACAGAACTTATGGAATGTCTCTCTATATTGAGAGAATTTATTGTGATGACTTATAGTCTGTAGTCCAACTAACCCAACAATGGGCAGCTGTGGGTGGGAAGTCCAAGAATCTCATAGTTGCTCAGTCCCACAAGGCTAGTTGTTTCAGCTGGTCTTCTGTAGAAGTTGGTTCCAACAGATGTGCTGGCAAGTAAGTGCAAGCAGGAGAAGAAGAGTGAATCTCCCTTCTTTCAATGTCCTTATATAGGCCTCCAGCGGAAGGTGTGGCCCAGATTAAAAGTGTTTACCATCACGCTGGATCTGGGACTTGCTTTATTCAGGCTGACCTTGAACTCAGAGATCTCCTTGCCTCAGTCTCCTGGGATTAATGGATGTACTACCTTAGCCTGGGCCTAAGCTTTTCATGACCACTATGCTTTAAGATTTCCATGTCAAGATCCAGGTCAGAAACTTGTGTCTTCCAGCCTCAAGGTCTGGATCACAGGTGAGCCCCCCAATTTTGGATAGTAGTTCATTCTAGACATAGTCAAGTTGACAACTAGGAATAGCCATCGCAGCCTCTAACCATAGGCTTTTGCCCTGGCATATAGTGACAGATAGGAATTTTCACCTGTGAAGTGGTTGTTAAATTCAACAAGAAATCAACTGGTTGCCCCCATCACAACCCAGATATCAACAGTTGCCACTATTGTAACCAGTGGGCACACCTTACTTAGCATGTTAGAGTCTGTAGTTGAAAAGGATGATTGGTGACAGTTTCTCCCCCTGGGTAACTCCCATGGCACCTTCTGGCCCCATGAAAGCCAACCAGAAGGAGAAGTTTCCAGAGCAACCTAAACCTGACCTCCCCATGCTCTAAAGTCACTGCATGTAATGTCTTCAGCAACAGGCACTCACTATCCAGTTCCTGCATGCAACCTGGAGTAGTGTCAGAGCTTGCTTTGTTCGTGTAGCCCACCGTCCAACAATTTTCACCATCAACACACAGCAGGGATGTTTCCCACTCATGCGGTGTGCCTTCATTTGACCCCTTAACTGCTCTTCTGCATGCTTGTAAGACAGTTGTATTTACGAGGCTGGGCAGTGTGGAGAGCCACTAGAGCCTGAAGATGGCGCCTGGTTCCACTTTCTAGCAAGCAGGCGCTCTCTTAAACAAGTCCTTATTTGGCTATGCTTGCTAGCTTGGCTCGCTTTTGCTTTCTGGTGGCCTATCTGCACTCGCTACGTGGCCCAATGGGATAGGCTCAGCATAGAGCATTTAAGGGCATAGGGTGTTGCCCCGGGGGGGTCAGAAGAAGATTGTTCAAGGTTCCTGAATAAACTGCTTAAAGAAGAGCTCTCAGGTTGCGTTGTTCTTGCTGGTCAAGGCAGTCGCGACAAGTGGGGGCTTGTACGGGGAACTCACTCCTCCTTCACTCGAAGAGCTCAGAACTTTCTGCAGTCAGGGCAACTGGCTGGTAAGTTCCCAAGTAAGGTGGGAAGGAAAGCCCTCGGAAGTAGAGGCCATAAGGACTCCTAGTTGGAGCAATAAAGTTTTGCAGTACAGTGGACCAGACGAAAAGTGAAAGTAACTATGGGCGCTTCTCATTTGCACCCAATATTTTTGGCTCTTCAGGAGCTGTTACAGTCAAGAGGACTTAAATTGAAGAAAAGCACGTTAGAAGGGTTTCTTAATGAGTGCAATACCATAGCCCCTTGGTTTGTGGTATCAGGTGATCTCACGGTAAGCTGCTGGGATAAGCTAGGCAAGGATTTGGATTTCGCCTAGGATCAAGGCATATTGAAAAGGGGAGTAAGACTTGTATGGAAGTTGATCCGGGGGTGCTTAGAGGATCAGAGATGTTGCAAGGCCATAGAGGAAGGGCAGGCAGCGTTAGAACAGATAAAAGAAGAGAGATCTGCCAAATCAGGAAAAGATAGCATAGATACAGACTGGTCAGATATAGATGAGGAACTAGAGGCTTTAGTAGTAAGATTGGAGAGGTCTACTATTAAAGAAAAGAGGAAGAAGAAGGGCTTAGTGCATGATCCAGGTCCTCCCGTAGAGTCTTCATCATCTGCCCCTCCACCTTATAATCCATCAGAGAGTGGACCCTTGGGGAGGTCTTTTTGCCCTGAGGTGTGGCGTATGGTACGCTCAGAACTGAACTTGGTATGTCCAGTGTTCCAGGAAGTGCAAGGGCAGTGGTTTCATGAACCTCTAGATTTTAAAGTAGTTAAATCCCTGGCTGAGTCAGTCTGTACCTATGGCATTACTGCCTCTTTTACCTTAGCTCAAGTAGAGGCCTTAAATAGACATTGCATGACTCCAGGAGATTGGAGCAGCTTGGCCAAGGCTTGCTTGACTCCTGGCCAGTTTTGGACTGGAAGGCATTTCTGATTGAGTTTGCCAATGATCAGGCTAATGCCAATCGAGCTGCTGGCAACCAAGCCTGAGATTGTGGTATGTTGTTGGGCCAGGGGAGGTTTGCCAATCAACAGACTGGATATCCACCCCAGGTTTTTGAGCAGGTGAATCAGATTGCCATCAAGGCCTGGAAATCATTGCCAAATAAAGGGGAAGTGAGCAAGAATCTTACAAAGATTTTGCAAGGCCCTATGGAACCATTTTCTGATTCCGTGGCATGCCTAGTAGAAGCTGCCGGAAGGATCTTTGGTGATCCTGATGCAGCTTTGCCTTTGATTAAGCAATTAGTGTATGAACAGTGCACCAAAGAATGCTGTGCCGCCATTACTCCCTATAAGAACAAGGGATTGGAGGCTTGGATGAAAGTGTGCCGAGAACTTGGGGGTCCTTTGACCAATGCCGGGCTTGCAGCAGCCGTGATCCAATTCACTCAGATCAAAAGAGGAAACTCAGGGGCATGTTTCAAATGTGGAAATTTGGACACCTTAAAAGGCAATGTCCTGAAAGAAGGAGTGAGGCAAATTCAGGAAGTAGCCAACACCCCAAGCAGCCAGGACTCTGCCCTAGGTGTAAAAAGGGGAACCATTGGGCTAATGAGTGCAGATCTGTTAAGGATATTAATGGACAGCCCCTGACCCAGGGATATGGTGGTGCCTGTTCAAAAAACGGGCAGAGGGGCCCACGTCCCCAGGGCCCGCAGATATATGGGGCAGTAGAGAATCAGGACAGAGAATAGAGAGGAGAGATGGCCAACCCTCCGCCATCTGAGGAACCGAGGAGAGCCACTCCAGGTTCAGCAGGGTTGGACCTCTGCTCCACCACCAGACTCGTATTAACTCCTCAGATGGGGGTCCAGTTAATAGAGACTGACTTTAAAGGACCCCTTGAACCAGGAACAATGGGATTGCTACTCTGCAGATCATCTTCCGCCCTCAGAGGACTGATTGTCCATCCTGGTGTGATCGATCCTGATTACATCAGAGTGATTAAGATCATGGTGGGTTCCCCTAGAGGCATCACAGCTATCTCTCCAGGAGATAGGATAGCCCAGTTAGTCATTCTCCCTAGTTTACATGTAAAATATGCAGCTAAGCCACAAGAGTTATGCAACCCTATGTGCTAGAGTTGCCAATTTCCCTGTGGAGGAGGGATTTATTAAAAGACATGGGCTTTAAGTTGAGCAATGAGTTGCCTTACTCAGGAGCCGCCCAG
>NW_022196911.1:8117971-8191745 GCF_008632895.1 Mastomys coucha | reverse complement strand
AAATTGAAAACGTTAAATGATTTTCAAAAGTTGTTAGGAGATATCAATTGGGTACGTTGTTATTTGAAACTTCCCAATTTTGAATTAAAGCCACTATATAATATCTTAGTGGGAGATTCAGCATTAGATTCTCCTGGAAGTCTGAATTTGGCAGCACATGAAGCCTTGTGTAAAGTGGAAGAGGGCTTACAGAATGACTTTTTAAAGAGGTGGGATGAAGGTAAAGAAATTGTGTTGTGTATATTGCCAACTTATGTCCAACCCACTGGATTGTTATGGCAGGATGGCCCACTTTTGTGGATATATCCTAAGATCTCTCCTGCAAAATCGGTTGAGTATTATCCCACTGCTGTAGCAAGTTTGGCTAATACTTCAACATAATAATTCAACAGTGCTTGCAATATTTTGGTATTTTTCCCGCCATGATTGTAGTCCCTTATTCTGCTCAGCAAGTAAGAGTTCTATGTGGAACTGTGGATGAATGGGCTATCCTGCAGTGTGGTTTTGCAGGTGTAATTGATAATCATTACCCAAAGCATCCTTTATTGTCATTTTTTAAGGAACATCCAGTGATTTTTCCAAAAATTACTATTCAAAGTCCTATTAATAGAGACCCAAATATTTTTACAGATGGATCCAAGACTGGCTGTGGAGCCTATGTAATTGGAGAAGGGGACCCAGTGGTGTGTCAGTTGAAGCCTGGGTCTCCCCAAATTGTTGAATTTCAAATAGTAATTGAAGTATTTAAAAATTGCAAATTTTCCTTTAATTTAATTTATGATTCGACCTATGCAGTTAATTTGGTGAGGATGCTTGAAGTTGTTGGTAAAGTAATATTGAGTAGTCCCATTCAGCCATATGTGCTTCAGCTACAACATCTGATATGGCTTCAGAGGAATCCATTTTATATTCAACATGTAAGAGCACATTCAGGCCTTCCAGGCCCAATGAGTGAAGGAAATGCATTGATAGATAAAATTACTAGAATTGAGTTCATTTTTATGAGTTCTTCTTTGGAAAAGGCCATAAAATTCCATCAAAGATTCCATGTTAATGCTAGAACCTTACAGGCTAAATTTCATATCTCTAGAGCTGATGCTTGAGAGATTGTTTTAAAATGTTCCCAGTGTGTTACCCACCTGCATCCTCCCTCATTAGGAGTTAACCCTTGTGGTTTGCACCCCTTACAGGTGTGGCAGATGGATGTTACTCATATTTCTGAATTTGGCACTTTAAAGTATGTCCACGTGTCTATAGACACGTGTTCTGGGATTATACATGCCACCCCTTTGAGTGGAGAAAAGGCATGTAATGTGATCTTGCATTGCCTAGAAGCCTGGGCTGCCTGGGGTAAGCCCCAGCAGCTCAAAACAGATAATGGACCAGCCTATACAGCTCAAACCTTTACGTCTTTCTGTAAACAAATGGAAGTTCATGTTTCCCATGGATTGCCATATAATCCTCAAGGTCAAGGCATTGTGGAGCGTGCTCATCGCACATTCAAAGAAATTTTACAAAAACAAAAGGGGGGGAATTGGCCAGGGCCATACCCCGAAAGAAAGAATTGCTCTTCTCTTTTCACCTTAAATTTTTAAAATTTGGATGTGGATGGCCTTTCTGCTGCTGACCATCATCAGCGCAGTGGAGGATTCTTAAAAGGTTTTGTGAAATGGAAGGATGTGATCACAGGCATATGGTATGGTCCTGATCCAGTATTGGCATGGGCGAGAGGGTCCGTTTGTGTTTTTCCCCATGATCGTTTGGAGCCTCTGTGGGTTCCTGAACGGTTGACACGGAAGTGCAGTCAAAAAGTGGATCCTAGTCCTACTGCCGATTCTGAGCTTGAGCTGGATGCCAGCCCTGATGAAACCCCGCTGGGGGATAATGTCCATGTTTCTGAAGCCTCTTCCAGTTCGTCATGATGAGCAAATATTTCCCCACTTGTTTGCTAGTAATAAAAATTTAGGTGTTCCGTATTTGCTAGAGGATAAAGAGATAAGCCCTATAGAAGGAAATATGAGTATTAGTTTAGAAGGTAGTTTTTGTATGCATGTAGTGCTTAATATTAGTGATAGAAGTAAGTATGTATTGATATAGAATCAAACTGCTGCTTGGTTAGATGGTATTAATAGTGCAGCTCATGATGCTGTAGTTAATAGTGCTAATGGAACCTGGGTTACTGATTGGTGGCCTACTTCTCGCAAGAAGGGGAATACCACCATCCCTAATCAGCCAAGATGGACACCATATTGTACAGGAATTAGAGAAGAGACCTTACCCCCCTGGACGGGATGTCAGGCTAGAAAGGCATTTTGGGCAGTTAAAGGTCATTTTATACTTTGTGGCAGATTGCTCAATTGGGATGTGAATGGAAGATACGAGGCCTTTGTGTTACATCAGTGCAATATCATAATTATACCTTGGCTGCTAATCTATCTCAAAGGTTGTCTGAACACCTTATAGGAAATTGGTCCCAAGAATTTGAAAACACCATGAGGGATCTTCGCCTGGCTATCGTACATGTGAATTCCACCTGAGTTGATCAGCACACAGTGTCAGTTGGAACCCCGATTTCAAGGCCTGAGTGAAGTGTCATCTGTGGATGGGACCCACTGTGCTCACACACTCAGAACGAGCTGTCCAAGGAATGCCCTAAAGGTGTGGCACTTCTCGACATCTGCTTCAGGAAGCAAGTGCCTGTCATTCCTGACTGCAGATTCATGCCAGCGCTTTCTGTAGCTGAAAGGTTGTCATCTTGGATCGCCTCTGCTATGAATCATCTCAAGGAATGGGCGGGCATGGGAGCCGTAATGGTTATTTTGCTCCTGGCTTGTTCCTTGGGCCTTTGGTGCTTGTGTAAGATGCGGCTTACTCAGAAACGGAATGCAGCCATGATAGTGCAAGCCTTTTCAACCATTGAGGCTGAACAGTCCCCCCAAGTGTGGCTAGCAGTCATGCAGAAATGATCGTCACGCTCAGGATGCGAGGCTAAGCACTGCACTCCGGGTCAGCTTCTAGCGGCCCCGAGTAGAGCATGTCTGATTGCATATGGGTTGGTACCCAAGGCCCCGTCTCTGAGAAAAAGGTATCGGACGGGTCTGGCACTTCCCGAGTGAATCCGGGTGTGGGCCAGTACAATGTCCCTGTTTCCAGCATCAGAGATCAGACCTCTACTCTTGCCTGTTGCGTTTTAAAACAAAAGGGGGGAACTGTGGAGAGCCGCTAGAGCTGCACCCTAAGATGGCGCCTGGTTCCGCTTTCTAGCAAGCTGGCGCTCTCTTAAACGAGTCCTTATTTGGCTATGCTTGCTAACTTGGTTCGCTTTCGCTTTCTGGTGACCTATCTGCACTCGCTATGTAGTCCAATGGGATAGGCTCAGAATAGTGCATTTAAGGGCCTAGGGTGTTGCCCCAGGGGTCAGAAGAAGATTGTTCAAGGCTCCTGAATAAACTGCTTAAAGAAGAGCTCTCAGGTTGCGTTGTTCTTGCTGGTCAAGGTGGTCGCGACAGAGCAGGATCTCTAAGGTTCACCACTGCCATCTCCAAGCCAGTGCTGATTAGTGTTAGACTGCTAAGGGGGCACCAGAAAAGCAGTGTTAGCATGGTTCAAGCCAGTCCAAGCCAGCAACAGACAGTCTCATCACTGGTCTCAGTTTCTTCAAATGAACAGGGGCAGTGATGGGAGACACTACCCTGTCTAGGCCTCCATGACCCACTGACATTTTCAAAAAGCTATTGGCCTGATGCAGAGCTGCTATGCATCCACCCATGCCTGTGGTCTTAGTGGGGCTAACTTTCATTGCTCAGCCTGGCTCAGGTCCACAGGCCTGTGTTGTAGCCTGCTATGATTTCTGCTAGAGCTGAGGCTTTGGTTCTGACAGGATCCAGGCCAGCACCATGGGCCTTGCCTTTTCACTAACCTGTACCTGGCAGCTGAAGGGCCCCCAGGCTGGGCAGATCACCTTCACTTTCATGAAAGGAAAGGAGAATAGACTGAACTGTGAGATACTAACTGTCTGCCCCCTAGAACAACTTTATCTGCACTGACCTATCACTTCTGTCTCCCACGAACTGTTCTCAGGCCTTGAAGCCTTCTAGAAGTCAAGAAGCTCAGCATTCAGGTTTCTATTACTTTTTTTCTTTAGGGAATCCAATTTGACACACACCTTGGCACATTTGCCTTTTGAGGGACCTAAACAGACCTTGTGCCTGCTTTGTCTTTTTTTCCCCAAATGCCCTCTTGGCTGCTTTAAAATTTTAGAAACTCAATTTACACATTGGTCTCAGTATTTAGAATGGTCAGAGGCTCTCTTACCTCATGAAGATCACACCCCATTGATGCCTCATACCAGTCTGTACATCTCTGTGCGGTCTGCCTCTCTTAGCTCTCCCATGCATGTGGTCCTTTCTGGTCCAGTGAGCTGGGTATCAATCACTGCCTTGCTCATGCCTAATTGTCTCAGTAATGCCCATCCATCTTTTACTGTCTTCAGTTCCTGATATTCATGGGGCCATAACTGAGTGTCCTTAATAGCTCATACAAGACAGTCCATTGGGGGCCATTTTCTTTTATGTTATGCCATCTTTGTCTTAGAAAGTTACACCACCCAGTGTTTGTGGTCCCACGGCAGTTAGATCTCATCCTGTGTCCTGTAGCCCAGGAATCATCTGGTGAGAAGCTCTCTCACTGCTTGTTTAAACGTTTTTCCCAATCTCAAGCAATTTAGATACAATGTATTCTTTGAATTTAATGGTTTCTTGTACTCGACCATTATTAAGTGACTCCCTTGGGCACTAAATCATATATTTCACTTTCCTCTCTATTAAAGGTCCTGAGAACTATTAACTACAATTTCTACCCTGCCCCCCTTTTCCTTCTCCTCCTCTTTATATAATCCTCCCCATCAGGTTTGAGAACCTGGGAAGGACTCTTTAGCCCAGGTTTGACTTGAGCTTTCTCTCCCTTGTCTCCTGTCAGCCGAAAGAAACTTCAAACATCCCCTTTTCAGTTTTCTCCAGCAAACCAGAAGCTAACGCAGACATTAGCATCTGTGTGCCTTTGCCATGTAATTTGCCTTACATGGGTAAGTTCTCTGTGGGAAGGTAGAGAAGCCTCAGCATCAAGTCTTATTACTCCCAAAAAGAGGAATTTTATAGATCCACAGCCTGTTTATGATCATGTCCCCCAAATGCTATTTTCAAGTACTTCACATATTCTCTGGACCATCATCAGTTTTATGGGCACCTCCATGCTCATGTGGTAGATTCCATTTACCCCATCATGAACATGCCACCCATCTCTCTCTCTCTCTCTCTCTCTCTCTCTCTCTCTCTCTCTCACACACACACACACACACACACACACACACACACACACACACATCACACATACCACACACACACATACCAAACACACACAAGTATACTCCCCCCCCCCAAACAACCATCCAATCAAGTGTTTTGTGCGTATGATGTTTTGTGTTGACTTACTGCTTCCAAGTATGAGGCCTGCTCTATAATACTCCATTGGAGAATACTGATTTATTTCCCTTAGAAGGCATCATTGCAAATAGCTTCTTGTTGAGGGGATTTTGTGTCCATGTCTGCCTCTCAGTGCTGGGACATCATCTGGTCTGAAGCTATGTATGCCTTGGGTGTGTCATGATATTCATAGTCTCTGTGAATTCCTATCATATGTGCATCAATCCTGTTGTGTCTGGAAAATGCTGTTTCCTTGAAGTCATTGGTTGTAGAAAATATTTACTCTCAACCAGAGGCTTCTACCCTTCTATTGATCATTCAGTTCCTGGACAGAACACACACATGACCCACAGATTTATAATAAGCTTCAGTTAGCACTAATGCTGGACAGATATCTCTCCTTTATACTATTAACATCTATGTCCTATCGATAACCCCCATATTACTTACTATGTTTAATCTGGGATGCTCTGAATTCTAACTGGGAGCCCTCAGGGCCATGTTTTCAAGACTTTCAACCCATGGTGTCTTTCTTGCCTCTTCTTCCTTTTCTCTCTCCCTTTGTAGTCTCCTCTGACCCTTAAGCTTGGGAACACCAAGCTCTGCCTATCTAAATTCTGCCTAGCTATAGGCTGTAGGCATTTTTATTTACCAATCAGAAATAACTTGGGGCAAGGTCACACAGCATCACTTAGGTCTAGTGTGGACTCTCTGGGGCAACCAGGCCTTAGGGGCTCACACTTAGCATTGCAACACATAGCAACAGAACAAACTTCTGGCCCTTAGACTATTTCTGCCTCCTCTTCTACAGAGATCCCTGAGCCTTGAAGGAAGGGGTGTGATAAAGACACCCCACTTATGGGTCTTACTTTCTGTACTTTGGAGTGAGTTTTCTGGAGGAAGCATTAACAAACATCTATTAACCCTAAGGTAGAGAGAGTGCTGATAGCAAACCAAAGAAACTATTCTACCCAAGCCTAGCTGAGTGAACCAGTGAATTTACTGTGGTTGCTGTGTATTCATGTATGTGTATGATGTGTGCATCTTAACTTTCAGAGACTTCCTGAGCTTTGTGTGTTTCCTTTATTTCTTAAGTCTTGGAAGCTCCCTTTCTCTGTATATTTCAACTCAGAGGAAATAGCTACTCCCCTTTTTATTTGAGACACAGTTTTACTATATAGCTCAGGCTGACCTAGGAATTTCTGTGTACCCAAGTTGGATTTAAATTCATAATCTTCCTGCCTCAGCAGGTATGGACCATAGTGTTTATCTCTCTCTTCTTCTTCCTCCTCCTCTTCTTCCTCTTCCTCCTCTTCTTCCTCTTCTTTTTTAAAACTTATTTTTGTATACAACGTTCTGTCTGCATGTATTCCTGCACACCAGAAGAGGGCATTAGAGGGCATCATTAGCCATTATAGATGGCTGTGAGCCACCACGTGGTTGCTAGGAATTGAACTCAGGACCTCTTGGAAGAGCAGACAGTGCCTTTTTTTTTTTTTTTTTTTTTTTTTTTTTTTTTTTTTTGAGACAGGGTTTCTCTGTGTAGCCTTGGCTGTCCTGGAACTCACTCTGTAGACCAGGCTGGCCTCGAACTCAGGAATGCGCCTGCCTCTGCCTCCCGAGTGCTAGGATTAAAGACGCGTGCCACCACTGCCCAGTGCTCTTAACTACTGAGCCATCCCTCCTAGTCTCATAGGTGACACAAGTCAAGTGCTTTCCAACTTTAAAAATAATATGAAAATTTTATTAATTCTTTGAGAACTTCATATATGTATACTATAAATTTTGATCTTACCTATCTCTTCCTCCTAACTCCTCCAAGATCCACCCTACTCTCCTGGCTTTCCTTTGCACTTTCCTAATTACCAGTTGAGTTGAGATGGTTCTTTTCCTTTTCATTAGCATGTGTTAGATAATGATCATATAATAAACAAACAAATAAATGAATTCAATTTTGTCTATTTGAAACACATGGGCTATTAAGGACCATTCCAGATCTAGATTACAGCAGGCCCAGTGGCCTGGAAAATCAAATGTGTCCAAGTCATTTCCTTATATGTGAACAACCCATCATCCTCTTGGAAGAACAGAATTACAACTAATGCACTCTCATCAGCCACAAGGATGGCTGCTCCTGCTTTGAGGATGTTCACGATTATTTGGGATAGATCTATGTTTTTTACTCCCTCTTTTTGGAAAAGCCATAAACAGGAATTGGATAAAAAATAAACATGGAAAAATAAATTTTAAATAAATTTTATTTAGCTTTTCTATAGTTTAGCTTTTGTATCTATGACATGCTAAAACAACATTTATGTCAGAGAACAGAACAGCCACAACAACGTCTGGACTACAGTGAGCTCCAGGCAGGAGCTTATTATTGCTCTTGGGCACCACATGGTTGTGATCTAAGGAGAATAGTCAAGTATGTCTCCCCAGGAGCCCAATAATATGACAGCTTGTTACTATATAGAAGAGGAATTGAGATATATTACTTACTTTGCAGGTAGGAGGAAACATCTGAAAGCTGCAGAAGGAGAGTTAGTTCGCTCTGGTTGTTAGCTGACAAACCAAAAGCAAACGAAAACCCAATTGGGGCTCCATACAGTGGTGCATGTGTGGAATCCCAGCCTCTGAAAGGTGGAGGCTGGAGGATAGGAGTTCAAAGGTCGGCTTCTGCTACTCAGTGAGTGACTGTCTGGGGTACTAGGGCTTGTTCTTAAAATCAACCAACTAACCCACCCACCCACCAACCAGACTACTCACCCAAATGAGAAAACAACAGAAGAATAAGACAAATTATCTTTGAACAAAGCCCTGGAGAGAGCGGGGGAGGGAGAGAGGAAGAGGGAGAGAGGGAGAGGGAAAAAGAGAGGGAGAGGAAGAGGAAGAGAAAGGGAGAAAGAGAGGGAGAGGGAGAGAGAGGGAGAAAGAGAGGGAGAGGAACAGGGGAGAGGGGGGAGAGGGAGAAGGGGAAGAGGGAGAGGGAGGAAGAGGGAGAGGGAGGAAGAGGGAGAGAGGGAGAAAGAGAGGGAGAAGGAGAGAGGGGGGAGAAGAAGAGAGAGAGGGAGAGGGAGAGGGAGAGAGTGGGGGGGTGGACAGTAGAACGGGCTGTTTCCGAGAAGTCCACAAGTCAGGTCTGTGGGTCTACAGAACATGGTCAGGGGTATGAGCTAAACACTGTGAGCGCCAAATCCTTCTTTGGACATGGTAACACAGCTGTGCTGAATAGCAGAACACGCTGCAACCTTCCATTTCCTCTGGCTCTTGCCAGGCCCCGGTTTAAAAAAACACAAAACAAAAAAAAAACCCCAAAAAAACCCAAACTCCTCAGACTTTCTTTTTGTTACATTTCCAAAACCCATATGTTGGAGAAAGCCGAGAGGAGCACGGCAATCTTGACTTGGAGTTTGGAAAAACGAGGAACATGGAAAGCTTACGAGAGGCACCCAGACCAGCCCCATGCCAGCTTGATGACCTGTGGCTAACATTTGTAGGAGAGAGGCTCTAGTTACCTCCTTCAGCCCAAGACCCTGGAACGTGCCTGCAGGAAAGTCCGCTCTGAACACTGGGAACAACCTACCCCAAGGAGGAACTTGTCAGCCAGACCAATGGAGCTGCAAGTTAGATGACTACCTCTTGGACTGGCTTTGCTCTAAACACGAATTCAAAATTGCTCAGGGAAAATTCTGTGGCCTATTAATCCCCTCCTGGACCAGTCTGTCTTTACTCCTTCTCTGGGTTTAGATTTTGCTTCCTGGTCCCAAATCCAGGAATGGCCAGAATATCATAACTACTTTGTAGATGATTAAAACCACAAGGGCCTGGGGCTGTGAGTCAATTGGTAAGAGTGCTTGTGGGGCAAACATGAGGACCTGAGTTCCAATTCTTAGCACCCATGTTAAAAACCAGGCATGTATGATGCACAAGTGCCTGTAACCCTGAGGCAGTGGGGGCAGAGACAGGAGGGTCGCTGGGTCTTGCTGGTAGCTAGTCTAGCTCTAGGTTCAGTGAGAGATCTTGTAGAGAGTTAAACAGTTATAACCTTGGAGTCCTCCTGTGCCTCCATGTGGGTACATAGCTGCACAGAAATGGCATGTGTACTGTGCCACTTACTGTGTACACATATACACACCACCACCACCACTGTCATCTCTCAGTCTCCTCCATCATCACCACCACCACCAACCCTCCTCCCCCACCACCACTCAGAAGCATCTCATTTCAGGGATCTAAGGGCCATGACTACCCATGTTTTTCCCCAGAGTGGAATGGAAGCCTTTTCTGCCTATTTTTAAACTTACTCCATTTCACAGGAAAGCATCAAGGGGTCACGTCAGCTGCCTTATGTTTTAGCAGTTTTAATCTATCATGGCTGAGAGGGTGTGGCTCAGCAGAGAAGTTTACATCATGCTGGTCAGGAAGCAGAGAGGGGGGAGGGGGAAGGGGGAGAGAGGAAGAAAAGAGGGGAGGAGGAGAAGGGAAGGGGTGAGAGGAGAGAGAGAGAGAGAGAGAGAGAGAGAGAGAGAGAGAGAGAGAGAGAGAGAGAGAGAGAGAGAGAGAGAGAGAGAGAGAGAGAGAGAGAGAGAGGGAGAGAGAGGTACTAGCCTGTTGTTCTTTCCCCTCTTGTATCTCATCAGGTCTTCCAGCCTGTGAGATGGAGCTGTCCACAGTCAGGATGTGCCTTCTCCACTTAGTACAGTCTAGAGAGATCATAAGGTTCTGTGACCGAGGGGAGTGGGCTCCTTGCTTGCTGAGTGCCCTCCATGACTCCTGGGACATGCACAGATTTCTCAGAAATGTAGCCAGTGTGAGGCGGCACACTGCTGCTTCAGAAACGGATGTAGGCCAATCCTACTTTGAGCTCCTTGTAACCAGTAATGGTGACAAAGGCACATGGATATAGTAGGCTATGTCGGCTCTCACCTGCCTACTTCCCTGTGTTTCCACACTGACCACCACTGCTCAAGGCATAAGATGCTCTGATTTCCCCACTCTTCAGAGCCTTTGTCACCATCATTTCAAACATCCTTTATTTTATCGGGGCGGTGTGGCATGCTTGAATTATTTCTTAATCTTTATATAGAGTTAGCCATCCACATCCTCAGATTCAAGATGCTGTGAATCCAGAATATTTGAAAAAAAAAAAATCATGAGCATGTACATTTTTTTGGTCATTTTTCCTTAAACAGTTGAGCTTATTTACATAACATTTACATTATATCAGTGTCTTAGGTTTTCCATTGCTGTGAAGAGACACCATGACCAAGGCAACTCTTATAAGGACAGCATTTAATTGGGAATGGGTTGCAGGTTCAGAGGTTCAGTCCATTATCATCATGGCAGTGTGCAGGCAGACATGGTGCTGGAGCTGAGAGTTCTATATCTTGATGTACAGGCAGCAGGAGTCTGTGTGTAACCTTGGGCATAGTTTGAAATGTAAGACCTCGAAGCCTGTCCTCACAGTGACATACTTCCTGCAGCAAGGCCACACACCTCGTAATAGTGCCACTCCCTATGGCCAAGCATTCAAACACTTGAATCTATGGGGGCCATTCCTATTCAAACCACCACAGTCAGGTCTGACAAACAGCCTAGAGGTGATTTAAAGAGTGTGGGACAATACCCATAGATTGCATATGAATGCTACCCCTGCTTTATAGAAAGGGATTCAAGCATGTTTAGACTTTGGTATCTGTGAGATCCTGGAAATAACCTTGTTCAGATACTGTGAGGCTACAGTAGGCTGGTTGTTTCAGTTTTCTTCTATTGTAAATATTATTATTACAGATTCCCAGGAGGCAGTGGCTCCAAGGAGCCTACACTTCACATCAATGCTGACTCCTTATCAATATGTATCAAGACATATCAATCAATACGTGTCAATACGATCTTCTCTGTGGCTTTTTCACTTGTTTGTTTTCAGGATCCCTTCAAGTTCTTCAGAACAGGTGGAAGTCAACTCCTTCCCTTCCCCCAGCCCCCACCCTCCAACCCCCCACCCCGAAGACTGGTGAAGGGACCTGAAGATTTGATGACAAATTGTGTTGCTTGAATCCAAAGTGCTGCACCACAATTCTGGTTGGTGAGGGAGAAAACAAAGACAATCTACTGTATATGGTTTTTCTTTTTATGCAACCGAATATCAAACACTTGCAATTTTGAAAGAGGGTCTTTCTGTGTAAGCCTGTCTCTCCTGGAGCTCACTCTGTAGACCAAACTGGCCTTGAACTTAGAGATCTGCCCACCTCTGCCTCCCAGGTCCTGGCATTAAAGGCATGCAGCACCTACTCTGGCTTTTGATTCATCTTAAATATTTATTTTCTTCCCCTTTCCTTTTCCTCTCATGGCGAGCCACAGTGCTTCTGTGTAAGCAGGCAGGAGAGACTTGTGCAAATGCAGAAAGTTTCACAGTATGTGTGCCGGCTTGACTATGACCCTGAAGGTCACATGCCAGAAACTACCCTCAGAGCCAGTGATATCCACATATTTGGGTCATTGGGACTCTCCCTCATTAATAGCTTCATGCTGTTATTGTGACAATAAATTCTTTATAAAACAATGAGTTTTCCTGCTGCCCTCACTTCCACCATGGGCTACCTTCCACCTTGGGATGTCCCAGCAAGAGGGCTCTGGCCAACACCTTGATTGTCCTCCCAGCCTCTACAGCAAGCTTGTCTTAACATTTTTTAGAAACAAAAGTTTGGATGCCGTGAGTGACATTACAGAATTTTAAAAAATAGTGCCAGCCAGCTGCCGTAGGGTAAGAATATCTATGATGTGCTAGGTGCAGAGCTGTGTCTCTGACAAAGGCTAAGCCTTCGCTTCTCACAGCAGCCTCAGTAGGAAGCACAGGCTGCATGGCTCTGCCTCACTCAGCTTTGGGGAAGGAGTTTGGACAACGGCTGCTTTGTTAGCTAACTGCATGTTTATCCCTATGCTACTAGGAGCCAGTGTGGGGAGACCCAACTCTCAGGCGTTGGCTGCTCTGCTGCAGGCATCTTAATGACCCCAAACTTGTATTTTAACCCAGTAAGAAAGTCACTGCCAAAGAGAATGGTAATTAGTTGTGGCTTTTTAATAATTTACAAACTTCAATAAGAACAAAATCCTAAAGTAGCAATGTGTTTCAAAGTTGAATTTGTAACATCTGGACTCTTTTTGTCTGTTCAAATTTTATTATTTTAAATGTTTTCTTTGTGTTCAGAAAAAAGTTCTACCTTTATTTTAATGTTCTGGCTAATGCATTCTAAATTAGATCCAAGTTCATGTGCATGTCTTTTTATTTGTTTATTTATTTTCCTTTGGAGACAGTCTTTTGTAGCCCAGGCTAGCCTTGGACTCTCGGGTGCCAGGACTATAGAATATGAGTACCATGTACTAGTTATATGTTTGTATCTTTAAAGAGAACTCCATACAGGACTAAGGTTTTAAAATGGCAAATTTGCCAAACCAACATCTGCTTATCCCTTCAGAATATATACCTATATTCCAAATTACATATAAAAAGACAATTTGAAATAAGCTCCTTCTAAAAGAAGCTTCACAAACCAACTCCTTCCCACTGCCTGCCTTCCTCTCTCCCTTCCTTCCTCTCTCCCTCCATTTCTTCTTTCTTCTTCCCTTTGTTCTTCTCTCTCCCTTGCCCCCCTCTTTCCTCTTTCCTCTCTCCCTCCTTTTTTCTCCCTTCCCCTTGAATTTTCTTTCATAGGTACGAGAGAAAGGAACTCCCCCTTTATGTCTGTGCCACAAGCCTGAAAGGTGAATGTTATGATTTGAATAAAGATCTCTCATAGGCTTGTTTGTGTCTTGAGTTCTTGATCATTTGGTGCTAGTGTGAAGACTGTGGGTCTTTTAGGAGGTAGGACCTGGCTTTTAGGTCTGTAGGGAGATAGGTCTTTGGTGTTAATGCCTGGTCCTAGTTCCAACCTAGCTCTCTCCTTCAGGCATGTGAAGATCTACTACCTTCATTGGCATCCCAAGGGATCCCTATTGTGATAGACTTATGGTCTTTTCTTTCTGAAACCATAAGCCTAAATAAATTCATTCTTTCTAAGGTTGTTTCTCTCAGGTATTTTGATCACAGTGACACAAACAAAAATAACACAGAAAGCTGGTATGAAAGAGGTCGGGCCATGATCACAAACCTGGCTATCTGCTTCTTAGGACTTTGGAACAGGCTTTTAGAAGAATGTTGAAGAGTTTAGAAATTTGAGCCAGAGAAACTGGAGAATGCTGTAAGCTGAGCTTAATGAGCCATTCTGGTGGGAGTTCAGACCAGAATGCTGATGAAGGTTGCGATGGTTGATCTTGGTTGTCAACTTGACCCTCCTAGGAAAAGGGAACCTCAGTTGAAGAATTGCCACTATTAGATTGGCCTGTGGCTTATCAGTGGGACGTTTTCTTGTCTGATGTTCCATGGGTATGCCACATGGGTGTCCGGGCTCATTGTGGGTGATTCCATCCCTACGAAGGTGGGCCTGAGCTGTAAGTCTGGAACAAGCTAGTAAATAGCACTCATCCATGGTTTCTGCTTCAGTTCCTATCTTCAGGCTTCTGCCTTGTGTTCCTGCCTAGGATGGAAGTGTAGACAGGAGAGACTGCTCTTGAGGGATCACATGGGTAAGATGACTACCGGGAGCTAAACTGGAGGTCATTTAAGCTCCATCACTAACGATCTGCCTCTGTTTGGACCATGCCCTGAAAGTGGAGTAATTCTAAATTAAAAAGTGACAGACTAGTAATTATCAGGGAGAATTTCAAGACAACCTAACAAGCTATTTCTGACTGCTTTAAGCCAGGTTTATACTAAGAATTAGGTCAAGAAAATGAAACAAAGAGCAGTAAGAAGAAGAAAAAGATGTTTGCATAGGAAAAGTGTGTTTAACATAGACAAGGCAAAGTGGTTGTAACTGTGAGGACGTTATGAAAGAGAAGCTGTATGCTTTGAACTATGACCATAGGCAAGGTCACAGAGCCATGTGGAATGTTCCCAGGAGTAAAAATGCAAACCCATGAAAAGACTTTCCACTTAAAGAGAGTTGCAGCACTGTTCAGATTTAGCGGGACTGCCCAGTAAAGGATTTATTTATTTATTTATTTATTTATTTATTTATTTATTTATAATCAGTTCAGTCACTACATCTGTGGTACAAGCATTCTGGACTCCACAAATATTCTGTCATCTTTAGCTGGCAGTGGAATTTGACATTGTCCATCTGGTGCTACCTTTGCAAGCACGCAGAGCACAAGAGTTGTAAAGTCACGGGGGCTTACACCAACTGTGGTGGCCGTTCTTGGTTGTCAACCTGACTGTGTACATCTGGAATTAACTAAAACCTAGAAAATGGAGGGGCACACCCGTGAGGGGTTTTGCTTAACTTTAAGTGGGAAGTTCTATTTCTAATCCAGATCTTTAAGGTGGTGAGATACACTTTTAACCCAGATCTTTTGAGTTGGGAAGACCCACCTCTAATCTGGGCCATACTTTCCCCTGGAGGTCTATGTGAAGACATGAGAGAAGAGTGTTAGCTCTTTCTTTGACTGCTTCTGCTTGCCTTTGATTCTTTCACTGGCATTAGAGCTTACACCTTCACAATTCCAGAATATACTGAAAGCAGTTGAGACATCCAGCCTTGGGGATGAACAATGAATGAATGGATGCTTGGACCTTCCATTGGTAGAAAGCCATTGTTGGATTAGCTGGACCACAGCCTGTAAGTCATTATAATAAATTCCATATACATACGTATACATACACACATATCCCAAACCACACACAGACATACACACACACATACAGACACACACATACACACATACCCCAAACTACACACATACATACACACACACATACACACATACACACACATACACACACACATACACACACACACATACACACACACATACACACACACACATAAACACACACACATACACACACACATACACACACACGCACACACACATACACACTCACTCACACACACATACACACACGCACACACACATACATACACATACATACACACATACACATATACACACACACGCACACACACATACACACACAGACATACACACACACACATACACACACACATACCCCAAACCACACACACACACACACACACACACACACACACACACACACACACACATTCATTGTACAAGTTCTGTTACTCTAGAGAACCCAATCTCCCAATCTTTCCTTTTCCTCTTCCTCTTACCTCCTCGCCTTCTTCCTCCCTCCCTCCACTCCTCCTTCTTGCCCATCCCCCATTGTTTCCCACTTCTTTTTATTCTCTGAGATGTTGGGGATGGAAGCCAGGGCAGTGTGCCAGTTTGTTTTCCTTTTAGAATTTCTGTATAAGTACATTTCAAACGGGATGAAAGAAGCTGTTCGGACCTGGATGGAGGGGCTTGTGAGTCCTTCTTGACACAGTCCCTGAATATTTGTGTGTAAAATAGTCTCTTGAGGCATGGTCGGGAGTCTAGTCATTTAAAAAGTTGACTTTGGGATCTCTCTGGGACACACAAATTCAACTCTTTCCTGCATTTCTCCTGCTACTCAGTTGAAATACACACTATATCTGACTAGCAAACAGCAATGTGCCTTCGGCTCAGGAAATGCAGCTATTCATCTAGGCAGGTGTTCAAAGTAAACCATCTCTCACAGGCAACATGTACAGAACAAGGAAAAGTTTGTCCAAATCTGCCTTTTTTGTTTCCAATGAAGATCAAAAGCCAGAAGATGGTAGAAAGGCAGCTGGCACCTTGGGGATGAAATGTCTGGAACAAACGAAGCATCTGCAACTGATATCCTCATTTATTCACAGGGGCCCAAGCAGGAGGGGCTCATAATACATACTTTCCTCTCGTTGTAAAGAGTCTGGGTTGGGCCACATGACACGTGGAAGCTTACCTTAGAACACTGCTCAGGAGGTTGGCTTGTGTTGTTGATGTAAAGCTGTGGGGAAGGTCACCAGGCCAAATACTCACAGTGCCAAACCTGGTCTCCATAGCTTCCAATTCATTCCAAACTAATGGAAAACACATGTCAAAATGGAATTTTTCTTAAGGTTCAAATTTACCCTGAGAGGTTCTTTCCATAGCATTTTGATTTAAAACTTCTACTGCTCAAATCTCTTAATTTGTCAGTATACAAATGGCCTAAACAAATATTTTAAAAATTAGGCCATTATGAGGATCAAGCAGTAAGCTGCTTCGTGGTTCTTGGAGTTGAGGCAGGTGAGGAGCCTAAAGCAGATAGCTTAGTGTGGGACTTCTCACTGCCCAGTCGTGAGTGTTGTCTTCATGCTCTGTACTTCAGGACTATGGAAACGAACAGACGAGGTGTGTGAAGGCAGTTGACGGGTGGATCCCAGCCTTACAACAGCACATGCCAGTTGCCATGAGAGATAAGCTGATTCAGTGTTGCCAGAGGTTCTGATTTTCCAGTATGTGCTGCAAATTCATGTTTTCACAGTCAAATTTAAAATTTGTAAATTAAGGATTTAAATATGGCATGGCCAAAAAATACATTTAAAGTTCTGGCCTGGCTAAGGGATAGTCAGAATCATGGGTGGGACATTGGGGTGAACATTTAGATAACTGCAGAGCCTCACTACCCTTGAAGAAGATAATTTGGGGTGCAATGGAGCTGAAGGCAAGCATACCATCTCCACTTCCTCTAGTTGATATGCACTAGACATGAAGCCCCATGACTTGAGAAATGTGTCTTTCTGCCATTGAGTCCCATGTAGCTGAATGACAGGAGGTCAATGTCAATTTGTCTTTTAGATCAAAGTTAAGGATGAAAGAGGGAGGGATGGAAAGAGGGAGGGAAGATCAGAAGACTTCTAATTTTGACCAAATAGGAGTAAAATGTTTGCAAACTATTTATACTCATCAAAATGGCTGCATAGATATCAAAGTACTTTTCAGAAAGAAGTCAGTGAACTGAAATACATAATTTTGTAATCACAAAGGGGCCAATTTATCAAGAAGCTGTAATCATGACTATTAAAGCAGCCGGAAGAGGGAGCTTTGGAACACATGACATAAAAACTGACAGATTTGAAAGGAGGAACACACTCACCACGGTCCTGTCAGAGACCTCAATTTACCATTCTCAGAAATGAACAGATGGAGCTGAGGGAAAAGCTGGCAAAGATGTGGAGAAGAACTGAGCAACACTAAGAATCAACTTAGTTTTTGACATCTACAGAATGGTCCGCCCAGCAACAGGATTGTACACATTTCTTGTCACAGAGAACATTTATTAAGACAGCCCATGCACAAGCCTAGAAAAGAAGCCTCCATACATCAAAGAGGATTCTAGTTACACATGTTTTCTGACCCAATGGAATTGAATTTGATATCAATAACAGAAAGAGCTCTACCAAATCTTCATTTCTTGGAAACTAAAAAATATACTTCTTGTCTCTGCCCTGCCACTCCTTTACTGTGAGATGGAGTGGGAGTTGGGGGTGATTCCCTCCCCATTTGCCCCTCCACCTGTGGTTAGGAGAGCTGGCCCTGAGGTCATGGGAAGGAGAGAGCTAGCTGTGCTCCTCATGACCTGTAGCACCCAGGAGAGTGGGCCTGGCATTTTATGGGGCCACACAGTAGAGCTGGCCCTGAGGATGTGAGAGCTGGAGTCCTTGAACTTGTTAAAGGACTTTTGTCTTCATCCTATTCTGTTGAGATGAGGTCTGTCTGGGATGGCCGTTTTCTATGCCTACCAGCCACACATATTTACTGCAGAGGGTAGGGCATGAGCATGCTTCGATGGGTTAGGAGAGTCTGTGTTTCTTACTTTTGGAAGGATTTGAGGAAAGGGAATAGGGACAAGGCTATCCAGCAACCAGAGGAGGACAGCATCTTTAATCGCCAAATGATTCTTCTTGGAAAACTCTAGGAAGGCTTTGGCAAGTATCTGAGCTGAGATGTCTGTCCTACGACGAAGATTACATTTCAGTATGGAACACATGGGGCACTAACGTCCTTGAGACAACAATCCACAGAAGGGTGAGATATTGGACTTAGCAGCCAGGAGATAGTCACACTGTGTGTCTGAGGCTCACGTTTAATTGTTACTCATCAGAAATATGTTCCTTAAGACTTCTGAAGATAGGCTGGTCAGTGGTGGCTCACGCCTTTAATACCAGCACTTAGGAGGCCGAGACAGGCAGATTTCTGAGTTCGAGGCCAGCCTGGTCTACAGAGTGAGTTCCAGGACAGCCAGGACTATGCAGAGAAACCCTGTCTCAAAAAAAAAAAAAAAAAAAAAAAAAAAAGAATTCTGAAGGTGATGGAAGGCCCCCAAGGTGACTTGACAGGAAAGCAGAGGTAACTTGGTGACCAGGAACAGCAGAGTTCTTGACAACTTACAAGCTCTTTGTCAAATATGATGTTTCATGATACATGTATGGAACATTCTGAAAAGCCTGGCAAAAGCTGAATCCCAGGATAGGCTATGTGGTAATGAATGTCAACATGGCAGGTGTGAAATTCAGCAGAAGCTTCACTATCAATATAGCGTGCGCGTGCACACACACACACACACACACACACACACACACACACTCTGTCAAGCCATGTCAAGGTTCAGTAAGAGACCATCTAAAGGGAATATAGCAGAGAGTGATATGGTAGGGCAACCACCATCTTCCTCTCGCCTATGTATGTGGACGGGCACACATATTACCCATGTGTACTTACATCATATGTTCACACATTAATGCACACAAAACAATAAACAATAAAGAAGGATGTATCTGAAGAAGGCTCTGGAGCAAGATGCTAATAACATCAGAGAGATTAAATTTTAAAGCAGAATAGTTTTCTGGGGGGAGGGGTGGGAGTCTGCTGTCCCTGGGCTCCTGGAGCCAAAGAATATCTCTCTCTTTCTCTGGCTTCTTGGGGCTCAAGTCCTTCCATGTGACTACTATGTAGGATCACACAACTGACAAGAGGGCAAGTGACTCTCTTGGTGCATTTCTCAGTTTCGGTTCAAGTGTTCTATGTCTTTGGGTCAGGAATGATGGCCTCCAGTCTCCTGGGTTTGCTGTCTTCACCTATGTGAGTGAAGACTTTGAGAGGCAAGAGAAGCGTGTCTTAGCATGCTTTTTTGTCGCTTTGATAAACATCAAAACTGAAAGTGACTTGGGGTGGTGGGGAGGAAAGCATTAATTTCATCTGATTCCTCCAGATCACGGATTGATCCAGATCACAGTCATTCATGGAGGGGAGTCAGGGAAGGAGCTCAAGCAGGGGCTGAAGCAGGAGTTATGGAAGAGGATGCTTACTGACTTACTCCATGGCTCACAACTCAGCTAGCTGTCTCTTACAGCCCAGCCAACTTGCCTAGGGATGGTGCTGCCCACAATGGGCTGGGCCCTCCCATACCAACCATCCATCAATCTCTCACAGACATGGGTACCAGCCAATCTGAGGAAACTCTTTTGCTGAGGTTTTCTCTTCCTAGGTGACTTTAGTTTGTGTCAGGTTGACAATAAGACTAGCCAGGACCATGGGTTAAAGGATATAGTTGAGAGGGATTAGTGAGCAGAGGAAGAAGAGAAGTTGACCCCATAACATACTCAGGATGCATGGGGTCAGAGCTGGAGCTCAGTGTGGTTATCTGCATAAAGGAACAATCACACATGTTTCAAAAGATACAACTAGGGGCTGGAGAGATGGCTCAGCGGTTAAGAGCACTGTTGGAGGTCTTGAGTTCAAATCCCAGCAACCACATGGTGGCTCACAACCATCTGTAATGAGATCGGATGCCTTCTTCTGGTGTGTCTGAAGACAGCTGCAGTGTACTTACATATAATAAATAAATAAATCTTAAACAAAAGATACAACTATCATATAAAATCAAACAATGTGAAAAAAGTCCCATAATGCTAAAATGGCAAAGCCCAGCTCTACCCTTTAATCTCCTGGATTACTTTACTGCAGTTTAGACTTATGAATTAGTGGTAACATCTGAAGTCTTCAAGTAGGACCACTTTCCAATGATCCTTATATCTTCCGTTGAGATGTCCCCAAGGCCAGCAGTCAGGTGCATGGGCTCAGACATCCACCGTGGCAGGAGACTTAGACAATAAGGGCATCCCTTCATTGAGGCTGCTTTTGGGGGTTACTTGGTCTCATCTACAGCAGAGTGGCTGGGATGCTGCTTCAGCAAGGCATAGGCTATGTCTCCAGCTGGTCTTCCCCTGGAGATGTCATTCATCACTGCTGGTCAGCCAGGCATGAGCTGAAGCAGGCTGAGCATCATGGGCCACCTTGCTCCTCCCTCCCGACTTTCCTGGGGTCCAGCAGGGCACGGATCATGCTGAAGAATGAAGTGGAGAAATAAGAGTAGAGCCTTTGCCTGAGTGTTTCCCACTAGCAGTTTCCTAGCTAGAAACAGATGTTCTGCTGTCGTGCTGGCCAAGAGCAGAATACAAAGAAAACCGTGGTGTACAGCGTTCAAGCCATTCCCAACTCTGGGTTTCAGCTCACTGGAGCTTCTCTCATGCCTTAAAAAAACAGAGGAAACCAGCCCTTTCCTGCTCTGCATTTTGAGGCCTTAAATCAATGTCAGTCAGGGTGGCTTCCTGAGGCAGGGTGAGGCTGGCTCTCTTCCGAGCTCCCGTTTAGTCTTTCTCTTTTGTAGTACAGCCGTGCATCTGTAGGAAGGGGCTGGGAGAATTTTGGCAGTGCCAGTGGAGAAATTCTATAATTTGTCCACGGGAGCTGAAGGGATTGAGTTCCCAGCTGGCCCATGACTAGGGTAGCACAGGAAAAGGTGAGTGGTGGAGGTCTCAAGTTGGCATCCAACTCCCAAGCCCTGGATTATCGGTAACTGCTTGTTGCCTAGGAGTACTCTAGAAGCTAATGCTTAGGATAGTGTCTGGGTGGACTCACAGAAGGAAAAATACAGGAAAGGAATGAGAAGGTGTGGGGGAAGAAAGGAGGGAGAGAGGGAGATATCCTGAAGGAACTTGCATATGTCCACACACTTTTCCTATTGCCTTTTAAAATTATTTGTTAAGGTTAAAACAAGGCTCTTTATCTCAAAGGGGATATAAGACATATAAATAGGTATGTCCCAGTAACACTGACTCAATTCACCCTAAAGACCTTGTTCCAATGTGATAACAATTTTATGAAGTTTTTATGGTTACAAAACAAGAGAAAGACATAAACCAAGGCAAATTTCAAATCCATTGGTAGAAACATCAGGTAGGTAAAGTATGGATGCTTCTCTGCTATTGGCCTAAGATATCATCTGGTGACATTCTTAGTCTCTGGCTTGGTGGAAGCCAGGATTCTGTTAGTACATTTCAGAGAGATTTATCTAATGTGCATGAGTTTGGGTCTTAGATCACATAGACTTGGATGATAGGTGCTATTAAGGGGGTGTATTAGTTTGTGTCTATATCATTGTGATAGAACATTCTGACCAAAAGCAACTAGGGGGAAAGAAAGGATTTGGTTTGAAAGGCTAGAGAATCTTAGAATTTAAAATAAGAGCATTTAATAGAAATGTATGTATAATGTATAACCTTTACCTAGAAGGGGGCATGGAAAACCTCTGTAACAAGCCGAAAATGTGGAGTAGCCAGTTCCAGGAACTTGGCAAACTCAGAGCCTCAGGGCTCTGGTTCCTGAAACCTGCCCCTCCTGACTGATCCACAATGAGGGCGGAAGTAGGAATGAAGGTCTACTGGCTTACGAGCCTCTCCACCCCATCGACCGGTAGATGAAGATTACATTCCTAGAATGAATATGTTCCCCTCCCTAACTGAATACCTTGGGTTGGGTCCCTCTAAAATTTTCCACTGTTTTTATTTTATGTTATGTTTCCTTGGTAACCCTCTCCCCGCCCCCGTTTGTGTTTTTTTTTCCCTTTAAATACCCTTCACTTCTTGTGTTCGGGGTTGAACTCCTCTGGCCAGCATGGTCACGAGATCGACCCTGGTACCAGCCTATCCCAAATAAACCTCATGTGATTGCAGCAAGTTCGGTCTCTCATGAGTTATTGGGTGGTCGTATCATCCTGAGACTTGAGTGAGGATCTCCCCAGTTCTGGGGGTCTTTCAGTTTGACTGATACTTCCATGTCACAGTCTGTCCTTGAAGGAAGATAGGGCAGGAACTCAAAGCAGGAACCTGGAAGCAGGAACTGAAGCAGAGACCATGAAGGAGATCTGCATAGTGGTTTGTTCTCCATGGATTGTTCAGCTTGCCTTCTTATATAAGCCAGGTCTGCCTGCCCAGGAGTGGTACTACCCTCAATGAGCTGGGCCCTCCAACATCAATCATTAATCAAGAAAATGACCCACAGAATTGCCATAGGCCAATATGATGGAGACAATTCTTCCATTGAGGTTTGTTTGTTCTTAGGTGTCTCTATTTTATGTCAAGATGACAAAAACTAAGCAGCATAGGGGATGAAGGCAGCCCAAGATAATTCAGCTCTTGATGTGCAACATTCCAGTTCTCCACAGTCTTGGAAGTTCCAATCAATCAATCAATTAACCAACCAACCAATCAACCAACCAACCAACCAACCAACCAACCAACCAACCAACCAACCAACCATTCAGCTTGTAGGACCTTTAACACAGGTGTGGACTGAAATCCTTCTCCACGAATTTCAGTCCACAGCTTGATGCTCAAGAGTCAGAGATTGTACCCAGGACAAAGAGGACATCATGCCTTAGAGAGCACATTCTTCTCTCTAAGAACAGAATGATCTTACATTCTGATAGAGGAGAAATCATGGCAGAGAGAAATTAAATATTAGACATTCCTGACCTAGTTTCTGGAGCCGAGAGTAGCGTCTTCCTTTCTACACCATCTCAAGTTCTGAAGTGTCCTGTGTCCTGTCTCCTGCCCCCGGGAGTGCACAGGTGCAGAGCTTTGTTGGGCTCTTTGCTGTCATCCTTGTTCTAGGCACATTGTCCTCTCTCAGATGCTCACCTAGGCCCACCTTCTGTCCTGGTCAAACAGCCTTATGACACTGTGACCTCTGCATAGGACACAACACTTCACAGATGGGTTCAGGTTACTGATTGACAGAATGCATCCCCTGAAAATGTTGATTTACAGGGATGGATATTCGCACCAAGGGGGCACAAGCTTCTCAGGTCATAAAATCCCTTGTCCTATTCTGAGAAGCCGGAAGGTGCTGTCTCATGCTCTTCCCCCTGGCCAACGCCTTACAGCTGTTCCTCCAGCTGTGCCTTCCCCATGAGGCAGTTTGAACTAGTATGGCCTCCATAGGCTCACTGTTTGAATGCCTAGTCCCCAGTTAGTGGAACCATTTGGGATTAGGCAGTGTGACCTTGTAGAAGAGGGTGTGTCACTGGTGGTGGGATTTGAGGATTCAAAGCCCTTGCGAGGCCCAATCTCACTCTCGCTAGGCCTCCATCTTGTGGCTCAGACATAAGCCCTCCGCTACATTCCAGAAGCATGTCTGTTGCTCCTTGCCATGATGTTCATGAAGACTCTGAAACCGTAAGCAAGCCCCCCCCATCAAATACTTTAGTTCGTAAGTTGCCTTCCACATAGTGTCTTTTCACAGCCATAGAAAACTAATTAAGACACTACCTGTTGCACCCTCACAAGAGAGGTGAAATTTTATATTTTATTAACACTTCTCTCTCAAACTTGACTTTTGATTGCCACTAAGTAAAAGTCCCCAAAGAGAGCTGTCAAGACGCCTACCATCTTTATTCCTGGGGATTGAACTCAGGTCATTAGGCCCGTGTTCCTTAACCACGTGAGCAGTTTTACCAGCCCTACAAGATTTTAAGTGTAAATAAACATGAAGATTTTAGAAAAAACATTGCCTTTACTGAAGAGGTTCAGTATTAAGTAATCAAAATCCAGTAAAGACTCTTCCCAAGATTCCTCTTTCCCAAACCTTGCAACAGAAAACATCTTCAGCCTGGGCCCCCTTTGCTGGAAACTCACCCTCCTTCCCACATGGAACTGTAATTGGAATTTAGGACAAGAGCTACACCCTTCATTTGAGAGACACAGCTTCATCCGCATTCCCTAGCTTCACTTGGCAAAAGTGCCTTTGATTTCCTTTACTTCGATAATTATTTCTCCTGTGATTTCTGATTTGAAATACCACATATCCATTTCCACACTTAACTCTTTTTTTTTTTTCTTTCTGATACAGGGTTTCTCTGTGTAGCCCTGGCTGTCCTGGAACTCACTCTGTAGACCAGGCTGGCCTCGAACTCAGAAATCCACCTGCCTCTGCCTCCCAAGTGCTGGGATTAAAGGCGTGCGCCACTACCACCTGGCCACACTTAACTCTTTACTAACTTTAATTTCTAGAATGAACATTTAAAAGCCATCAACTGTGAACTGTCAGTTATTGGAGCAGTTTGTAAATTGAAAATTCTATCAATAGTATCTTTTAGAATTGTGTAGTTGCTCCGATGCGGTTTTCCGGGATAGTACAGGACATATTTGTGAACAGACTCACATATGTGTAGTTCTGTAATAAGGAATCCAAGAAATGACTTGTGAGTCAGGTATAAGGTCAAATTTTTTTTTCTGTCTTCCTATAGCTCAGAAGGGCAAAAGGGAAGGGGAGAAAGAAACCTTGCTAGATGCAACACAAGGAAAATCTATGTAGCAGAAGTAGGGTGTCCTCAGCTAGAGTTTAATGACAGTGTTTGACCACGAAACCTATCTTTTGCTGTTTACTCTGGACTTGGGTCTGTTTTTAAAAATTTGAACTCAAGACTGCAGAATCGTGTGGGTCCAATGGGGTCTCCATTAAAATTTAAACTTATACTTAGATTCCCCACATTGGCCACAGAGGTCTTTCATGTACCGGTTGTTTGCTTTCTTGGTCGTAGGTTTGGATCTCTAGCAGCCATCTTGAGTTTACCATGCTTGCAAGAAAGAGAACTAACTCTGTTCTGAAAATTTGATTTTCCTCCTAACACACACCTGTCAGTGTTTGGCATTGCTGTCTTCCTTGGTGAATTATTTAAAAGTCTAGAAAGTCTCTCAGCTGCGTACATTCGCAGTCTCCACAAATCCTTCTATAAGAGCTATAAAACATGGAAACTATTGTGCCCTGTGGGATATCCTAATAGCCCCTTACTCTGCTCTTATAGCCCCAGGATGGGCCGACTTGGGTCCCCCCAGAAATGATGTTACTTCCTTATCCTGTTCTCTGGTAACTTAAAAAAATAATTTTACATTCATATATACATACACACACACACACACACACACACACACACACACACATATTGTGCACATGTGCCACAGTTAATGGTTAATGGGAGGAGGTTGGAGGACAACCTGCAGGAGTTGGTTCTTCAACCATGTAGGTTCTGGGGATCAAACTCAGGTCTTCATGTTTGGTGGTAAGTACTTGTTGAGCTGAGCCATCTTACCTGGCCTCTTTCAGTGATTTTTAGCTCCATCTCTAGAAATCAGATCTTTGCAGATGCAATCGAAGTGTAAGGTGAAGCTACTAGGCTGGCCTCTGTTTCAGTCTCATTAGATTTATAGCAAGAGTAAGGAAGACACAAAGACACACAGGCAGTACTGCCATAGGACAGCGAATGAGGAGGCACATCTCCAGTGGGATGTTGCCACAGGTGGTGAGTGCCTGAGCTTACCTGAAGTTGGGGAGAGGCAAGGAAGGATTCTGCTCCTGGGGGCACCAGAGGCAGCATGATCCTTCCAATGCTCCATCCCAAGTTTCTTTATTACAAAATAAAATACGATTTTTATTAACTCTAAGAATTTCACACATGCTTACAATGTGTTCTGATTCCATTCCCTCCCTAACTCTTCCCCATTATTCCTCTCAGATCCACGCCCCCCAACTCTCTCTTAACTTCATCACTTTTCTCTGTCTCTGTCTCTTCACTCTCTGTATCTCTTTCTCTCTCAATTTATCCCACTGAGTCTAATTTGTGCTGCCCATAAACTCATGGGTGATCCTGGGCTTCAAAATTCCAGAACTTCGAGCCCTCCAGAGTTAAGTCCAACGCTATATGATCTCATCTCCACAGCTTTTTGCCCTCCACCCTGCCTTCAACATCGGTGTTACAATGTATTTCTATATGAACACAGGTTGTCAATTTGGGGTATTTCACTTACTGATCCTGTTGCTCGGAAGAGCTTGGTTGGAAGCCCCTTCATCCTGTCTCATCTGAGGTCATACACGTTTGCATAAGAGTTTGATGAAAATCCCAAGATGGCCTAAGTTTAACCATAGGCTGAGGCTGGAGGAGAGAAGAGAGGCATCATTTTAGTAAATAGCTCTGGGTAAAACCAATGAGAAGACAGACAAGGGGTCCGGTGGAACAAAATCAAAAGCAAGAGCCAGCCCTAAGTTCCTTTCCTAGTGTTGAATCTCCGACTCTCTAATTGACATCAGCCATTGCCCACTACCATAAAACCAACCATCAAGAGGCATGAGCTGCTCTTGACACACCTCTTCAAGGCTAAGACTGCCTGACCCACAGTACCCTCCACCCCTTTGATCTGTAGCTAATGATGTTCAATGTAAGCCGCCGATGTACTTATATCTCCTCAAAGCATCAGTATAGAATACTGTGTTTTCTCTGATCTATCAAGGCTGTTGGTGGCTTTGGAAACTAGGCCAAGATTGGTTCCCCCATTGTAGAGGTAACAGCTTAACAAATCTTGTATCCAAGATCTCTTGGTCTCTAACATTTTACCTTTCCAGGGTTAGACAAAGTGACATGCTCTGAAGATACCTGGGATGCCCTTACAACATCACCTAGGTCCTGCTTAGAAGGGCCTTGTACCTGCCTCTGTGGTCATCTGGACATTATAATTTTTTTAATTGGTTATATTTGTTCTTTGCTGATTTCCTAATGTTCTCCCTTTCTTGTTGACCTTCCCTGTAGAGCTCTCTGTGGCTCCCACCACAGGGGGGCCTCCAAGTACTGGGAAACATCTCAACCCACTGAGGTTTGTCTCCTTAAAGAAGGCTTCTTTTTATTTCCTCCCTTGAGTATTTTGTTCCCCCTTCTAAGAAGGACAGAAGCATGACACTTTGGTCTTCCTTTCCTGTGAAGGCTCGATGCCCCAGTGTAGGGGAATGCAAGGACTGGGAGGCGGGAGTGGGTGGGTAGGTGGGTGGGGGAATACCCTCATAGAAGCAGGTGTAGGGGGTAGGAGAGCTGGGGGGGTACTGGGAAAGGGGATAACATTTGAAATGCAAATAAAAAATATCCAATAAAAAATAAAAAATAAAAACAAAATAGGTAAATGAAAAGAAAAAGAAGCCTTTTTTTTTTCTTCCTTCCATTGACAGGGGATAAACACAAGGGCCATTTGCTTTGGTTTTGAAGAAATTTCCTGATCATCCTTTAAAAATTTAGATTTAGGTGCCAGTGAGATGGCTCAGCAGATAAAGCCATCTGACATCAAACCTTACAACCTGAGTTCTGAGGGGGCAGAGAATCAGCTTCTCTAAGTTGCCCTCTGATCTCCACAGGTACACGCTGGCACCCTTCCCTGAGCCATGAGTGTGCGTGCATATGTGTACACATGTGCGCGTGCGCACGCACACACACACACACACATACACATTCACACATGCACACACAAATAATAATAATAATAATAATAATAATAATAATAATAATAACAATAACAACAATTTTAAAAGTCTAGATTAAAGTGTGTGTGTGTGCAGGACAAGAAAGGAGGTGGGACTTATGAGAGTGGAAGGAAACATCTTAAGGGTGAAGAGAGAGGCTAAGGAATGCTTGTGATAGAAAAGCAAAGAGGAGGCCTATTTGGAGGGAAGAAAGGAGGGTCTATGGAAGGGAAGGAGTGGGGAAATAGAGGAGAGGAACAAAAAGAACAATGCATAATGACTTATACTATGAAAATGACACAGCGAAGCCATTATTATCTTTTATGCCAACTTAAAGAATTACTAGTAAAATGGCTGTTGCTTGAACACAAAGTATCTCCTCTTTGTGAATGTTATTCTTCCCAGCGTTCCTTTGTTTAGGTCTGAGGAAAGGATGGCTGGGCAGGTGTTTTCCTCCGCAAACCGGAGGTGTTTAGAAATAGAGGCTTAGGCTTGGGTGAAAGCTCTCTATTCTTTTTGAAAACGCTCGCCCGCTGTGCAGAACACTACACAGGATTCTTTATTAGGGATTAGTCATCCAGCAGTGTGCGAGAGAGGCCTCCCACTGCTCTAGGACTTCCTCTTGTCTGACCTTGGCTCATCCACAGAATTGATGCACACCCACACCCTCATACAATGGTATATGGCATGTTTTAGTCTCCAGACAAGATTTCAGAGCACCCTTCAGCCCCCCAGATCTTTTACCTCACACCCACCTCCTTCCATGGAGGCAAGTCCTGCTACCCTCTGTTTGACCTTTATTCTTACGCTCAGACAATTGCTCAAATTGCTTCTGTCAACCTGGGGCTTTCCAGAAGCCACACACTCACAGGAAAGGCTCTGTGTCAGTGTGTGGGGTCTCTGAGCTCATCATCCTTGAGCCACCATGCCCTCTTTGTTAAGAACAGTGGCCCCCTTCCAGGCTCACAACCTGGCCAAGGCTACTTAAGAAACAGAAAAGGGGGCTGGTGAGATGGCTCAGCGGGTAAGAGCAGTGACTGCTCTTCCGAAGTTCCTGAGTTCGAATCCCAGCAACCACATGGTGGCTCACAACCACCCATAATGATATCTGACTCCCTCTTCTGGTATGTCTGAAGACAGCTACAGTGTACTTATTTAAAATAATAAATAAATATTTAAAAAAAAAAAAGAAACAGAAAAGGAAAAGCAGTTAACACACACATACACTGCAGACGGATGCACGCCCCCTCCCCAAACATACACATACAAACACACACATATTTACATATTAAAAATTATGAAAACAAGCCGGGCAGTGGTGGCACATGCCTTTAATTCCAGCACTTGGGAGGCAGAGGCAGGCGGATTTCTGAGTTCGAGGCCAGCCTGGTCTACAGAGTGAGTTCCAGGACAGCCAGGACTATACAGAGAAACCCTGTCTAGAAAAAAAAAAAAAAAAACTCAAAAAGAATAAAAGAAAAAAATATGGAAACAGTTTAAGCTACTGAGTGCAAACTTTCAACATTGGGATATAGGTAACATGTGTGGTCTACTGCAAAATGCCAGTAAAAAGATAAATATTATTAAACTTCCTACCTCAATTCTTGGCTCCCTTTCCCTTGGGAAAGAACTTCCCCAAACTGTACAGTGGACATATATTTTATGTATTGGTTCAGTTTCTCCTCTACAACTAGCAATAAATATCCACACAGCCTCATAAAGCAAAGAGCATTGTTCTAAGTGCTTCATATATTCATTTATTCGAACTCAATAGTCCTGTGAACACCGGGTGCCAATATCATCCTCATTTTATATGTGATGGAATTTGGGACCAGAAAGGTTAAAGAATACATATAAAGGCACACATCCGGTTCAAGGCAGTGCTAACTCTTGTGTCCAGGATGTCTAGGCTCAGAGCGTGCCCGTCCATGGCTCGGTGAGGTGGGATGGTTGTTCTTACGGCACAGGAAAGCTGAATGCACATTCTTTGTTCCCGAGAAAGCACAGGTTATTGGGTGCTAACAGTTCACCAGGCTTTATGGTAATCTCTTCAGATGTATTTTCTATTCATAACCATCCCAGTTCTTTCCAGCGGCAGCCCTTTACCTTAGAGTATGAGGTTCGGAGCTGTTTTTCTTTGAGTTGCTTAGTGATCAGTAAATCTAACGGTTGCTTCCACTTGGGATGGCTGACTATATTTGGTGAGCCAGCCTAAACAAATGAGATGCAACAATTGCATTTTCTTTGAGCTATACTATAAACTCTA
The DNA here is from genome assembly GCF_008632895.1 of Mastomys coucha. NCBI lineage: Eukaryota > Metazoa > Chordata > Mammalia > Rodentia > Muridae > Mastomys > Mastomys coucha. The sequence continues at coordinate 8,161,373 of NW_022196911.1, read as the reverse complement.
TGATAGAGAGATTTCAGACATCTGTGGGGGAGGAACCCCTCTCATATCAAACAAATTTGCATTCTTTTCTGTTATTTTGAAATTACAGAATTTACTTCAGTATACCCCCACCCCTTTTATGGCTGAAGTTGCCAGAAAGTTTGTGGTGAATTTCTGTGGTTCCTTAGCATAATTGCTTTCCCTTAGGTGTTTCGTGTATTATTTCTTTTTCCTGGTGTCTCTTGTGTCTGTACAAACACTATTTTCTCTTTCTCTCTCCGCCCGCCCTCTTTCCTGCTAGTAGAGGATATAACATGCACTTAGAATGAACGTGCTCTTGTTTCCTGGGCAGGAGATGAGCCTTCTGCCAGCAGAGTGTGACGGGCTGCAGTGCCCCAAGGGTGACAGGAAGGTCTTAGCTCCTTTGGAACATAAGGTTCAAGCAAAGATCAGGAGGCAGAATAGTGGGAGAAGTGTCTCCAAAAGGGAGAAAATAGAGTGTTGTGTGAAGAGAAAAGGAAGGGCAAGCTAGGATAGTGGCTCATGTCCACAATCCCAGCATTGGGGAGACATTGGCAGGAGGATTGCTGTGACTCTGAGGGCAGCTTGCACTACACAGTAAGTTCCAGGCCAGCCTGAGCCTCTTAGAAAGACTTTGTCTCAAAGCAAAACAAAAACAAAAGTAAATGAACACTCACAAACAAACACAAGCAGGTTAGAGCAGTTGAAGCACAGTGGAGATGGTGTGGGAAGACGAGGCTAGGGGCAGGGGCGAGGGTGGTGGTGCGGGGAAGAGGAGCCAGGCAGGCTCTTGTGAGCTGTGTCTGATTTCTTGCCTTTGCAGGACAATGGGAAGCTGTTGTGATTTTTCAGTCAAAGGACCAGAATGCAAACAGAGAGAATGAACAAGCAGAGTGTTAAAAGGTCAATTCAGGTCATGAGATATGTACAGATGGTGATGCCGGTTAAGGTGGTAGATGTGGAGGTGAGGGGAACAGCGGGTAGGGGCGGGGTGGGGTAGTACTGCAGCCACTCTGAAGGTAAAGCCTGCATGGAGATCTTTGGGTTCAGGGGTGTGGATCTACTAACTTCTTTGCTACCCAAGAACATTGAGGTCTGTCTTTTTGTATCGGGTTGATAAACAACCAGACAGGGCGTGTCCAAGCCAGGGACTCTGGGTTGGCATTCTGTGGTTAGGTGTGGTCTGGTGTCCTTTACTGGGGAAGTTGGCTGCTTTTACTACTGCTATAGTTGGCATCATTTTCATTCACTCATTCATTCATTCATTCATTTTTGAAAAATAGTGAAGCAACGAATCAGGGCCAATTGGATATTATTAAACTCGTTAGTATGTCCCACAAATAATGTCCTACTTGTTGAAAACACTGGGAGTTTAAGATCTTCATTAGATTACTAAAAAAAAAAAAGATGTATTTTTTTATTCTATGTGTATGAGTATTTTGTCTGCATAAATGTATGTGTGCCATGTGCATGCAGTGCCCACAGGGGCCAGAGGAGGGCGCTAGATTCCTCTGAAACTGGAGTTACAGATGGTGGTAGTCGTGTGGATGCTGGGGACAGAACCTGGTCTTCTACAGCACAGCCAGTGCTCTTAACCACTGAGCCATTTCTCCAGTCCCCTCATTAGATTATTGGATACAAGATTTACCCTGAAATTAACAATGAGGAAACTTATAAAACACATGTATTTTATTAAAAGCTCAGATTTGATTAAGTGTATCTTAATTTTGGTGATCTGGGTAATTAATCCAATTTGGGGATAGGGGCTCTTCGTGGTCTTTAAGCATAGTGAGTTTGTGAATCAGGTCTTCTGGGAAGATGAGCTGGGTATTAATCTAACGTGACTTCTAACCAAGGGAGTTATTTCCTGTGAGTGGCTTTAAAGATTATCTGTGTCTCCAGGCGTTCCTTTCAGGATGTCTGCTTGCTCTACCTTCTTGATTCTTCCAGGTTTCAGTGGCTCACGTTTTCTCAGTCCTTCCATCAGCTGCAAGAGAGAACAGTATGTACTGCCAGGAGCTTTAGGATAGTCTCAGGCTGATGCCTCTTCCTTACACCTTAATTTAGCTTAGAGCTTAGGCAGGACTCAAGCCCTCCATGTTCTCTGACTGAACAAAGTTCCTTCATCTATATTCTGTCTCTAGTCTCTTCTGGGAAGATGGCTGCCAGCTTGGTGGGTGACAAGCTTTCAGGGAGAACCAGGGAAGGCAGGCACAGTGCTAGGTGAGGGAGGGAATGCTTTGGTGAGTTTTTTTTTTTTTTTTTTTTTTTCCTGGCTCTGCAGCTAGAGGGTTTACGGTAAGCCTGCTTGCTACTTTGTAACTGCAATTTTGCTACTGTTAGGAATCACACAGTGAATACCTGTGTTTTCCAATGGTGTTAGGCGACCCTTGTGAAAGGGTCATTCAACCCCACAGAGGGGTCGCAACTCACAGGTTGAGAACCACTGTGAGTCTAGCCCCCTCTTAGCTGTTTTTCCTGGAAACATTTTCCTGTTATTTCACGATTTGGTATATTGTTTAAAAAGCTGGAACAAAAGTGAGTTTCACAGCTATTAACTTCCTCTGGAATAATAATGTTATCTTCCTCATTTCTTATTATTCTTAGATTATTGCCTGGTAACTAATTTCGCTTTTGCATCTCTCTGTTGGTTACTAGCTTCTTCACTTTTTAAGTGATGGGTATTCAACTCTATGGAGCTGAAGCAAGTGTTGAGATGTATGAACTTTATAAGCAGGAAAGGCAGGGCTACGGGGGAACCTGTGTTGTCTGGGCTTGTTCTTGTCCCCCTCCTCACCCCACCTCTCTTCGTTGGCTTTATCCTCTGAGTACAGATGGGCTCCCCGGTGTGGTAGGTGATTGGGGGGCAGGCACACCTAGCTGCACTCTTCTTTAGGCTTGATCTTCCCAGCAATTGTCTAATGAACTTGGCTACCCTTTGTCCCTGGTTCTCCTGAGAAAGCTTCTAAAACCCCTGGAATTTCCTGAGTAAAAGATAGGAAATGTCTTTGTTATTCATCATGGGCTGCGGGACCACACCTGAGTTTACAGCAAAGAGGTGACTCATGCTTGGCCTTTAGATCACACTGCTGGATGAGGCTGGTCTTGCTGGAGAGCTAAGGCCACCTGTGAGACCCAAAAAGCCTACAGGCTGTGATGCTAACACGGCTTCCTGGGAGGGGAGAGCCCAGTGGCTCCCACAAGCCCACTTACATAAAGAAACCCCATGAAAAGTTCTGGTACTTAGATGTCAGTGTCCTGGGAGGCTGAGCCATCCTGAGGTTATGGACTGCTGTGTTTGGAACCCTCCTAGACATCACCCCATGAGTCTCCCACTTTGGTTTGGACTTATTCCGTTTTGCGAACTTAAAACTGTTTTCCTGAGTTCTGTGATTGGTTCTAGGGGGACTGTGAAACCCGAGAAGGTCACAGAAACCTCTAAGTTAAAAATTTTTTAAAAAGATTTATTTATTTATTATATGTAAGTATACTGTAGCCGTCTTCAGACACCCCAGAAGAGGGCATCATATCTCATTATGGGTGATTGTGAGCCACCATGTAGTTGCTGGGATTTGAACTCAGGACCTTTAGAAGAGCAGTCAGTGCTCTTAACCACTGAGCCATCTCTCCAGCCCAAATTTTTTCAACTTTATTTTTATCTTATTTTTTTGTGTGAGTGTTTTGTCTGCATGTGTGTATGTGCACCGCATGCATACCTGGTGCCGACGTAGGTCAGGCATCAACCCACACATCTCTTCCTTCGGCCTTGATTTATTTTCTAGAACTGGGATTAGAAATGGTTGTGAGCCACCCTGTGGGTGCTGGGAACTGAACCCTGGTCCTCTGTAAGAGCAGCAAGTGCTCTTAATCACTGAGCTACCTCTCTAGCTCCCACACCTTTGGAGTTTTAGTAGTTGGTTAGAAGGTGTGGTGCGAGGTTGGGGCAGGCCACCCCTGAGTTGCAGCTGAAGTAGGAAGTGAGGGCAGGCTATGGGGGTTGTGCTCCTAACCTGTGACAAGGGGCTAGCCCAGGATAGAACTGCATGCCACCCACCTGGCAAAAGGAGAGATTTTTTTCTTAGCATCCAAAAAACAAAACAAAACAAAACAAAACAAAATCCCCCCAAACCCAAAAACCTTTCACATAGGACTTTGGACAGACTGGATAATGCTGTCACCTTTGAAACTTGAACCAACTGTTGGAGGAGTGGTTCTGTGGAGAAGGGGTAGGCTGCACTGAGAGAATGCGGAACGTTGTCCCTCAAGGTGGACTCAAATCCTTATCTGATCTGCATGCTGCAGAGTGTCCACAAACATCCACGTGCCGTTTACATCTGCCCATCCCTTGAACTTGTGTCCCTGTGGCTAGTTCTGGCTGATGGATTGGAACGGAATGGATGAGAGCTGGTATGAGTGATGGTATTGAGAACCAGAACTCCCTTCCACCCTCTCTTGCTGATGTGCTCTTGGCCCCATGTTCATACGGTGTACCTACCATAAGATGGGAGACAAGTCACCCAGATATGAAATCTTTACCGTAGTAAAGTCAGCCAGGTCTGTAAGTTCTAATGGGCTTATAGTGGATCACCAAAGACATCCCTGTAACCCGTGAGTATGACATTATTGGGGAAAAGGTCTTTGTAGGTGTAATGACTGTGAGAACCTTGAGATCTTTTTGGGTTACCTGAATGAACCCTAAAAGCCATCAGTAAGCATCATTCTGAGAGAAGACACATTTAGACTTAAAAAGGAAGGAAAATACAAAGAGGTTTATTTGGGGAGAGGAAAAGGACAGATGGGGGAGATAAAAGAAGGTGACGACAGACATAAATATGATCAAATATATTATACACATTTATGAAAATGTCATAGTGAAACCTGTTCATTTGTACAGTTAACTATACACTAATACTTTTTGCAGATGGAGCCACTGAGGCAGAAGCTGGCCTGATACGGCCACAACCAAGGAAACACATTCTCTCTTGGTTCTGGCCACCAAAGTCTGCCCCGAATCAGAGTTTGGAACAGGGTGCATTTGAAGAACCAGGAGAGAATGCTTAATCACTTCATGAAGCTTCGGAGTGCCTGTGACTTGTCATCACCCCAGCTTGTCTTTACATTTAAGTGTGCCTCTTTGTGTCTTGACTTTGACTTCTTCTATATCTCTCTTCTGCTCCCCTCTCTCCTTCTTCTACTTTCTCCTTTTTCTCTTCTCTCTTCTTTGTTTTCCTCTCTTCTCCTGTCCCCTCCTCTCTTCTTGTTCCTCTCGTTCCTTCTACTCCTTCTGCTCCTCCAACTCCTCCCATCCTCTAGCTCTTCCCACTCCACTGACTCCTCCCACCTGTCTCCTTTTACTCAGCTCAGGAGCCCAGCCCACAGAAAGCTGTGCCTTGAGGCTTGTCTCTTGGGTGACTCTAGATTCTGTAATTGATTACCAGTATTAACCATCAGGTTATATCAGCTCTATCCAGAGAGTCAAGGATGGATCTCTTTATCACTTTTCCAGTTAAGATCACACTCACAGTGTCTGAGTAGACATTTCCATAGAGGGTCTTCGTGATCCACTACAGACACTAAAGATTGATAGCCAAACTAGTGCGGCGATATCTCCAAAATGCAGGTTCCGTTAAAAAATTATCTTATGAACAATTGTTATGGAAACAACATTACCTGTAGGAAATGTGGAATCTACCTTCCTGTGAGTACAGGGGTTGATCAGTTGCTGCTTATAGAAAATGCAAGGTCTATGCCTGCCTGGAAACTGTTTGTGTAGGCTGAACATATGTCCTGTCTGCTTACTGCTGTCTTGGTTTTGTGTTATTGTCTGGAATGTCAACAGTGTCTGACATGCCATTCTGTCATGATGATTTGATTAATTTCTCTTCAGAGGATTTGGTGTGAGCTTAATAGATTGTCACTAACCCCAGGCTCCACATAAATAAAAGAAGATGACAGATATGACACGTTTATTTATGAAACTGAACACAGATCCAGTATTGACTTAAATGCCATTCTAACTACCTCAAAGCCTGATGTCTTTTGGTTCAGTTGGATAGAGCTACATTAAGGTTCTTCAAATTTTGATAGCTCAAATTTCAAAATAATGCATTATTTGCTCTAAATAAGCAGGGGCATTTAGAAAACAACAGAATTTTAAATATTAATTTTGGTGTATGTCATTGGGTAGAACCATGGGTTTTACAGTGACATTTCAATAAAAGGGCATCATGTATGTTGACTGTTCCTGCCTCTCCCTTTCTTCCCCTGTCTCCTATCATTATTCCAATCCATTCCCCTGTAGCTTGACTTTATATTTCATGTTTCATGTACATATGTGGTTTATATATCCGTGTAACACCTAGGATTCACAAGTGAGAGAAAATGTGTGATATTTGTCTGAGTTATTTTGCCCTCAAATTTGTTTATTCTCTGCAAACAGCTTAGTGTCATTCTTGTTTATGGTTGATTAAAGCTTCATTGTGTATTGATACCACATTTCCATTATGCACTCAGCTGTTGTTGGGCTCTGGGGCTGCATTGAGGTCTTGGCCTTTGTGACTAGGGAAGCTATAAACCCAGATATACAAGCATCTCTGTGCTGTGTTAGCATAGAGTCTTTCAGGCTCTATATACCCAAGGGTGGTGTACACGGGTCATACGCATGATCAGGTATGATTTTAGTCTTTTGAGGAGCCTCTGTACCAATTTCTACAGTGGTGGGACTGGTTGCTAGCCTCATCATCAATGTATAAACATTCCCTTTCCTTCCAAAGGTTTTAATTATTTTTTAAAATAAAACTATTCAGAATAATTGCTTTTGGATTTATTTTATGTGTGTGAGTATTTTGCCTGTATGTGTGTATGCATGTATGTCATGTGTGCCTTTGGTGCCTATAGATGTCAGAAGAGGCATAAGATCCCCTGGAACTAAGCTTAGGAATGCTTGTGAGCCACTATGTGGGTACTGGGAACTGAAACTGGGCCCTCTGCAAGAAGAACATGTGCTTTTAATTGCTCAGCCATTTCTCCGGCCCCAGAATCAACATTGGAGTCTTGAAGTCGAACTTAACAAAAAATAATGGTGAATGTACAATGGAGTCTGAGTTGGCAAGATCCCTCCATATTTTGTACACTTCTCTGCCGGCTCTGCACCTGATTACTACGTAAGTTTGTAAGTTTCATCTTTCTGTCCACAAAGATAGAGTGCTAGAATAGTTGAAGTCTACACTTCTTTCCAGCTCAAGTATCCCGTGAGTCTGCAGACAGACCTGCTCTACAACAGACCACACAGGTGAAAGTAAAGGATGGGAGCTCACCTCTGGGAGCATGCAACAGCAGGCCCTTACAACAGAATCACAAGCAAAGGCAAATGGTGTACTAAAACAATTAAAACAGAAGCTTGAGACTGGGGGCAGGGGTATGTGTGTGGGTGCTGATTTCTTTCTAATATGTGCTTTCCCTCTTCCCTGGCAAGCCAGCTCTCAAATCTGCTGAAGAAAAAGTACCAGCTGTAGGATGTTTTTGGACTCTGCTGCTTGGAGTCTTAGGCTCCTTCCGAGAACACCCGTGAATGTATCACTTTTCCCATTGTGAGTGTATCACTTTTCCCATTGTGAATGTATCACTTTTCCCATTGTGAGTGTATCACTTTTCCCATTGTGAATGTATCACTTTTCCCATTGTGAATGTATCACTTTTCCCATTGTCTCTCTGAGGGATGCCAGTTGAGGCTGTGGCCCTTCCTGTGTGTGCACAGATGGCAGAAACGTGACAGTCCTTTAGCAGCAGTAGAGCATGCCCACAGGGCATGTCCATGAGAAAGGAAGCCAGTCTAAGGAATAGCATGTTTAGGACAAACTGGAAGAAGGGAAGTCTTGGATGCTTTCCTAGGAATGAGAACATACAGCCACTTGCCTTTTGCCAGAACAATAATCTATAGTTCAAGGAATGACATGATTTCCTTAGCCAGGGCCTCCCACACTCAGGCCCAGGGGACTTCATGTGGCCCAGACAACTGACTTTGTCATGATAAATAACTCGTTAGCAAAGGACCTGCCAGACAGAATCCAATGTCCTATGTTTTAGAGAGATCCATGTATAGAAACAAGACAGAAAATGTCGCCTTGCGTGTTCCAAACTTGAGAAATTTGGAGGAGCTTAAGATGTTTCTTTTCTTAGGTTTATTTTATTTTATTTATTTTTAGTTTTCCTTATTGTTGTATTTGCCAGTGCTTAGAGATGCTGAACAAATCACACTGATCTATGCCTATGGGGCTGATGGGGTTGTCTCCATGGGAGCCATCAGTAAATAGAGGTCCGCCTACCCCAGAGCTCTTTCCATGTGTATGGGGCATGGGTGCTGCATGGTGCCTTTGGGTGTTTCCAAGATCACACGATCCCTGTGATACGATCTTCAAAGAACCCAGGATGCTATCAAACGTCTTTTCTTTTTTCTTTTTTTCTGTAAGAACCAGGAGAACCTTGCTTGACTTGAGAACAGGCATGAAGAGTGGCACCTCAGTGACAGATGGCTGGCTGCAGAAAGGTTAGTATGGAAAAAAAGCTGTCTGTTGGGAAGCTTGACTTCCCAAGGAGGCAGTGCCAGCAAGAGGCTTTGAGGGATCAGATAATTGTAATGAGGAAGGAAGGGTGGAGAGGCCAGCAATATGTAATCAGGACTGGGATGAAGCAGTGAGTGACACCCCTCTGTTTCCTCTCAAATCTCAGAGCTCAGGTGTGGGCCAGATGATAAATGCTCCAGCAATCTCTCAAGTCACAATGGCTTTGCCGTCATATGTATTTGTGTGCGTGTTGAATCTACAGTCTCTATGTTAGATGCTTTTAGTCCTATCTCATGTTAGATACAGTTATCTGCTACTCTCTGAACCTGCTGGGTCGTAACTAATGTGTGTTTATTTATACTTCACTTAGAATACATACCAATGAGAATTACTTCTGTCTTTACCAGCAGTGGTCTTGTCTCAGGTACAAAAGGAAAGATCTCCATGGAGGTAGTGGGGACAAGATTAAGCATCCTCTAGAACACCTGGGACTGTCCTTGACCAATATGACACACATAAATCCTACCAGAAGTCATTGTTGCTACATCTGAGGAGAGGACAAAGCTTCATATGGTTACCAGAGATTTAGAGACATCTGGATAGAGCATACATTTATATCAAACTCAAAGACTGAGAGAAACAAATTAAAATATAGATGGATGGAAGCCATTGGACCTTTATGGGTTAGAGTAGCTGGATGATGGGTAGTTTTGGAAATGGAATGTTCTAAGACCCATATAATGGAGGATTGGTCTGAAGCTATAGGTGCTGTAGGTGGAGACTGTGGGTGGAGCCTAGTGACACATTAAATCATCAGAGGGTTTCTTTAGAAGGAACATTAGGACCTCGCCCCTTTATCCTTCTCTCTGCTCTCTGTCCCCTCAGGAAGTTCAGTCTCACAACAAGCCCAAGCATAATGGGGCCACATGGTCACAGACTGAGATTTCCAGGAACTAAAATAAATATTTTTCTTTATGAGCTTCACTATTAGTTTTTTGTTACAGTAACACGAAACTTGGTAATACACATTAGTACTTTGCTTAATTTATTTAAGCAAATCAAGATAAAGTTTTATATCTCTGATATCTAGAAAACAGTCAAGAATGTTATTTGTGAGGGCTGGAGGAAGAATTTAGTGAACACTAATTGTTCTTGCAGAGTACCTGGGGTCAGTTCCCAGCACCCAAACCTTTGCTCACACTACCTGTAACTTCAGTGCTAGAGGATCTAATGCCCCCTTCTGGTCTTCATAGGTATTGCACACATGCAGTATTTATCTATGCAGGCACGACACACACATAAAATAGAAATGAATGAATAAAAAATGTCATTTGTATTATTTCCAAGGGACAAGTTTCAGCTAATTTCAGAAGTGAAGTATGATGTCATGGTTAGGTTTGTGAATTCTGGGAGCAGAATGCTTGGATTCTAAGCTCAGCCTTTTAAGTTCTTATGATTCAGATTCATCATCTATAAAAAGCAAGCCCATCTGCCTGATTTGTTTTGAGCACTTAGCATATATAACGTTGAGGATAAGACCTGGCTTGAAGTGTTTACACTGACAGGCTAGACTCATTATTTATTCAAGTAAGAAGCATAACATATTTTTTCTTAGCACATCTTCAAGTCACATTGTGTAAGTAAAGGACTTTCAATCTGAAAAAGAAGAAACTAAGAACTTTCAAAAGCATAAATGGCTGTAGCCAAAGCCAACCAAGGGATTCTTAGACAGAATACCCTGTTAACCCAAAGAATGAATTTATGAATAAAGAGACGCTGCTTTATGGCAGTCTGGTGTTCTCTGTAGAACAGGGAAGTGCCTATGGATACCTACCCATTAGAGGAGCATGGTTTGGCAGTGTTTACCATCTGTTTTAAAAGAAAGATTTACTTTTTATATTTATTTAAATTTACAAATAATGTGTTAGTGCATGTGTGTGTGTGTGTGTGTGTGTGTGTGTGTGTGTGTGTGTATAAGCATGAGTATGCAGGTGCTTATGGAGACCAGAAGAGGGCATCAGATCCCCTGGACCTGGAGATGTGGGTAATTATGAACTCCCTGACATGGGTGCTGGGAACTGAACTTAGGTCCTCTGCAAGAGCAACAAATGTTCTTACCTGCTGAGCTATATCTCCAGCCCCATAAACTGGCTTTTTTTGGTTTTGTTTTGTTTCCTTTTAAAGCTTATATCATTTGACCTGAAATTTCTTAAGATGCATTAGAACAAAACAGTCACGACGAAATCCACATTGACAAGGATGATCTCTGAGGCAGGTACTGTCTCTGCTGTGATGTGTGGGTTGTCTCTGAAAGTTTGTGTAGTGGAAAGCTAATTCTAAGTACACATCACCGTGGTGTGGAAGTGGGACCTTTGGAAGCTAGTCAGGGTTAGGTGATTCATCAAGGTGGAACAACTGTGTTGATGCTGATGGCTTTGTAAGAGGCAAAGGGAGATGATGCTAGCACGCTCGCCGTCTCACCTTGTTCGTCCTGTGCTGGGTTGTGGTGCAGCAAACAGGCCTTCACCAGCATCGTGTTCTTGGGCTTCCCAACCTCCAGAACTCCCGAGTTAAGTGTGTTTCTATTCTTTATAAAAATTTCAGTTTGTGATATTCTGTTATTACAACAGAAAATAGACAAGGATAACATACAATGGCAGGAAATAAAAATCAATGAAAGTATTGGACAACTGGGAACTTTTTGTTAGTCAATAAAGACTAACAAAACATATGTATATGTGTATGTGTATATGTATAGTGTATGTGTGTATGTATAGTAGTATATATGTATGTGTATGTATATGTACAAATAGAGTAGCTGAAGATTATTTTATCATGGAAAAATGTGAAGGTTATAATTTTAAGTACAAAAAGATTCTAAAAATTCTTATGATCATCAGATCATCACAAGAATCTCCCAGTGGGATGGAGGAGTTTGTATCTCGGCACCGAGTCACCACACCTTTCCCCAGGTCACTTAGGTCAGACAGTGGTCTGACAGACCTAACCATGGCTCTTTGATACAGTCTGGCGTCAGCACATGAATCCTCGAATTGCTTAATAGGAAACAGTGGCTCATTCTTTGAGCCACTAGAAGAACAGAATGCAGATTATCTTTCTATGAAACCCTCTTTGCCCCGAAGATAAGACAACTATTTCTCAAGTGGATGACACATGCAATTCCAGATGTAACAGTCTGTTAATCTGTAGCAAGAACAAGAGGGAAGAAAAGGTTTAGGGCAAGAAATAGTTTATTTTGGCTAAACAACAGTAGATATTATCCTGGAACAAATGAGGGGGAAATCTGAGTCCCCGACAGCTGGGAAAATGGAAGATTCCATGAAAGCTCTTGTGCAATGGGTCAAAAATTCTGAGTCTTGTTTTTAAAAAAATACTATGTCCCAAATATGGTACTAAAGAGCAAAGTGGTTGTGTGGCCCCTGCACACCCTGGAATATGGTACTAAAGAGCAATGTTTACTTATGTTGACTGGCAGATTCTGGTCAAAATCACTGCAGAGAGGAGACAGTAGACAAAAACTCACTCAGGTTCTTCCGTAAGAAGTTTTTGCAATTGATCTCTGCTTCCTACATAGTTGCCACTTGGTACAATTGTTTAAAACAAGCTCCTACTGGATGTGTACCCATATATGAGGTCATATGTTTCAGGCAGGGGAACACAGTGCTTTAGAGTAGAGCGGTTTAGAGGAAAATCCACCAACACGAAGCCCACTTACCAGGGCTCTGTTCACATTATCTATTGTAAGTACTCAAGTTTAACTGAGAAAGACTAAGCTGTTTCACATTTTTTAATTTTACCTTTTCAAAAAACATTTACTTATTTTTATGTGCATTGCTGCTCTGCCTATATGTCTGTGCTAGGGTGGCAGATGCCCTGGAACTAGAGTTACATATAGTTGTGAACTGCCATGTGGGTGCCAGGAATTGAACTCCGGTCCTTTGGAAGAGCAGTCAGTGCTTTTAACCATTGCAGCCATCTTTCCAGCCCCTGAAATTTATTTTTAATCTTTAGTTGCGTATTATCTATGTGTGCCTGTGTGGGGTTTTGGGCATACTGGCACCCAAGGAAGCAGGAGAGAGTGTAGGAATCCCAGGAGCTGGAGTTACTTATAGGGAGTCTTGAGTCACCTGATGTGGGTGCTGGGAATTTATTCTTGGGTCCTTCTTCTTCAAGAGCACTGTATACTTGTAACTGCCAAGCCATCTTTCCAGCCCTAGGCTAAGCCACTTCATATCCAACACTGAAATTAATGAAGTATCTTCAGGCACTTGTTTTGATTATTCTAAATCTTTAGAAGATTCTACCAAATCCTCCTCAAATTGTTCAGAGTAGAAGGAAGGAAGACTGGAGAGCTCACTTGACAAAGCCAGTCCTTACCGGCTAAACGACAACAGAAACTAGAGACTGACTTTTCTGATCAATACGGATATAAATATCCTCAATAAAATGCTTATAAGTGAATTCAAGAACTTATTAACAGGATCATACACTGCGACCGAGTTCTTTTCATGTCATACATGCAAGGTTGCTCCAACACATGCAAGTTTCTTCTTTTTGGCCAACTTTCTTTTTCATCCAAGGCAGAGCTGGAAACATCCAGTGTGGCCTCAAGTATATTGCTCTAGAAATCCCACCGTGCGATGCTGCCATTGGAAAGCAGCAGCATCACTATCCACTGTCACTAACAAGTGTGAGTGAATTCATGGTTGTTTCCCCTCCTTTGGCTGGACAATGATGGCAGTTTGGAGTGGGGTCACATAGAGAATCAAAAGGGAACTTCGTCTCTTTTTGGAAAATTGCTTTTCATGGGATGAAGGAATTGTCCAGATTCTGAGCAGGAAACCCATCTGGATGAAGAGATGGCAATGCAGCCAAGCATGCTGAAGGCAGGGGTGACGCTGGGTGGGTGGGGCATGAGTGTTGGTCCACACTTCTAAGGTTTCCCCAGCATCTTGACTCTGAATTTTTCACTCCAAACTCCCCTGCTTTTCCTGAACTGGTGTCCTTGTCTCCTGTGTAACAGAAGAAAGGTGTTGGGTGGGAGCCTTCTCTACTAGCCTGGAACCATGTTCTCACAATGGTCTCAGAAGTTAATCTTTTCTCTTGCAGCTTGTTGCTTGGTTACAAATATGAAAATGTAACATTTCATTAAATGTTTCTTAAAACAATCCCCCAGCACTCCTACTCCTCCAAATGAATGTAAAGTTCGCTGTGGGAACGTTGGGAAGATAGAACTTAAAGGGTCTTGTGTATTAGTTTTTGGATTTTAGTTGGAGTATGTATTCTCTTTCATTATTCTATAATCTCCAAACTGTGCCATATGGCTGTGCTGCATAGTTTTACGTCAACTTGATACCAGCTAGAGTTATCTGAGGAACCTCAATTGAGAAAAAGTCTCCATAATATCCAACTGTAGGGCATTTTCTTAATTAGTGATTGATGTGGGAGGGCCCAGCCCATTGTAGGGGGTTCATCCCTGGGCAGGTGGTCCTAGGTTCTATAAGAAAGCAGGCTAAGAAAGCCACGGGGAGCAGGTCAGTAAGCAGCACCTCTCCATGGCCTCTGTATCAGCTCCTGCCTCCAGGTCCCTTCCCTGCTTGAGTTCTTGACCCAATTTCTCCTAATGATGGACTATGATCTGGAAGTGTAAATGTGTTAGTTAGAGTTTTACTGCTGTGAGAGCAGACACCATGACCAAGGCAACTCTTATGATGACAACATTTAATTAGGGCTGGCTTACAGGTTCAGAGATTCAGTCCATTATTATCAAGGCAGGAGCATGGCAGCATCAGATGTGCATGGTGCAGGAGGAGCACAGAGTTCTACATCTTCATCTGAAGGCTGCTAGGGGAAGAGTAGCTCCCAAGTGGTTAGGAGGGTCTCATTGCCCACCCCACAATGACGCACCTACTCCAACAAGGCCACACCTACTCCAAAAAGGCCACACCTCTTCACAGTGACACTCCCTGGGCGGAGCATATTCAAACTACCATCATAAGCCAAATAAATCCCTTCTTTCTAAATTGCTTTTTGGTCTTGGTGTCTCATTGCAGTAAAAGGACCCTAAGACAATCCCTAATTTCTATAGTTTAAAATATCTATTTTATTTTTATTGGTGTATTTGTGTGTGTTTGTGCGTGTGTGTGTTTATACATGCTATATGTACAGGTTACATACAGGTGTTGGGTAGAACACTGTCCAAGAATGGAGTCATGTGAGGAGAATTCTGAATGGTTGTGAGAAAACCCAAGGAAACAAGATACAAAATTGTTCTTAGAATGTGTTTTGTGCTCCTCCCAGGTGTAGTAAATAGGAGTGATATTATGTCAGATTATTCGTTACAACTGGCCATTGTTATTTTGTTTACCGAAAAGCAAGGTTTTGCTATGTGTGGCTTGTCTTTATGATTGGACACTTTACTCATGTGACTCTTCTTAACCCTCATGTTGGGAGGGTTAAGAAACCTTCTTAAAGCCGGGCAGTGGTGGTGCACACCTTTAATCCCAGCACTTGGGAGGCAGAGGCAGGTAGATTTCTGAGTTTGAGGCCAGCCTAGTCTATAGAGTAAGTTCCAGGATAGCCAGGGCTATACAGAGAAACCCTGTCTCAGAAAACCAAAACAAACAAACAAACAAACAAAAACCAAAGAAACCTTCTTAAACCTTCATGTTTACTGTTTCTCCGAAGCAGAAAGAGAGAGAGAGAGAGGAACATTTTTGGATGAGAACAAATGTCTTGTGTATATTTTAGCAATTGCTTCTGTTAGCTTGTGGCTTTGCTTCCTATGGTACTGTAGTATAAGAAGGGTATGAGAAACACACTTGAAGCTGGTGTGATATTGACCTACAGCCCTCCCACATCTGTGTCTTGCATCTTCTTTCTGTCTTTCCTATAATCATTCTCACTCCTCCTCAGAGGACTGTTTGACTTCTCACTGAACAAGTCTGGTACACCCTCAGAGTATAAATTGTCTGACGTTCCAGATAAAGTTGGCTATCATGTGAAACTTCAGTCTGGTTCATCCCACCACCTTTAGAATAGTAAACATGCAGGTACCCAGGAAGGTCAGAAGAGGGTCTCAGATCACTTGGACCTGGAATTATAGGTAGTTGTGAGTTGCTGGATGGGGGTGGTTGGGAACTGAATTGGAGTCCTCTGGAAGAACAGAGAGCCCTCTTAAATGCTGAGCCATCTGTCCAGCCCCATAGACCTAATTTCTGCTTTGCTTTCTTGTTGCCTTGTGTGAACTCTGTGCTCTGTTGCTGAAGTTCTTCTGGCTCTCTAGTGTCTTTCCTTCCCTCACAAATACCAGAAGTCTCTATTCCCTGTCTGTACTTCCTCCTTCCTTTACCCCTCAGAGTCCTGAAGACTATATACTCTGCACCCTGAGTCCTGTTCTGTCACTGAAATTAGCACCATCAAAGTCTGCAGCTGTTTCCCATTCCTCATCTCATAAAACATGATGTGACAGTTGTCACATCTGGGTGCCGCCTCCTGGCAGTGCCTCTCTTAGTTTTCAGGCAATTTCAATATGTATGAAGTGCCAGCTCTTCATGAATCTACTTTCGATATCCTTATTTTGAAATCTCTGAGTGGCCACACGATCACACACCTCTTCCTCCTCCTTTTCTTCCTGTCCTCTCCTTTTCCTTGTTTTTCTGTTTTTGATGATAGTCTTGCAGGAAGACATTCAAGGCAGGCAGACCTTAAGCTCACTGTGTGTCCCAGGGTAGCATTGAGCTGGAAGTCTTCCTGCCTTGGCCTTGCGGGTGCTGGGATTGTAGATTGGGCCATCATATTGGCTCCCTGTCATTGATTCTATCTCAAATTCACACACATCTCAAACCTACATAGCTGAGTACTTAACAGGCAGCTCAAACAACACAACCAAAGCAGAACCCAGCACCGCATGAGGTAGCATTAGGGTCCAGCCTGAAAACAGAGTGTATCTAATTACACTGTAGATCTCAGGGAAGCTAGCTGTGTTCCCAGAAGGAAGTAGGAATAGTGGATGTTAGGCAGTCAGTCTCTACCATAGCTACTCATAAGGAGCATTGCATGGTGCAAGGTACCCAAGTGAGTGACTTTATCTGAGTCTAATGATAAACAACTAGGATGACCAGGATAGAGACCAGGGAAGTCGGTGATGAAATTATTAGGAGATCATGCCAAGGAAGAAAAGACATGAAAATCTACTGATTCATTGAGTACTTCAAAAATGAGCTCAGGGGGCAGGCATGAGGTCACCTAATTACACCTCCAAAATGTCCAGAGGGGGCCCCTCAGGGCAGGGTCTTCAGCACCCTTGCATGAGGTGTTAGGACAAGTAATGCCCTGGGCAGGCTTTCATTTATTAGCACCCCCTTCCCTTCCTCTGAATCCAGTTTCAAGTTTGAAAATGTTTTATGCTTCTAGATATGTGGTCAAAGATATCTACACCTCTAGATACCGTTTCCAAAGATGTTTGTAGTGTCTGTTTACCGTGAGCCTTCTTTTTACCATCCCACTACATTGATTCTGGCTTCTCTTTTTGACAGATCATTTTCTAGACATCATGGCCTGAGAAGACAGAGAAAGCTAAGTACAAACACAGCCCATCTTTGTGTTCCTGTCATTTGCTCTGCAGTTACTGTGAGATGAAGAGGGTTGCTCCCTCCAAACAAATTACAGGCTTGAATAGTTGGAAAACTCTTGTAACATCTGTGTCTATTCCTTTACCTGCCAAACAGATTAAAACAAACTATTCTTAATAGCCATCCTACAAAAATATTTAAGGACAAGTTTTTTAAAAAAAATTATTTTATTTGTGTGTGTGTGTGTGTGTGTGTGTTACATGGATATCTGTGCCCCACTTATGTGCAGTGTCCAGGGAAGCCAGAGATCCTGGTCATATGGGGGCTGGGATTGAACCTAGGTCCTCTGGAAGAGCAGCCAGTGCTCTTAACCACTGAGCCATCTCTCCAGCCCCAGGAGAGATGATTTTTTTTTTTGAGCAACAGTTTAAATGTCTACAAACACAAAATAATTACCTTGGGGAAAAGCTTTGTCTATCTATCTATCTATCTATCTATCTATCTATCTATCTATCTATCTGAGTCAGCTCTTGCTAGAAGGCTAGCTTTTTTTTTTTTTAAGATTGATTTATTATTATAGGTAAGTACACTGTAGCTGTCTTCAGATGCACCAGAAGAGGGTGTCAGATCTCATTAGAGGTGGTTGTGAGCCACCATGTGGTTGCTGGGATTTGAACTCAGGACCTTTGGAAGAGCAGTCAGTGCTCTTACCCGCTGAGCCATTTCATCAGCCCAAAGGCTAGCTTTGAGCTTGTGATTATACAGGCTCTATATTTGTTTGCTTTAAGTTAAAGCTCTCTTGCTTTGTCCTCAGTTCTGCCACCTGCTAATGGCTCTGCCTGCTTTTCAGCTCTTTGGAAGGTATCCCTCATGCAGAGATTGGGAACACTGCCCTTGAGCCAGATGTCAGCGGATTCCAGCTCTGGTATTTACAGGCTCTGACTCACCCTTCAAGGTGTTCTCATCTTTGTTTCTTCATCTATAGAGTGAGGAAAGCAATGGGAACAACCCAAAAGATGAATATAAGTTTTGATGACTTAATTCTTACAGGGAAGTTTGGGCAGTGACCGTGTATCTGTTTAGCTCCGGTTGTTGGTATCATCCTCATTCAAATCCCTTCAGAAACGCGGAGTGTTAAATCCATTGGTTCTCTAGTTAACAGCCTTCAGTGTATAAATGTCATCGGGGCCTCCGTGATCCTCCCACACTGTTGCCTTCCAGCACATTCTTTTGCTCACTCTCCAGACACCTCTGTCTGGTTTCTTCTTGAGTTCACAGGGTTCTTTTTGTTTTAAGTTTCATCTTGGATGAGAGCACGCTGTTCTCCGCTGAGTACCTGTGACTACCCCTGCCGACTGGAGCATCTTCCTGTTTCCCTGGGAGATGGCAGATGTGCACTGATGAGCCGGTGGGCAGAGTAAGTGCAGGAAGGTGATTGCTCCTGTTTGAACATTCCGGTGCTTAGGTGTGACACTTGCCTCCAATGGAATTCCCTCATCTATGATGTGAAGAAATACAGCTACTCTCTGCTTAGGCTTTGGGGAGTTAGTACGAGGTTTCAATGAGGTCAATAACCAAGCTATTTTTTCTTCTTATTACAATCACCAGGTGAGACAATGTCCTCTATTAGATATACCATCATGACTAGCTTGAGTGTCCACTCTGCTGTAGGATATGACTTAATTGTTGCAACAAGGTTCAGGGAAGTGCAGGGACTTGCCTAAGTTCCTATAGTCCCTTATCCATGTACTATTTACTGGGGCTAGGACTTGACTGTGGACCCACCTGGCAAAGGAGCCTGGGTTCCTGGTAGAGCCCTGCCGTTTCACAGCTCCATGAGTGATGGCAGGAGCCAGTGCAGGATGTGTAGCTAAGCTTCTCTACAGCAGAAGACTAAAGGCCACAGACAGTGTCAAGAAGCAGCTATAGAGCTCAGTGGCCCCAAAGCAGCCTGGTGATCAGAGCCTTCAGGGACCTGTGTTCTGAGAAGTGATCCAGAAGATTCAACAGTTAGTCTCTGGTCAAAAACCTCTACTCTACTGAAGTGACTGGCTACCTCCTGTAGCCAGGCAGGACTTACAGTGGAGGAGGGAGGACATCAACCCACCCACAAAATCTTTAACCCAAAATTTATCCTGCCTATAAGATGCCTATGGATAAAGACGGAGCAGAGGCTGAGGGAACAGCCATCCAGTAACTGCCCCAGCTTGAGAGCCATCCCACGTGAGAGAGCCAACCCCTGACACTATTAATGATACTCTGCTATGCTTGCAGACAGGGATCTAGCATAACTATCTCCTGAGAGGATTCATTCTGCAGTGGATGGAAGCAGATGCAGAGACCCACAGCCAAATATCAGACAGAGCTCAGGGAGCCTTGGGGAAGAGTGGGGGATAGGCTTGATCAAGCCTGAGGGGTCAAGGACACCACAAGAAGACCTACAGAGTCAACTAACTTGGGCCCATGGGGCCTCACAGAGTCTCTCTCGGCCACCAATCAGGGATCATGTAGGGCTGGAGCTAGGCCCCCACACATTTGTAGCAGATGTTCAGCTTGGCCTTCTTGTGGGTCCCCTAACAACTGAGTTGAGAACTGTCTCACTCTCTGTTCCCTGCCATTGGATCTCCTCTCTGCTACCTGGATTGCCTGGTTGGGCCCAAGTGACAGAGGGTGTGCCTAGACCTGCTGGGACTAGATGTCCTGGCGTTGGGTAGTACCCAAGGGGGCTTTCCTTTCTCTAAGGAGAAGGGGAGAACATAGTGGGGAGAGGAATATGTAAGGGTGGGGCTGGGAGGAGTGGAGAGAGGGGGCTGCCATTAGGATGTAAAATGAATAAAAAATTATTTTAAAAAAGCCCTTCTACTCTAAACAAAATCTTTTTGTCATGCTTCTATGCTCTCTCTCTCTCTCTCTCCCTTCCTTCCCCCCTCTCTGAATAGTGCATGTCACAATGTGCATGTTGAGGTCAGAAGATCATTTTGGGTGTTGATTTTCATCTTCCAAATGGGTCAAGACAGAGTTTCTTGCTCACTGCAGATTGTTCCTCGTTAGCTGGGCTTTGAGTTTTGGGGGATCCTCTTGTCTCTGCCTCCTCTCTCTCCATGAGGTCCTGCTGGGTTACAGATACATATGTTACTGGGTTCTAGGGACTCGAACTCAGCCTGTCAGATTTGTACAGTAAGCCCTTTCCCCACTGAGCCAGCTTCTAGCTCCAAATGTCTACTCTTAAATATTAATTAGTTGAGTGCAACTCATAGGTGAGCTTGCCATATGGACATTCATAATGATAATTCTTATCTTCTCAGATCTTATAGTTTAGAAAGGGGTAGATGAGTTACATCTTCATTTGCCACATGAAGTAATAAGGCCAGTGACACTAGTGTACAAGTGTGATGATTGTACGTGCTTAGCCCAGGGAGTGGCACTATTAGGAGGTATGGCCTTGTTGGAATAGGTGTGTCATGTGGGGGTGGGCTTTAAGACCCATATCTAGTTTCCTGGAAGCCAGACTTCTGTTTGCTTTTGGAACAAGATGTAGAACTCTCAGCTCCTCTTACACCATGCTTGCTTGGACACTACCAGGCCCCGAACCTGATGATAATGGACAGAACCTCTGAACCTGTAAGCAAGCCCCAATTGAATGCCTTAGTCATGGTGTCTGTTCACAGTAGTAAACCCTAGCTAAGACAGCAGGTCTTCATCACTTCCCCACAGTGAGGTAGTAAGAATCTAAGGGCTTAGGAAGTTCTCTTCCAGAAGCATAACATGAGCAGAGACAAGCAGCCAGTCTTTACCCAGTGGAGTCAGTGGCTTCTGAGTTGGTTTCTTGTAAGATGTGGAACAGTTGAGTAAGTGACTTTAGGATGTAGAGTTGGAAGAGGAAAACCACGCTGTGACTGTTTGACTTAATCCTTTTCATTCTAGATGGTGGGTCCAGCAACCCCAATCACACTTGAGTTCTCTGTTCTTAGGACCTACTGTGCGTGTGAACTTGGCTGTCCTTCCCTGTCTCCCTGTGCATACCTCTAACCCCTTTTATGTCTGCCCTCCTCCTTCATGCTTCACTCTATGAGAATTACTCCTCCTTCCCATCCTCATCCCTGCCTTGTACCCTAGTCTCCAAGTCTTGATGGTCCACAACTCTGCTTATGACTGCCCTTTCCTTACCACACAGCCAGGCTAACGTTGACAGCCATTTCAATAGCATATTGGCCAGCATGCCTCCTTTGCTGAATTACACAGAAAGCAATCTATTTTTAATACTAGAACGAATCACTTCAATGTCATCACTTTCGGGAACCCTAAACTATTTTATATAATAAACACAGCCTGAGGAAAACCAAACACCGGAATGCAAAGAACAGACCATACTCTTGTCAGTGGTGACATATATAAAGCTTGGGTGCACGTATTTGGACTGAGCTGCATAAGGGTTGTGTTCTGGTGGAAGACAAGTGTGAATTATTTAGAATGAACTCGCCAAATGCTATGCCTCACGGAGACACTGTTTATGTGTGTATGTTTATATTTCCTTTAGAACTATGCAATTTGGTCTTGTGCCTGCTTCACTGATCATGGACTAGGCCGTGGAAACTTGAATGCTGTCACACAACTGACAGACTAGTACACTATGCTAAAGGCTCTTTGCATGACTAGCATGTCCTCCTATTTTATTCCATGATGTTGGAGGCTCAGGGTAAAATTGAATCAGGCATGCCAGTACCCAGATCCTAAAACAGACTTTGAAGGCATTCCAGCCCAATCTGAGTGATTTTCCTGCTCACTCTACTCTATCGCTAATGATGCAGAGCAGATACAAATGCAGACACTGTTCAAGTCGGCTAGAATGGGGTCCTGCAGTCCTTGGGCTGTGGTCGCTCAGTGCTATCCTGGTTCTGCCCTTCTGTCCATACCCATATCACAGTGTTCCTGTGTGCCCATCCTTCAGCCTTTTCCAGGTGTGGGAACATGTGATGGTTTGTATATACTTGGCCCAGGGAGTGGCACTATTAGAAGATGTGGCCCTGTTGGAGTAGGTGAGGCATTGTTGGAGTAGGTGTGTTACTGTTGTTATGGCCTTTAAGACCCTCATCCTAGCTGCCTGGAAGCCAGTATTCTGCTAGCAGCTTTCAGATGAAGATGTAGAACTCTCAGCTCCTCATGCACCATGCCTGCCTAGATGCTGTCATACTCCTACCTTGATGATAATGGACTGAATTTCTGAACCTGTAAGCCGGCCCCAATTAAATGTTGTCCTTGTAAGAATTGCCTTGGTCATGGTGTCTGTTCACAGCAGTAAAACCTAAGATAGAACATCAGAAGGAAAGTTTCCTGTTCTCACCAACACTTTATGTCCCGTCATTTGTCTTGTTTTGTTTTGTTCATTTGTTTGTTTTTTTTTCAAGTTCCTGGCTGTCTTGGAATTTGCTTTGTAGTTTAAGCTGGTCTCAAACTCAGAGATCTGCCTGCCTCTGCCTCCTGAGTGCTGGGAATAAAGAAGTGCACCACCACCTCCTGGTTCACTTGTCTTTCTTTGATAAGGCTTTACACTTTTCAATGTTTATCATACATCTTCTTAACTCCCAACCCTCCCCATAACTTGCTCATCTTTGGCAATGACTTTGGTGGCTCCCACTTTATAGAGGTAACTCATTGGGCATCCAAATCCTCACACTGACTTGTGTTTCTCAGAGGAAGAGCTAGGACTGACCTTGTGGGCCACCAACTCTTCTTCCATTATCTTCCATCACTGCCTTAAAGTATTCAGCCATGGAATCATGTTGGGCTCTCCTCATTGGCTGCTATACTTCCCTCCTCCTGGCTTTCACCCTCCACACATGCTCAGCTCTTCTTAACAAACCAGTGCCATTTGCTTTACTGTGGGTAGTCTGTGGGTAAGCTCTCTCCAGTCTCATTGAGATGCTAGTATATCTAATTGCCTTCTCCTTCCATCCTGCTTTCCTTCTGAGACTCACTGAAGCCTCTTGACTCTAGGAATCACATAGAATTGGCACGATCTTTCTTTCCTGGCTATTATATACACCTTTTCCTTCAGCTTTTAAGATTTTAGTTTGTTATGTTGATATGTCTTTTTGAAAACATTTCCGTCATCAGATGGAAGTATCCTTAGCTGGTCTAATTCATCCTGTGTCAAAGGGCAAAAGAGCCAGGAGCATGGTCAGTGTGACACAGAGCCTAGGTGGCCCTGAGTGACTCACAGCCCATGGGCCTATCACAGTGAAGCACATTGATTGAACTGAGTAGAAGCTGTAAGAAGGAGGTTAAAGTAAAAATTGTATAATGTATGGAGAGGTGGGGAGGAGAAAGCATCCTGATTAGTCTCCTGTGATGGCTGGTGGGTTAGGCAGAGCTACTACAGGGTAGATGAGTGAGTGTTTCAGGCAGACTCGGTATATGACACCAAGATATATTAAAAGATTGGTGAGTGGATCAGAAAGGACCTGATAAAGCAGGTAATAAGGGTTGCCCTCTCCTGGAGTGATGGGCTTTGAAGC
This sequence comes from Mastomys coucha, assembly GCF_008632895.1. Classification (NCBI taxonomy): domain Eukaryota; kingdom Metazoa; phylum Chordata; class Mammalia; order Rodentia; family Muridae; genus Mastomys; species Mastomys coucha. The sequence continues at coordinate 8,137,703 of NW_022196911.1, read as the reverse complement.
CAATCCCAGGGCTGGGCTGTACAGTAACTGGCTGTCTGAGCCACACCAGGCACTCTGATGGCCCCAGAAGAATCTCCACAGGAGACTTTGACATCGGCTTTATTTTGGTCTATTTAATAGAAAGGTTGTCTTCATTTTTACACTTTATACATTTCTTGTGCCAAAAGTTCACATGTATGATTGAGGCTGGAAAAGCACCTCAGTAGTTAACGGTGTAGCATGTAGTTTCTACTACCCTACTTTAAGCTCCATGGCCGACCAGGATTGAGCCACCAGTCACCACCTTGGTTCCCTTGGATCTGTGCGTGGATGAAACACACACACACACACACACACACACACACACACACACACATGTACACACATGTACACACATGCACATGCACACACACACACAGGCACACATGCACACACACACTAGTTTATTTTTAATATGCTTTTCAGATCAATGGCCAGGCATTTCTAATCCTCCTGTGGCTAATTTGCTCTTACCTTCACTACCAGCTCAACACCTCTAAATCTGCCCTCAACTTAGTTGCTGTTACCTTCTCTTTGCTCAGCACCCTAAATCTGCCCTCAGCTTAGTTGCGTTTCTAATCTCCCTCCTGTTAACCTGCTACCCCAGGTGCAGTCGGGGAAGTGGTCAATGGTCACTCCACCAAAGATCTCACACTGCTGGTGACTCTCTCTCCCTCCGAAGCACAGCATGGCAAATCTTTTTTCCACCTCCTGCATCTCCTAGTCTGCCTGTGGGAATGTGGAAGTCCCACCTCTTCCCCTCAGCCATTGGCCACTAGCATCTTTATTGATCAATCAAGATCCAATTAGGGAACAGGACCTTCAACATTCACATGCAGATTCCTCATCAAAGCATCAGAGCCACTCCCCACATAAAGGCACTGGCTACTCTTGCAGAGAACCTGGGTTCAGTTCCTAGCACCCAAATAGCAGCTCATAATCTCCTGTTGCTCCAGTTTCAGGGAATCTGACACCCTCTTCTGCATTCAGTGAGCATTGTAGTACACATGTGGTGTACATACATATATGCAGACAAATACTCCTACACACAAAATAAATAAATCTTAAAAAAGTAATGTGCATGACACAAAGACACATAAGGTCCATAAAAGAGAAAAGTAACAAATGATTGCATTGATTAGGGGGCGGTCTAGAGCCACTGTCCATGGAAACTGAGCCCACTAGAGTTATGTCTTGCACTGATGAGTTACTCAGTGTCTAGGTGCAAAATGAGTTTGTCTCTGCCACAGGAAGGCCTGAGGACTACCTTCTAGCTTTGACAGGGTCAGACCAGAAACCAACTGGACAAAAGGGAGGCCTGGCAGGGGGGTGTGCTCCTAGAAACAACAAAATAAATGGTACTTCAATTGTAGCTGAGGGTTTCACCCCGATTCACGAGGTCTCAGAGCATGTAGGTCTCAGGGCAGATCTGAGAGAGTGTTTGGATGTCCAGCAGCAAGAATGCTGATCTGCTCAGGCTGTTTCTAATTGTAAGCCAGATGCTGAATTCATCTGAAAGGCACTGCTATTGCAAGGGAGGTTTTACAACCAAGCGTCCCCACTTGAGACTGTCACCCCAGGGACACAGCCATACAGACTTGTTGGAGACATGGAAGGGTTTGTGTGTGGTCTGCCTTCAGCCATATCTAACATCTCCTCTAGTAAGACCCCTCCTGGAACCTTGTATGTCAGTTGTGTGGAGCACACTCCAAATCTGAAAACCTCGGGCACATCACTGGAAACCCTCGAAGCTTTGGCGGCTCACCTGGCTTTCTTAGGGATGATGGAGTGACTGTAGCAATCAAAGGTGTGCTGTTCCTTTGTCATCTGCTCAGAATAAAGTCACCTTAACTAATCTCCCTCCTGTAAAACTTTATATAATATTAATTTAACGAATGCGATACTTATTCTACAGATCACACAAGCAGAGAAGCATATGCCCTGAACTGATGATGAAGACATCTTTCTTGCTTTCTAACTCTGGGCTGTCCCACCACCCCCCTTAATCATTATAAAAACCATCACTACTGGATGAAATTTATGTACCAGGAAGTTATAAAGCTTTGTAACTTATAGAAAAGTTTGTGCGTAGCAGGTTTTTAGTGACTTTGAAAACAAAATTTCTCTTTTGTGAATCTTGTCTTTTCTTCTAAGTGCCCCTCTTTCAGACCAGAGCTCAACAAACTCATTTTGGGTAGCCTTGAATTTCACTCACTTGCTCAAGAATGGATTCTGAAGATGTGTTTTCTGACAAGTGTTAGAGCCATCACTGGAGAAGCTGAGCAATGAAACACATTTATCCAGTTTGTTTCTCATGCAGAAACCATGGCCATCAGCTCAGCTGTGATATATACTCCGGTGACATGCTTTCTTGTCACTGGGGCTAGGTGGCACCAGTCCTGGTGACTCTGGATTTGAGGAAATTACGAGGACATGTGATCCATGATAGGTGGGTTGGCCTCTCCCTGTAAACAAGCCCAAGCTTTGGGACCCCAAAGGAAATTTTAGATGAGTCTCTAATGAGTATCTAAAGGTCTGGGAAAAGAATAGAAGTGAGGTTGGGGGTGGGGGGAAAAGCAGGGAAGGGATGCTCTGGGTCAAGCTCATGGAAATGCTATGTGATAGGCAGCACCAGCCAGTCAGATGTGGATCTGGAAGGTGAGTCAGGCTGCCTGGGCATGCAAGCATGTCCTCTTCGTAGCTTAACAGAAAACAGCAAGTCTATTTTAAAGATGGTTTTGTGGCCTCCAGGAAAGGGGTTGAGCTGAGAAAGAAAATTGCCTTCAGAACTCAGTGGAACATAAGCATCTTAGATTGTGGCTAGAACAAATGGGTACCTATCCCATTAGTCAACTTGTTAATTAATCTCTCTGGGTATCTGTCTTATATATCAGAAGGGGTTACACAAAGCACTTTTCAAATATCCTCCCAGGACTCAACATTCATTCAGATCTATCTATATATCCATCTATCTATCTATCTATCTATCTATCTATCTATCTATCTATCTATCTCTATCATCTATCTCCAAATCCCAGGGGTCAAGAACTAAGACAAAGGGAAGAAAGGAAGTCTCCTGTAGGACCTGCTGAGGAATTCCATAGGAAAACCCTGCTGGCAATGATAGTAAGCCCAGCTCTGCAGGAAAGTGATTCAGAAATTATCACACTTTAGAATTTTAAAATGAAAAAAGCTTAATTCTAGTGCATTAATTTCTTCTGGACCTACAGCCCAACTAGGCAGTTTCCAAAACTGTATGAACTAGGTTTCCCTAGAGTACTCCCAGAAGGCCTGAAGACTGCAGGCAGAAACCATTCTGGACCCAAAGACTCCCCAGTTTCATGGAGTCTAGACACAGACACTGTTCTGAGGTGGCATGGTGCCTGTGAAACTAGAGCCTGGCCTCTCAGAGAGGCATCTGGGAAGTATGAGTTGGACTCATGTGGAGTATCGAGGCTGCAAGTAATTAGAAGTCCAGATGCTTTGCCTTCCCCTTGACATAAAAAAATGTGGGTGTGGCAGCCTTCTCAGTGTCTCTGGATTTGATTCTACTGCCTTGATGCTTGGCAGCTCGTTCAAAGGAAGAGTGTGAGTTGTAGCTTGATTGTGGCTTTTCAGGGTTAGATTGTTGTTAGTGGGTTATGTATGAGTTTTGTTCCTTCTTTAGTCCCCTGTTTTCTTTAAAACCTTTAAATACATTTCTTTATTTATATGTGTGTCTAGGCACTTGTGTGTGTATTGCGCGCATGTGCACGCACACACACATACACACACCCCAAACCACCCGTATCTTTGCATGCCTGCCACGGCATACCTGTGGAGGTCAGAGAAAAACTTTCAGGAATTTGAACTCTCCTTCCACCATTCAGGTTCCAGGTATCAAACTCAGATCATCAGTCTTGGCAGCAAGCACCTTTACCTGCCGAGCCATGCAGGTGGCCCCTATTATTTTCTTTTTGTGTTTTTTGTATCTTGTATAATATCATGTGATGCTGGGCAGTGGTGGAGAACGCCTTTAATCTCAGCACTTGGGAGGCAGAGGCAGGTGGATTTCTGAGTTTGAGGCCAGCCTGGTCTATAGAGTGAGTTCTAAGACAGCCAGGGCTATACAGAGAAACCCTGTCTTGAAAACCAAAAAAATCATGTGATGATGGAGAGTGGGTATACATGTGTGTAAGAGAAGATCTATCGGAGGAATCTTGGTCAGTGATGTGAGGCAGGTGTGGGAGGCACAGGCAGGCAGTTCTGTTCGTATGGTGGAATTTGAGGCCATTAAAGTGGCACTAGACAGCCCAGTGCCTTGATCAGACGAGCCAGCTGCAGCTAAGGAGAGAGGGAATGGGGCTCAGTGTGGCAGTTTATGGGAAAATGGGGCAAACACTGAGGTGGGGTAGGCTGCAGAGGAGAGAGCAAGGGAAACCCAGTCAGAGGGCACAAACTTGATAAGTAGGCACCATGAACAACATTTGCTCTTCCAGCAGCTCCTGCTGATGGGTGAGGTGAGGACACACTGGTTTTATTTCATCCTTTTGAAAGCAATATGTCATGATGGGAAAAGCCGTAGCTGAGTGCCACTAGAGAAGTAGCTTGCAGCCCTGCTTTGAGTGAGAACTGTGGGACCCTGGGCACAGTGCTTGGTCCTTTAGAGACTGAACTTTTCCTACCTGTAAGGTGAGGGGGTTGAGTTGGATGTATTACTTCTAGTTCTAAGGTAGGATAATGGTGACCGTGAACATGGTGAGATTCATGACACATCTACTAAAAGGAAATATTTCCTCAGGACCCATGTTCCACCATGCATTTTGAATATGGAAAGACTCTCATTGAGGACAGAATAGTATTTTACAGCCTCTATTATACATCAGGCAATATTCAGGATGCAGACTCATGACTGAATAGTGTAGGTATGGGAGCGAGTCAGAGGCCATTGGATTCAGAGCTGATTAGGGACATTATCAGTCCATATGTTTTTGTGTCCTCTGTGTTTAAAATATCCAGATGATAGGTCCATATGTGTTTGTGGTATTAGTCATTCCAGGTTAGGGTATATGTAAGATACTTGATAATGAAAACAATTGCAATTATTTATTGAGTGAGGAAATAAGAGAGATGAGCACCCCCCGTATTCTTAAGTAGCTGAGGACATTTGTTGCTCAGGAGGCAGACTGAGTTGAGTTGAGGGTTTTGGAGTGTTAGGATCAGTGACAGGGAGCACTGCCTGCATATTCCAAATAGGCTCTCCTGCCCACCCTGTTTTCCCTTTCCTCCTTCTGATGTGCACCCTTCAAGGAAGTGACCTGTTCCTCTGTGTGAAGTCCATGTCTCCTACTTGGCGGCCTCCATTCTGCAAGCGTCATACCACAGAGAGATCTTCCTCACTGACGTTGACTCAAAGCAGCATAGGATGCAGAAATGGAGGCAGAGACATGGAAAGACCAAGGCTTGAGTCCCCTGAGTTTCCCAGGAGCCAGCTGTCCTCACTGTAGAAGAGTGATGTCCATGTAGACAGCAGAGTGCGGTGATAACAAGCTGCATGGGGAAGAACGGTTAGGATTTTAGTGTCTGTTGGGGGCCCCAGGATCTCAGGGTGGGAAGGACGCTGGGAGGTCGTCGCTAAACCCTGGAACTGCTTACTCTTCTTAGTAACTTATCTTCTTGTGGAATCTGGCAACAGTACTGAAAGCCAAAGATGAGGAATTTATATAAAAAAGATAAACCCGTGACTTCAAAGCTACAACTAGCCCGTCATTCTTGCCAGAGACTCCCCAGTTTTACATAAATGAGTTGCATGGCAATTTTGGCCATTTCCAGATAATGAGAATTTTAGACGGGTTCATTTCTGATTAACCTTCCTTTCCTCAATTTCTTTTAATTAAGGTATGCATTAGAAAGCAAACATTTCTTTCCCTCCCTCTTTTAGGTATTCAAGAAAATTGATTGTTTTGCACAGAGGGTATGAGCTCATGACGATAAAGCTGCTCGTGTTGGGGTGGCTTATGTCTGCAATCCCAACACTCAGGCTAAGGCAGGAGGATTGGTTCAAGTTTGAGGTTAGCCTGGACTTCACAGAAAGTACGAGGCCAGCCTGGGCTACATAGTGTCCCATCTCAAAATAAAATAAAACAATAAAAAGAAAGAAAGAAACCAACAAAACAAAAAAAGAAAAGGAAGGAAAAAAAATCTGATTAAAGTCAAGACTACAGTGTAATGCCAGGTCGATCTAGTCAAATTCTAAGTTCATTTTCCTTTGGTGGGTCAGGGGTGGGGGAGGGGGAGGAAAAGGGAGAAAGTGAAAACAAAACAAAACAAAACTAAACAAAATATAACAACAAGCCTGTGCTAATATGGTAAATAGAAAGTGAGGACTTTGTATGGCAAAGCGTTATCTTATAAAACATTTTAATTAAAAATATTTATCTATTCCATATATGTACAAAACAAATCTTGATCACATTCCCTCTCCACTTTCCCTCCAGCTTTGAACTCTCAAGTTCATGCCTTTGATCCTTCTTTAAACTTGCTGTGTCCAGTCGGTGCTCTCCATAAGCACTTTGGTGTTGGGGCATCCTCTGAGGCCTGAGAAACCTATCAGCAGCACATTCCCTAAAGAAAGTTACTCTCTCCCCATCAGCACCCATCAGATGCTGATAGCTTCTTGGGGGAGGGAGGGGAGGAGCTTAGGATCCCCTCCCCCATCCCTGCTGGAAATTTTACTGACTTGATCTTATGAAGGTTCTGTGCAGCTAACCACAGTTGCTGTGTGTTCATGTGTGCAAGAGCCGTTTGTGTCAGAGAACAGTGCCTCACAGCTCTGGCTCTGACCTTGTTACCCTTTCTTTCCCAGTATTCCCTGGGCAGTGCTTAGTAGAGGCTGATATAGTTGTTCCATCTATAGGTGAGTATGCTCAATGATTCTCAGAGCTTTTGACCGGTCATGAATCTGTCTTCACTGCTGCCCAATGCAGAAAGAAGCCCCTCTGACCAGGGTCATGAACAGTACAGATCTGAAGGTACGAATATAAATATTTGGAAGTCAAGAGGTTCCCCTCTATGACCTCCCCGGCTTTTGGCTGGCTTTGCAGTGCCAGGCCTAAGTTCCATCTTGTGGAGAAGGCCTTTGACCAATCAGATCCTCTGTACCTTCCTCACAGTCGTGCCTCTATTCTTTCCGGGTGCTGAGCGTTGAACCTGGGGCCTCCTTGCGGGCTGGGCAGCACTCTGCCACCTGGGCACACCAGTCCTTGCTTATTCATTTTGGTTATACTGTTGTGGTCTAAAATTCAGGACTGTTAAACTCTAGACCTCTCCTTTAGCTCTATTTTTGACTCTTCATTCTTTTAAAATGAAATTAAGCTTTCTTATCTGGTCCTAAAATTTGGTATGCTCGTCTCTTGAGAAACTGAAGATAACAAACAGAATCAAACTGGAAGAACTTCTCTCTCTCTCTTTCAGATTAGATAAAGTTATCTCTTTTAATGCTTTGATTCCACAAATCTAGAGTAAAATGAACAGAACTGTACTTTTTAACCTATCTTAAATATTAATCTTTAATGTATTTGTCAGAAACACATTCATTTAGACTAGAGTCCAGGCTGGCCTTGAACTCAGGTGTGATCTTCAGCAATAGGGCCTTACGGTCAGTTTATAGAGAGCACCCAGTAACCTGGATAGTGATTCTGGTTGTTTAGGGGTTCCTATGGGACCCCTTTGGTCAAGAACAAGATTAAATGTAACCCTACTTCTGGTACTGGAAACATTAGTTGGTAATGAAAGATGTCTAGTTGGGGCTCTCCCTCCCTCTCTCTCTCTCTCTCTCTCTCTCTCTCTCTCTCTCTCTCTCTCTTTGGTTTTTTTGAGACAGGGTTTCTCTGTATAGCCCTGGCTGTCCTGGAACTCACTCTGTAGACCAGGCTGGCCTCGAACTCAGAAATCCGCCTGCCTCTGCCTCCCAAGTGCTGGGATTAAAGGCGTGCGCCACCACTGCCCGGAGGGGTTGTCTCTCTTATTTGACAATTTCATTTAGATTGCCTTCAAGATGTATGTATCCTCGGAAGCTTCTACTGTATTAGGTTTCCATATGACACCCCCCCCACACACACAATGGCCCTTAGTTTTAGCTGTCCCTCCCAGAATTCCCTCCCTCACCCCTCCTTCCTTTCTCGTCTTTGTTTCATCCTCCTGCTCCAATCCTCACCCCCACCTCTGTCTGTCCATCACTACCTATTCTATTCCCCCTTTCTAGGGAGATCTATCACTTACCCCTACTCCCTTACTCGCTACCTAAACTCTGTGGTCCTATGGATTGCCGTTTGCTTATCAATGACTTAGCAGCTAGCACCCACAATGTCTTAGGGTTCTAATTGCTGTGAAGAGACACCGTTGACCACGGTAACGCTTATGAAGAAAAGCATTGAACTGGGGCTGGCTTACAGCTTCAGAGGTTTAGTCCATTATCATCATGGCGGGAAGCATGGCAGCATCCAGGCAGATGTGGTGCTGGAGAAGGATCTGCATCTGCAGGGAGCAGGAAATGACACACTGGCTAGGCTTGAGCTTCTGAGACCTCAAAGTCCATCCCCTAGTGACATATTTCTTCCAACAAAGCTGCAGGTCCTCCGACAAGGCCACACCTCCTAATAGTGCCACTCCATAAGGGCCTATGGGAGCCATTTTTATTCAAACAATCACATACGCATATAAGTGAATACATATTGTATTATTTATCTTTCTAGGTCTGAGTTATGTCACTTAGGATGATTTTTTCTAGTTCTATTCATTTACCTGAAATTTTCATAATTTCATTTCTTAATTCTTGAGTAATATTCTATTGTGTAAATGTACCATATTTTCTTTATCCATTCATCTGTTGACAGACAGGTTGTTTCTGATATCTGGCTATTATACATGGGGCAGCAATGAACATAGTTGAACAAGTGTCTCTGTAGTAGGACAAAGTGTCCTTTGGGTATGTGCCCAAGAGTAGAATAGCTGAATCTTTAAACAGTTGAGTTCCTGTCTTTCTGGGGGACCATCACACTGACTTCCATGGTGTCTACACAAGTTCACACTCCAGCCAGCAATGGATGAGCATTCCCCTTATTCTACATTCTCAACATCATAAGCTGTCACATGTTTTTATTGATTTTTGGCATTCTGACTCATGTAAGATGGCGTCTCAAAGTAGTTTTGATTTGCATTCTGTAAAGACTAAGGATGTTGACCATTTCTTTAAATGCTTCTCAGAATATTGGAATTTCCTCTTTTGAGAATTCTGTTTAGGTTTGTACCCCATTTTAAAATTGGATTATTTGTTATCCTGATGTTCAGTTCTTTTGAGTTCTTTAAGTATTTGGGGTATTAACTTTCTATTGGATGTGTCGTTGGTAAAAATCCCATCCTGTAGCCTGCTATTTTGTCCATATGATCATGCCCTTTGCTTCACAGCAGCTTTTCAGTTTTATGAGATCCTGTTTATCATTGATCTTACTGCCTGTGCTGTGTTCTGTTCAGAAAGTCTTTTCCTGGGCTGGGTTCTAGGCTATTCCTGACTCCTATCAGATTCAGTGTATGTGGTCTTACATCAAGGTCTTCCATCCATCTGGAGCTGAGTTTTGTGCAGGGTAGTAAGTATGGATCTGTCTTTGTTCTTCTACATACAGACATCCAGTTTGAGCAGCACCATTTGTTGAAGACGCTGTCTTTTTTTCTAACATGTATTTCTGACTTCTTCATTAAAAAAGAATCAGGTACATGGACTTATTTCTGAATCTTCAGTTCTGTTCCACTGATCAACATGCTTACTTTTGTGCCAATACCATGCAGTTTTTTAATACTTTTTTATACTTGAATGAATTAGCCAAGTGGAATAATTACTTACTATAATTATCACTTACTATAATTTAGGGAAATAATCACTTACTATAATTTAAGATCAGCAATGGGAATACCTCCAGTCATTTTTTAATCATTCAGGATTGTTTTAGTTATCTTGTATATTTGTGTTTTTCCATATTAAGTTAAAAGTTCTCCTTTTAAATTCTGTGAAGAATTGTATTGGAATTTTCCTGAAAATTGCTTTGAATCTGTAGATTGCTTTTGGTAGGATGGGCATTTTTACTCTATTAATCTTATTGATCCAGGAACATGGGAGATCTTCCAATCTTCTGCTATTTTCTTCAATTTCTTCACTTTTTGGCCGCTTTTGAACACTGTTACTCATTAAAAAGTTCTGAGATGCTCATAGAATCTCTCAGGGGCCTTTGTTTTCCTGTTCTTCTCCTTTTAAAACAGTCAACATTTTCTGTCCACTTTCTTTAATTTTTTTCTTTCCTGACTTTTACTTTAAAGACACAAAGACTTTCTTCAGATATAATGTGACAAATGACACATCTGAGAGTGTGGCAATGGACACACACTCCCCTGGCTTTAGAGAGAAGCTGTTCTCATGGTTATACTTCTCAAGGTTGAGCGAGATCTTGAATCTTCAGCCTCTGTGTCTATGTGATTCTATTTTTTAACTTCATTCCTGGAAAATTTTATCATTTTTTCTTCCCTCTCCCTTTGGTCCACTTGTATAATTCATTCAAGTCACTCACTTCTGCCTTTCTTTTCCAAGATGTGAGCTCCTATGCTCCACCCAACTCTCTGTACAAAGCCAATGGGTGTGTCCACTCTTTACTCCTGACCAATGATGAAGAAATGAAACATTAACTGTCAAGTTGACCTTTGGCAGACATAGCTGGATATGTTCTCTGGGCATTAGCCCTGAGCTGTGAAAAACTCAGCATTGGATGCAAGAGTGTGTGGTTATCAGCCAACTGCAGGCCCTTAGAACCTACCATGATCAACAGATTCGCTTGTTTTCAAAACCACAGAAAGAAGTGGTTAGAGGTCCTCTCCTGGGGGAGGAAGAGCCCTCCATGCCACCATGCCTCACTCTGAAGTATGGGGCCATTGGAGGTTCACCTCACCTCATCAGTTGTTACTGTTGGCAGCATCACGGTAGAACCCTATGTGGTTCAGAAACACATCAGTCCTCAGAGACAGCTAACCTTTGTACCACATGCACTGTTTCCTCACAGGTATAGGTTTTCCCATCCTCCCTTCTTTCTCAGACCTGTAGCCCCCATCTGCTTGTCTGTTCTCTGACTACCAATAGGCTCAAGACTTTTCTATACTGAAGGCAAGACAAAAAGCATTCCTCGTGTTTCTGCTGCATCCACGACGATTTCTTGCCTCTCGCACTCATTGGTTTTCCTTCAACACTTTGCAAACAGACCCATAACCGTTCTTCCTGCTGGCCTAGACGCTGCTATTCCAGCCAAGGTGGCCAGTAACCTCATTGTCACAAAGCCCAATTAGTGGTTCTAAGGTCTCCCTGGGTTTCTTTTTTGACAGCATTTGGTCTGTGGCCCCATCCTTCTCAGCATCTAATTTGGACTTTTGATCCCTTCAACTCCCTGGACTACTTCCTCCTTCATCGGCTTCATATGTTCAGTCTTCCTTCACCTCTAGATGCTGATCTTGGGGGGAGGGGCCACAGTCTCTGGCTGCATTTTTTCTTCAGTGATCTTGTTACTGTTCTCATATTCATCTGAATAATTGTGAGTAGCTATTTTTACCTTCTCACATCTTTTCAGACAGGGTCTTACTATGGTTGACCCAGAACTTACAGCGATCCACCTGTCCTTGTCTTCAAGGGCTGGAGTCAAAAGTATATACCACCATGCCTTGTTGGTATCTATTTCTATATATCCTTGACCTACCCCACAAGCCTGAGCATGTTTTAAAAATATTTCTTATCAAATTTTTTTTTAACAAGAAAGCATAAATACTATGGGTCTTAAAGCTTAACTCATGGGAAGGAAGTAAAAACCCAATGGATTCTCGTACCCTCTGGAAGTTGATCTGAAACTTTTGGGAGTCACGGATTCTTTGAAACATTTATTTAGGAAAAGTATATAGACACAGATATTCTGAGGAGGACTCAGGGGATTCAGAGAATCCCTTTTCCAGAACTCAGGATTAGGTTAGTTAAGACCTGTCCTCCAGGTTCAAGTTGCTCTGCTTGGTAGATGATGATCTTCCCAGTCCAGCCTGTATCTGGCCATTCAGCTTCATCTCCTTCATCTTCACATCTCAGGTTTCATGTTCTATCTCTACTAAATCCTGCACATGTCTATACACGCCCTTTGCTGGCTCTTGCTTACTCTGCTGCCTATAGGGTTACTGCTGTCTGCATGCCCACTCCCTACTCCTTGCTTGGCAAGTACCTCCTTAAGCATCCTTCCCTGTTCCCTGTCTTTGCTGAGTTCACTGAGCTTTCTCAGAGTCTTCAGAATAAATAGAATGGCAAGGATTCAGGTTCTTAGGGACTTGTGCTGTGTGTGCCTGCTTTGTGGTGCTGCTCGCAGCCTCCTTCCGAGGGATGGAGGCCCGGTGATTGGGTGTATCTTGGGAGCTATTGTAGAATGTTGAGTCCCCCAATCTCTCTTTGGATGGATTATGTTTGCTTTACCATATTGCATAAGATTAGTCACCAGAGCAGAAAATTGAATACATGTAGGAATGCTGGGAGGAGGATGCCAAGAGTTCAGTCACAGGCCACTCAGCCCAGAAGACGTTGCCCAAACCATTCTTAGAGAGTGAGTGATGGAGACTAGCAGAGAGTATGTAGCTATAATTGTTCTTTCAACTCAGCTCTCTCTTGTGTTCAGCATGAAATGGACGTCACATCATCACATCACATGGCCACTCGCTTGCCAGCTGCTGTCCTGGGTGTTACCATGCACTCTAAGGTCAGAGGGTGATTGGCAGTAGACACTTTCCAAGGCGGAAGAGGCATCTACAAATAAATGGGATTCTTTTATGAGAGGAGAATGGAAGGCAGTGAAAAGAATATCCAAGGGTATGACTGTGGAAAGAGATAAAGAAGCCATTATTAGGAAAGCAGAGAAGAGTGAGATATTTACAGACATTTGTCCCCATGGCACACTGTATTTAGTACAAACATACCAGTGGTATTTAGTCATAGACACTTTCCCTTTTTTATTGCATCTATCTATCTATCTATCTATCTATCTATCTATCTATCTATCTACCTACCCATCTATTTATCATCTGTGTATGTATATATGTATGTATGTATGTATCTATCCATCTATCATCTATATATCTATTATTTATTTATTATGTGCATGTATATGTCAATGTACATGTGTGTGGAGGTCAGAGGACAACTCGTGAGAGTTGGCTCATTCTTCTATCCTGTGGGTCCTGGGGATCAAACTCAGGTCATCAGGCTTGGTGACAAGCTCCTTGACACACTCAGCTGTCTGGCCAGACTGATTCAGCCATGGATTCTTTTATCTCTGGGAAGCAGGAGAAACTTAGATTACAAGGCAGCAAAGGCATTTTAATTCCATCTCTACACTGGCAGGATAATGGTCTTCAACTGTCCTTCAACCTCCAGGCCTCAGAAAGTCCCAGAAAGTAGGGAGTTGGTCAGAGTGACCTCAAATGTTCCTCCACCTCAGAATTTCTATGAATCTCTGACTGTGTAGACACAGCCCTGGGATAGTCTGGGAATAAACTGTTCAATGAGTTTAAAATAAGACATGCCAACCAAATTAGAAGAGTCCTAGTTGGCCATAAATGGGGTTGGCCTTTAGCTGAGTTGGTAATGAGGTTGTTTTATTTTTATTTTATTCTGTTTTATTTTGTCTCCTCTCCACCCTTTCCATTCAGAGCTCTGTCTTCCTGAACATCCCCACCACAGGCATGGCAAGCTGGTCCAGGCCTGCATCCAGCTGGCGGTCAGCCCTTTGCACAGCACCCCCACCCCCACTGCCTCACCTCCTATAGCTAAAGAAGCTCAGGCTCTTCTCTGTAGGTGCTAGGTAAGACTCTGGCCTTGGTGGAGGCCGATTTTTGCACAGCTTGTTCACTGATTTCCAGGGCAGGAAGAATACAGAAGCAGCCAGGGCGGCTGATAGGGGCCTGTTCTCTGCAGGGACCTTCTCTTGAATCCCACCCCATTACTGTGAACTAACTCACTTGACTTCTCTGCCTAACCCATGGCTTTCTGTGGTCAGTAGGGCAGGAGCTAAATCCAATCTCATCATATCCTAGATGTCTCAGTGAGACAGCTGGCAATGTTTCTCCTCTAGTGTCAGGTGATGTTGCAGTCATATTATTAGTCCTGGAATAAAGTGTGCCCGTGTGTGTGGCCACAGAAAGCCAGGGGATCTTCTGTTTAGGTTACAGGATACTGGAGAAACTGAGTCTCTTCTCCTCTAAACATTGCAGATAAATTGCCAGTTCCTCTGTTCAGCTCTGCAAGTATTATAGCTTCCTGTTTAGAGGGCTGGGAAAACTCAGACAGATGGAAGATTTTGCATGCATATGGAAGAACAAGGTTTCAGATGCAGCTTGGCCTAACTGCATAATGCCCCAGCTGTTTGCTGCCCCAATTCCAGAGCATTGTGTGCACAGAGGCAGGGGTGATGCCCACATCACACTTGGGGCATTTGGCATGTCATACATACTCCTGCCCCAGGCTGTTCATTCTGCCTTCTCTCGTGTTTCCTTCACCTTCTTAGTGATACATCTGTGGACTGCTTTGGATCACAGCCCCATTGCAGCCTGCCGGGTTCTTATTCCTCTCCACTCTACATCTATGTGTAATAGACACTGTCACCTGGGACAGGGGCCTTTCTCAGTATCCTTCTCTGAACCTAAGAAAGGGGTTTATATTTGAGCATTTAGGGGCTTATTTCCTTTATTAGGTGTACTTCTGCACTGTTTTCATGGGAGCAGGTTGTTTCCTTTCTATGGCTTACTACAGTGTCGACATCACCACGGGTGGTCTACCAGAGCCTGCACCAGGACATGGGTCCATGAAGATGCTCCTGGTTGCTTGCTGAGCCAATGCTGTGAGGTCATAGCTACATATAGAGCATGGGCAGGAGTAAAGGAAAGACCTATAGCGAGACTTCAATGACAGATGGAGTAGGAAATCTTAGAGGCCTTCAGGATCCCAGATTGCCACCTTCAATGGTTTCCCTTTGGCATTACCAATCCCTTCTTCCCAGCAGGCACAAATTCACAACTGCATGGCAAGTTGTGAACTCTTGTGTCCATGTGGATCAGAATGGGCACTGGTTTCCTTTCGTTCACTGTAGTGTGTTCAAGGTGGGTCTTAAACTCTTGGCACATGTGAGATGTAGCCGTGATGGTGTAGAGGACTTCAAGGTCAAGGAGACAAATTGGGGACGTTGTTTGTTCAGTACAGGAGAGGTTGGTACCTGTGTGTATCCTGTGGTTCCCCGTGTCTATCTTCATCCTGTCATCATACGCAGCATTGAGCTGGTGATGTAACTAGCTCACTCCTGGGCTGGGAGGGTTGATTGGTTGATTGGTTAGCATGAGATTTGGGATCAGACTTTTGGAATTCAAATATGGTTCCCCACACTTAGGAGCAGTATGACATTGGCCATATTACATGTGTGTGTATGTGTGTATGTGTGTGTATGTGTAGTGTGTGCTCTTGTATACATGTGTATAGATATGTTTGTATGTGTATTTGTGTGCATGTGATGGCCAGATGTTCACATCAGATGCCTTCCTCAATTACTGTTCACCTTAAGTTTTTGAAACAGGCTTCTTTACTCAACCTGGAGCTTGCTAATTTAGGTAGACTGGCTGGCTGGTGAGCCTGAGGAATCCTCCTGTCTCCACCTCCCCATTGCTGGCCTTTTAAGGTGCCTTGTGTGCCACTTTCTTCCTTGGGCACTGGGGATTGAACTATGATTTCCATGATTGTCCAGAAAGCATTTTAACTGATGGAGCCCTCTCCCCAGGCCTTCAACACATTATTTAAAGTGCTTTGTGAGTCTAGCTGCTTCTTCTGTCGATGAGGGCATTTGCATCTTCTCCATAGACTTATATGAAGGATAACATATGTTGAAATGCATGGAATCATTGCATTAGATGCCCAGCAGAGGCCTAGCACATGGTACATGCTCAGTCAAAGGATATTGGCACAATGTGAGGAACAAGAAGATGGAAACATGGCTTGCAGTACCTAGTTTAGCTACTGGAAATGATGGTGGCCACGATAGGGGGACATTCTTATTAATGTGCAGCTCCCAGACAGCAGTAGTTTTTAAGTCAGCCTCAGGCTGTCTGATCTGAAAACCAGGGCCTGGGAAAGGAACCAAGATGGTTTCTGGTGATGAACACAGGGACAGGAGATAGATGGAGTTTGTAAATATGACTACAAACACACTTGTGGTAACCAAGCAATTTGGCAATGGTCCCTGGTCTCAAGAGGGAATTTTTCCTTTAAAAACTAGAATAACAGCACACGGTGATGACTTCATCCAGGACTCTGGGCATATGTCCCAGAGTGGCCATCTCTCCCTGGCTCTGAGGCCTTTAAGGCGGGTCAAGCATGGATGGAGAGTTTCCTGCCCTTAGTGGGCACAGAAGAAGATCACTCCTGGCTGGGCTCTTCTCATCCCACCCCGCAATGGCCATGACTGTCACTTCAGCCTCTATCAAGGCTTTCCCCTTGCATTTTCTGCAAAGCATGCTCTTGTCGATGGTTGAGAGTTTCAGTTAACTTCTTACCGCGAATCGTGAATCACAGTGGGATTTTATGGTCTTCCCTGCATCAGGAGGTTTTGTTATTAAGGATGGGTGGGTCAAGGTGCAGAAAGCCTTTTAGGGTCCACCATGACCTTTGGCTGTCAGTTTTTCAACCTCTTGACCTTTGAGGTCATGACTGGTACCTGGAGTATCTCACTACGGCTTTGGGTTAGAGTGTGGGGTTCACTCTGGTTTGTCTAGGTGCTGCTTCTGGGAGAAACCAACTCCCATCGGTGTTTTGCCCCTTTCCCAAATGGACTTGCCACCTCATAGAACATTATTTTTTCTGCCTTGTCTTCAGTCATTGTATCTTCTCTCCCTTGTCATCACTGGCCATAAATCAGGCTCACAAGATGTTGATGGACACACCCCAGAGCCTACATACTCAACCTTATGGAACACACCAGCCAAGAGTTCCAGAGTCTGATCCCCAAGGTCAGCTCCAGCCCTATTCATCTTTTCTTCTTCTTCTTTTTTTTCAGTATGAAGAAAATACTCAATTAGCTCATGGAGGCCGAGTTTGTGTCATTCCACTGAGCTTCTTCCCGTGACTTCTTCCCGTGAGCTCATGCTGGGCAGGGCCGGTACAGATCATTCATCTTTTCTGCACTCCATGACCAAGAAGCTGATCAATTCCCAGAACAGCTCTATCTGTTTATAAAATTGGGAATGTTTGGGCCAGGTTCCTTCAGAAATAGCCTCTTGTTCTAAGAACTAACAATCATCGTGGTCTTTCAGTCATAGTTTAGATGGCTAGAGGATTTCTGGGGTTGGCAAGGCTCCAGTCTTTTGTAGTGAATTGTGGGCCTGAGCTGGGGTTCAAGGCAGGTTCTTGGTAGAAGTGTTCTTGCTTGGTTGTAGTGAAGATAGGGCAAGTACATAGCAATGTCAGGGTCTACAGAGTCCTGGTGTGTACTTACGAGTATACACAGATACGCCTATAGCCATATTGCCCCTCCCACACCTGGGAAAGAAAGAAACAGGGTAAGGGAAAGGGTGATGTTGAGGTTTGTGAGTGGGTTCCATGGTGCCTCTCTCACTAGCTACCAGCCACTATTATTGCCAGGTCCAGGTGTCAGTAGAGTGTGAACTTTGACCTCTGTGCATTCTAAAGGGCACGGTGGAGCTCTCATCTGTTTTAAAGCTCCCAGAAACAGATGCACAACCTGTGTGCCCTCTCTGTTGCAGGGGCAGGGGCAGTTAGTATGAACACAGGGCAAGAGCTGACCTATTCAGGATCAACTTGGCCCTGGGTTCAGGGTAGTGGTCTGAACGTTGTCCTGGATTTCTCATTCATTGTCTTGGTGCATCCAGGTGTTCAACAGATGCCTGGTACACAGTAGGCCCTCAGTAAAAAGATGTAGGCAGAATTCGGAGAACAAGGGGATGAGCACGTGGTGTGGACATTGCCTCATGTTGAGACTTAAGAGGGAGCGTAGACTTCCTCTGCAGACTGCCTTTACAGAGCATTGTTCTCCCAAACCCTGCCAGGTCCCTTGTTAATCACATGCTTTGCGGAGGTCTTTCTGAGTCAGGCTTGGCAGAGTGAATGATCTGTCCTTGAGCTGGAATCAGCAACAGGTATGGGTGAAGGCAGGGCCACGAGGAAAGAGCATTACCAGGTGTGGGATGCAAGAGCCCCAAGTTGTGAGGCCAAAGGCAGGCAGGACACATGGAGGTACCATACCCAGGGGGACCTGCTGAAGCCATGAAGACAGTCACAGTCCCCAGGGACCCCTCAAGTTCCTTCTCAGCCATCAAAAGACAAAGGTAAGACCCGTGTGAAGTTGTGATAGAGTGAGAGGGTATGAAGGGGTATTTGCCATTCGTGTGTGTGTGTGTGTGTGTGTGTGTGTGTGCGTGCATATGTGCATTCACGAGTGAATGTGTATGTCTCTGTGTGTGCATATATGCATTCATGAGTGAATGTGTGTCTCTGAGTCTGTGTACATTCATGAGTGAATATGTGTATCTGTGCATATGTGCATTCATAAGTGAATGTATTTGTCTCTGTGTGTGTGCATTCATGAGTGAACATGTGTGTCTGTGTGTGTACACCACACACAATAGTAGTGGGAGACTTCAACATCCCGCTCTCATCAATGGACAAATCACAGAAACAGAAACTAAATAGAGACACAGTGAAACTAACAGAAGTTATAGACCAAATGGATTTAATGGCTATCTATAGAAATTTCATCCTAGAACAAAAGACTATACCTTCTTCTCAGCACCTCATGGTACCTTCTCCAAAACTGACCATATAATTAGTCACAAAACAGGCTTCAACAGATACAAGAAGATTGAAATAATCCCATGCACCCTATCAGATCACCATGGACTAAGGCTGGTCTTAAATGCCATCAAAAACAATGGAAAGCACACATACACATGGAAGCTGAACAAGGCTCCGCTCAATGATAACTTGGTCAAGGAAGAAATAAAGAAAGAAATTAAAGGCTTTTTAGAATTTAATGAAAATGAACACACATCATACCAAAACTTATGGGACACAACAAAAGCAGTGGTAAGAGGAAAACTCATAGCTCTAAGTGCCTCCAAAAAGAAACTGGAGAGAGCTTACACTAGCAGCTTGACAGCACACCTGAAAACTCTAGAACAAAAAGAAGCAAATGCATGCAAGAGGAGTAGATGGCAGGAAATAATCAAACTCAGGGCTGAAATCAACCAAATAGAAACAAAAAGAACTATACAAAGAATCAACCAAGCCAGGAGCTAGTTCTTTGAGAAAAATCAGGAGCTAGTTCTTGAGATAGATAGACCCTTAGCCAAACTAACCAGAGAGCACAGAGACAGTATCCAAATTAATAAAATCAGAAATGAAAAGGGAGTCATAACAACAAAATATATCTTAAAATAATTATTCTGTTTGTTGAATATTAAAATTATGTTCTACAAACAAACAAACAAAAAACTCTTGGCTCTGAAAAGGCATTTTAGGGGGTCCTATATTTTGGGGTGTTATACTTTGGCTTCCTCTAATACTTTAATCTCTCAGTTGTTTTTTTTTTTTCTTTCTCGAAACAGGGTTTTTCTGTACAGC
>NW_022196911.1:8108546-8117867 GCF_008632895.1 Mastomys coucha | reverse complement strand
AAAAAAAAAAAAAAAAAAAGAAAGAAAGAAAGAAAGAAAAGAAAAGAAAAGAAAAGAAAAGGAAGGGGAAGGGCAGCATGGGTAAGAACAAAATGATCAGACTTGGGAGTCTTCATACAACACTGTTACTTAGTATAACAACTTGATTCAGATGTTGCCAATCTAAAAGCAAACAAGCAAACAAACTCCAAGTTTTAACATTTTTTTGCTGTGGCTGGCTGGCCTTTCTTTATCTAGACCAGTCCTAGAGATTTGGGTTCAATTCTCATGACATTGGCGTTGTATGTGGTTTTTCACAGACTGTCTGTCTGTGTTTCCCTGATGGTTGGATTCAGGTGATGCACCCTGGGTAGGCACTAGTGTCCATGCACACTTCTCTCTGCTGGCTTCACCACTGGTGATGATGGCTTTGATGGTCTGGTTAGGGTGGCCCTTGCAGGTATCTCCATTATAAAGCTCTTTTATCTTTTATCATTCACAAGTGTGTAGTGGGAAAGGACTCTGAGACAGTGTCTTCTGTGATCTTGCTTATATCTGCACAGTTGCACTGGCTCAAGATGGAGAATGCTGCCCGTTCTTTACTAGTGAGGCTCTACAGCAACCTCTAAGCTTGCTTAAGGTTAACTTTACCAGGGCAGGGGTATTGTGGGTGCCTTAAAAAGTCCCAGCATCTGTTTAACGTCTGGTGCACAGCAGAGTCCAGCAAGTGAGGAATATGAAAGAGAGCCATCTGTGACTCCTCTCTGAGATGTAGTTACCTGTAAAATGATCGCCATCACTGGTGACAGTCATGCCATTTTGACTTAGTTTCTATTTGTCACCAGTGAGGTAATAATTCCCTTATATGATGCCTTCTTCAACACGGTAGACTGGGCTTTTGTTTTGTGAGTCAGAGGGGAGCTAAAGAGAAAGAAAACAGGATGTAGCCTATAGCTTGCTGTGTTCCAGAGGGAATGAGGGTGGGACATCTTTCCTCACTGTGTTCACTAATTCAGTAGAGATTGGTTATACTCTGTGCTAATTACGTGGGCCATTGCTGTAGCAAAATACTCAACAAAAGCAGCACAAGGATGAAACGAAGGTGCTATTTTGGCTCACTGCTCCAGGGTACAGTCCATTTTGGTGTGAAAGGCATAGAGGCAGGAGGAGCTGGTCACACTGCACCCAGTCAGGAAGTAGGGATGCATGCTGGTACTCAGCTTCCTCTTATTAAGTCCAGGACCCCAAGCCCTTGGGATGGTGCCAGCCACATTCAGAGTGGTTCTTTCTACTTCTTGCCCAATGTAGAAACTCTCTCAGACATGCCCAATAGTTTGTCTCCTAGATTGTTGGAAGCCACGCCGATCCAATACTTTCTCAGAGGCCATGATGGAAGGACAACGGAAACACTGGTTCCGTGTTCTTGCCTTGGGGCAGACTTAGCAAGGGCTGGTTTGGGACTGGGCCAGGGCTTTGAAAAAGTTAAGGTTTCAGTTTCTGGGAACCTGGCTTTTCCCTCTAGAGGACTGTGATTATCAGTTCTAAGGTGGAGGTGCTGAGGTATTCTGTGATCTTATTGCCAACATCGTCTGAGTTAGCTCTCTGCTGACCTTGGACTACTTTTCTCTGAAAATAGTATATAAGATGCTGTACTTCTTAATATATTTGCTTGGCACAAGCTATTAGCTTATGCAAGAGCTTCTGGTTCCAGCTTTCTGTCTTCTTTATCTTCTCAAATCTGATCCCTCCCCTAGACACCTTGCCATTCAGAACCCTTATTCCTGCAGGTTTGAGTCACTAGATGGTTCAAGATCTTGTCAAGTTGACAGTCTATGCCAACTATCACCCACACCCTCTATGTCCAGATACCAAACTAGGTGCTGAAGAGGCAGGACTGGCCATGTCATGTTCTAACCCCCATGATGTGTATAGCCCAGTGGGGCTAAGCCAGCTGTAGTCTAGCCAACAGTGATGAGCAATGTCAGGCCTCCAGAAACAAGCCTCCTCCCCATCTCACTCTATGGGTTGGTCCTGATGCATGTCCCGCACAGGCATCATGTAGGAATACGGAGTGAGGTGAGGGGCCTTGGATCAGGAAGGAAGCTTTAAGGTTCCCAGACTTTTGTAAAGATGTCTTTCAAGTTGCTCATAGAAACTTCTGTATGTGTGCTGGGAAAACACACATGCATTGTTTTTAAAGTAATGAATCTAAATGAGTCAGCTCAGTTTTCAAACAAGCCTGCAGGAGAAGAGCCAAGATGATTGCTTTATATTTCCTGGCTTGAGAGTGAAGTCAGGCTCTTTCTGTACAGATGAACTTCTCAGGTTAAAACTAGTGCATTCAGGATAGCAACTTAGGTTCCAAGATGCTTGAGTGTGTACTGTAGTTCAGAGGAACAAAGGACCCCACTCTGAGGCACTCCTACCAACAAATGCACATACCTGAATTGAAGCAATGAAATGCAGTTTTGCATTTCAATCATGTAAAGCGGGCTATGACAGGGCTGTACTTCATGGTGCCTCTAGAATTTAAAAGTGAAGGACACAGGACAATTTCAGGTGAGCAAAATTGCCTCTATTCACTTTAACAAAACATAGAATTTGCTTGCCAATTTTTGCCAATGTTTTTTTTTCTTGAAGTGTGCTTGAGGCATTTGACTGACATTTCTTTTCTACTTCTGGTTGTAGTGTTGTAACATAGGAACAGGTGTACAGGGTATGGCTGTGGGATCTCTGTATCCTCAAAGTATTTGTATGTTCAATCTATGAAATTCACCCTCTTTGCTTTTGGTGGTGTACTTGATCAGAGTGGAATATGAGCATATAGCTGGGCCAGCTTTCTGTTTCCATATGTTGCTTTTATTGATATGTAGCCACTCTGTTTTTTAGTGTTCCATTTATCCACCCTTTCTATCTGAATATGGTATTTCATATTCAGGTAAACATATTACTTTGTTTTCTTTCTTTCTTTTTTTTTTTTGTTTTTGTTTTCCAAGACAGGATTTCTCTGAGTAGCCCTGGCTGTCCTGGAACTCACTCTGTAGACCAGGCTGACTTCTAACTCAGAAATCTGCCTGCCTCTGCCTCCCAAGTGCTAGGATTAAAGGGGTGAGCCACCACTGCCAGGCATTGCTTTGCTTTCTTTATGTGGATCTGATTCATTCTTCAAGAATGTTCCTACTCCCAGCTTCTTCCTGGGCTTCCCAGGTGCTCTGGGCAGGACGATCCTTTCTAAGCATTTTGTGCCCACGACGACAACATGATGGGCTGGCAGGTTGCATTTCCAGTTAGATCTTTTGTCCCATGGCAGATAGCTTCTGATTTGTTTGTGCCTGAGATCCCTAACATTCTTGGCATCGAGAAAGAGGTTGGTGAAGCTGAACTGAATGACTCAATATGGTAAAAGAGGACATGGACCTCCTGGGGAAAAGATTTTTCTGATCATGTGATATATTTAGAAACCATTCACAGACTTCCAGGAGGACATTTTGCCTCTGTGTTGAGGGTCAGCAGGTAGGGACAGGGGCCTGAGACCTTTAACTCCCACTAGCAACAACTGGATAGCATTGTTCATCTGGTACTTGCTTAACATGTATGCAAAATGCAAGAGATACAGGGCCATAGAGGGTTGCACCAAGGTTCCAAAAAAAAACCTCACTGAAGCCAGATAATGTGTGGCAGGGTTGAATTTCCTGCTAAGGGGCCCCAAGTGGCTGCTGAGTGAAGGTGGATCTGAGAAACCCAAGTTGCTCTGGAGATTCCAGGATTCTGGAGACACCGGGATCATCACATGTCTGTTGAGAAAAGCTGCAGGGTGGAAATGCAGTCAGCTCAAGAGAGAGGCTGTGTGTGCTCAGGTAACAGAACTGGAGGGGTGGAGTGACCCAAGGCTGTTGGAGTCCAGGTGATTTCATCATGAGTCCCAGATGCCAGACAGAGCTGTAGGATTTAGTGTTTGTTCTGCAAGCTTTTGGTATTGCCTTGACCTCTATTGTTCCTTGTTCTGCCACCCTTCCTCTTTTCTTGGAATGTTTATTCTGTGCCATTGTCTATTAGCTGTATGTAATTCAGTTCTTAATTTGATAGGGACTCACAGTTAAGAGATTCCTGGAGTCCCAGAAGAGACTATGCACTTATATTTTTGAACACTTTTGAAATGATTAAGACTTGGTTCTTTTAGGGATGGATTAAATGCTCTTGGTAATATGGGATATTGAATATGG
The DNA here is from genome assembly GCF_008632895.1 of Mastomys coucha. NCBI lineage: Eukaryota > Metazoa > Chordata > Mammalia > Rodentia > Muridae > Mastomys > Mastomys coucha. The sequence continues at coordinate 8,113,665 of NW_022196911.1, read as the reverse complement.
GTAATATGAATATGAGATTTTAGATCCAGGAATGGGATGTTATGATTTAAAAATGGTTTGTTTGGGTGTTAAGTTGACAAGAAGTAGATTTATGATGGGTTGATTATCAACTTAGCAAGATCTAGAATGACCCAGAAAACATATACCTGGGCAAATCTCTAAGGGCATCTCCAGAGAGGTTTAACTAAAAAGAAAGTAGACGCCCTAAATGTGAGCAGCATCATCCCATGGGTTGGGATCCCAGACGTAATACAAAGTTACCAGAGCAGAATGTTTCAGCTCTCTGCTTCCTGACTGTAGGCTCATGTGATCAGGTGTCTCAAGTTCCAGTTGCTGTGACTTCCAGACCTCATGAACTGTATCCTCAAATTGTGAGAACAAATAAAATCTATCTTCCTTAAATGGTTTTAGTCAGATATTTTTGTCATTGCAATGAGAAAAGTAGCTAAAAGAATAGGGAAGAAAGAATTTTGCTGCAACATTGTAAGGGTAAAAAGCACTTGCAGCCAAGCCTGATGACCTGAGCTCTCTCTCTGGGACCAACACAGTGGTGGAAGGAGGGAACTGGCTCCCATAAGTTGTACTTTCTATATGTATACCATGCAACATGCATTTGTGTATATGCACACACACACACACACACACACACACACACACACACATACACAGATCACACCAGCATAATAAATAAATATAATAAAGAAAAGATTATGGGACTAGAGGGGTGGCTCAGTGGTAAGAGCTGCTTTTGCAGAAGACCCAAGTTTAACTGCCACATGGTAGCTCACAACTGTCTATAACTCTAGTCCATGGCCATTAGATACCTTCTTCTGACCTCTGCGAGCACCAGGCACATATGGGGCACATTTACATCCATGCAGGTAAAACAGTAATACACATAAAATAACAAAATACATCTAAAAAGGAGAGAGAGGTTATAACTCAAAATCTCTGGATTGGCTCATCCTGATCTACTCACAGTCCAAGCTGAATCTCTGAGTCCATTGTCCTTTCTTCTCACGGCCTGCTTAAGAGGTCCCATGGGTGACAGGAAGACTGCATAGTGGACACTAGCCTGGCTGAGTTGGGTGGGGGTGGGGTATAGGGCTTTTTTGTTTGTTTGTTTTGCTCTGTTTTTGTTTTTGTCCACTTAATGTGCAAATGACAGAGTTAAGAAGATGCAGGGGTTTCTAGAAACTACCTGAGAATCCTCTTTATATGTGCCTTTCCCTCTACACTCCAGCAGTAGGGAATCAGGACTCCAGCTTCCTACTGTGGAACCATACCATGAAAGTGCCCTCAGGCCATCCTGGTTCATGCCCAGCCCATTATGTCATCATCCATGATGAGAGGGAGCAAGCCTTGATACTATCAGGTAGACCTCCTCGGGACCCATTAGAAGGTGCATGGTCTGAACTAGGACTTTAACCTCTCCTCTTCTTAAAATTCTGTTGGGAGGGGTGCCCTAAAGTGTTTGGCAATGAGGTAATGGTCAAGAAGCTGTGGGCACCACAATGCCTGGCCAGACACTGAGGGTGGAGCAGCAGCATACACTGGCTTAGCTATGATTCCCAGAGACTCTGGTTCCCTGAAAGAAAAAGCATCACTTCAGAGAGTCTGGTACTTTCCTGGATGATTCCTGGTTTGCTGCTTTCTGTAGAAGCTAGAGCCAGAATTCTGAATGACCCACACTGCCTGTGTGGTGGGGTCCCAAAGCAGTTTCTCCAGGCAGCAGTGGGTAAGGCAGGGGCATCCAGTTCATACCTCTCTGTACTCTCCTATTCCAGGTTCCTGAGACCTGGAGCAGGTCAACAGGGGCCAGTGGATCCCTACCCTCTATGGGTGGGAATTTTGAAATCTTTACTCTTCACTGAACTTCTTGCTTGTAGTGGTCTGATGAGGTAGTGTCTTAGTTAGGGTTTTGTTGCTGTGAAGAGACACCATGACCAAGACAACTCTTATAAAGGAAAATGTTTAATTGGGGCTGGCTTACAGTTTCAGGGTGTTAGTCTGTTAACATCACAGTGGGAAACATGGCATTGTACAGGCAGACTTGGTGCTGAAGGAGCTAAGAGTTCTTCATCCTGATCCAAAGGCAGCAGAAGGAGACTGGATTTCTGCTGGCAACCGGGAGGAGACTATATTCTACACACTGGGCAGAGCCTGAGTATAGGAGACCTCAAAATGCACCTACACAGTGAAGCACTTCCTCCAACTATGTCACACCTCTTAATAGTGCCCCTTTCTATGACCAAGCACTGAGACACATGAATCTATGGGGGAACCAAACCTATTCAAACCACCATAGATGGAATTTAAACATATTGGGGCATATTCTGTTTGGGACACCCTCTTTCAAAGAACATCTTGGGGTAGATGGTTCTCTGGAAGGAAGATGATTTCCATCTTTTCTAGGCAGCTCTTTGCCCCAACTCTCAAATCTCCTATCCTAGAGTCATATTCCCATTGCTTAGAGGCTATCCATGCTTGGAAAGTCCCACCCCAACACCCGACACATGTGAGTCAGATGGCTTTAGAAGGTGAAGCTCAATAAATTGGGAGTCAGTGTGTCTGATAGGTCTTGGGTCAAAAGCTCACTGAGAGTCAGCAAAAGTCTTCAAAATCTAAAAGGTGTGGAAGATTGGTAACAGTAGGACCTTTTGAAGAAGTGGGCTTGGTGTGCGTCAGTCACTCAGAGTGCCTCCAAGATCTGCCTGTAGCCCACACGGAGCCTGCTCCCCTGGGTCCTGGAGGTGTGGGCAGTGTCACTAGGAGCCTGGCACCCTACCAGGAATGACAACATTTTTGGTAATGCCTGTTGTAGCTTTTGCTGGGGGAGGGGCAGGATGGCCAAAAAAAAGGAAATGGCAGGTGTGGCTCTTGAGCTGAGGACTAAGATACTACAGTACAGAGAGAGCACAGAGCCAGGAAAGAACAGGAATCGCCTACAATCAACCTGAGTAGCATGGAACACATTAGCATCCACAGATGCTTATGAGCATAACAGATCCTCCTAACGCTGCTCCAAGGGCCACAGGACCCTCCAATCCCTAGATGCCTCAGTTTGCCCTCAAACTTCCTGCAGTCAATGAGCTGAGCATCCAGCTCATTCTGAGCTACTCCAGCAGGATGTTCAGTATGGGCAGGAGAAAACCCAGCCAGCCTCACAGGATCGTGCAGTAGGTATGTAGGACTGAGGAATTTCAGGAGCGGATGTTTTCCTCTGTGCTGGTTTCAAAGTGTCTGGTGTACCAACAGATAGGCTTTGCTTGAACAGATTGTTAGTTTTCTTTGTAGACATTTGTGTCTGACCTCCTCATAGAGAAATTAAGCCCCACCCTTACCCTTGCCTTCTGAGTGATTAGAATTTGTGTCATACCTACCTTTTTATAGTTTTGATTTTTTTTTTTAGCACAATGGAATTCACCTTAGATTTTTAAAGCCACTTTACTGAAATTATTAAGAGGGGGTTAATAGACCTTAAAACTTATTTAAGTAGTCACAAGACTACTCCAGTTGTCCTGGGCCCGTAGGGGCTCACAGAGACTGAACTGCCAACCAGGGAGCCTACATGGGATTGACCTAGGCCCTCTACACATAGTGACAGTTGTGTAGTGTGGTTCTCATGTGGGACTCCTAACAGTGGGAGCAGGGGCTGTCTCTGACTCTGTTGCCTGCCTTGGGGACCCTTTCCTCCTACTGAATTGCCTCATCCAGCCTTACTAGGAGAGGAGGTGCCTGGTCTTACTGCAACTTGATATGCCATGGCTGGTTGATATCCATGGGAGATCTTCTTTTTTATGAAAATAAAAGGAGGAGGAGTGGAGAGAGAGGACTGGAAGGAGAAGAGGGAAGAGAAACTGTGGTCTGGATGTAAAAACAACCAAACAAACAAATAAGTGAAGTACATCTTTGTACATCTTGAAAAAAAATCTGTTGTCTTACAACTTACAGGATCCCTTTTATCTGTAGGATGTTGTCTGGTTTCTTATTTGTTATAGATACAGACATTTACTAATATACACTTGTGTCCATTGGAAAGGAAAACATGGCAGTTTGTAGACCTGAAGGCTCTGAGTGCAGCATGTGAATTGGAGAAGCATGTAAATGTGGGGGATACGGACTTGGAGCTTTTCTCTAAGAAGCCCAGCATCATTGGCTTGATTCCTTTGGGTTTTTCTGAAATCTGTGTCTTTTCTGAGGGTGCTGCTTACAGATGCTCACCTGGAGGGATGCTGTGTGTGTAAAAAGTGAGGAATGGGGATGTTTGCAGTACAGTACCACCTCTTAAATGGTTAGACCAGCACTGGTTATAGAACTATAACAATAAAGGCAAAGCCATGGAAGAACGGCATCTGAACACATTTCCCTATTGAGTGTAAATTTCAGCTCAACACTTTAAGCCTCTATAAAGTGTCCCACAACTATTTTGACCATTATGACTTTAAACAGCAGAGGCCGTCTTTCTAAGTGGCATCCTAGTGTGCACTGGAGGCTTTCCCAATCACCGTCAGGGTGATGAATCCTCATTTAGCATCTGTTTCAAAGTCTCTCATGGTTCAGTGCAAAAAGCTTTTTTTTTTCCTCCCCAAGGAAAAGAGATTCAACCCTTTGAACAGACAAGTAAAGAACTACCTTTGATTTTTTTTTTAAGTTGGAAAATTTATTAATATCAAACAATAACAAAAAAAATCAACGTCACAAATATCACAAAACAAGTTATGGTTCTTACAGACTTGAAATTGAGTCCTCTTTTCAAAGGTCAGTGCTACACTACCTCTAACCCACTAAATCACCTTCTTTGAATAAGAAACCAAAAATAAAAGGTAATATTTTAGAAAGAAAAATTATAGCTTCAAAACAAATGTTAATTCTTTGTTTCAAGAAATTATATATTTTTCCTAATATGAATTAGAAAGGTTAATTACTTGGTAAAAACAATGAGCATTTTAACTTTAAAAACTACAGCAGACAGATAACAATAATAAAAAAAAAACTTTGTTAATTATATGTAAGCATATTTTACAACTAAACTTGAAAGCAGATACGGACATTATTAATGGGAGCTTTAAGCCTCCCGGTATTTGTTAATTTTATTTCTTAGTTCAACAAAATTGTA
>NW_022196911.1:8096000-8106155 GCF_008632895.1 Mastomys coucha | reverse complement strand
CTTAGGTGGGGTGGCCATGCCTAGCTCCAGACGGCTCGGGCGCGGGACCTGCAGGAACACGGCGGCGGCACCAGTGGCTCAGGGTTGCAGCGTCAATCTCTTGATTTTTTTTTAAAGATGGAAAACATAAAAATGTGAGGATGTATTCAAAGGTAGTTTAAACGATGGATTGCCTTCACGAGGCAATGGTTACATAGACGAGCGTAAGGAGAGAGAGAGAAGGGGGAAGGAGGACTTTGTGTCCACTCTTGCATCAGTTGTTCATTCAACACTCTGGGTTTTTGTGTCCACTCTTGCATCAGTTGTTCATTCAGCACTCTGGGTTCCCAGAGTCTCCATAACCTAGATCTCAACAGTGTTCATTCCTTGATATTTACTTTACATGAATAATATGAAGATTAAAGGAACTGCTTGAAAGTATCAAAGGACGTGTTTTGTTTTGTTTTTGTTTTTTGTTAATGGTGAATAGGATAATTCAGACCTATAATTCCACTGAGAATGACCAATAAAATTTAAATAACGTAAAATAAAATTTCTGGAAAGCAACAAAGATCTAATAACACCGCAGGACTCTAGGGAAGGCAGCATGATGATGCTCAGGACTTCTGCTGACCAGAACGCAATGCTCAGGACTTCTGTTGACCAGAGCATCATGCTTAAAACTTCTGTTGACCAAAAAGCAGGTAGAAATATGAGCCCCAAAGCTAAGAGAATAAGCTTTCCCTCAGCACCCCTCACCCCCAGGACTGGGAAGACATGAAGTTGGAACCTAGAGTCATCAAGATGAGCTCCCTATGCTTTGATCTGAGGTGACCTCTGGTGATAAGGGTGGGGTAGACATAAACTGGTTCTTTCACAAACTCTGACTCAGTTCTGAGCCATGGGATGTTGGGGGCTGTCTCGAGTCACAAGCAAGGAGTGAGCTACAATGAACTTGATGGTTCTTCTAAGATCTGCCACAGCCAAAACCGGTTATGTTTATGAAAATAATATTATGTGAAAACAATAACATCAAAATAGCTGAATAGTCTGAGCATGGTAGTACATCCTTGTAATCCCAGCACTCATCAGGTAGAGGTAGGGGGAATCGGGAACTTAAGGCCATTGTGAGTTCAAGATCTACACAGGCTACATAAAATTCTTTCAAAGATATTTTTCATCTATTTATTCATTCATTCACTTACTTATTTTGTGTGTGATGACACATGCCACATCACATGTGTTGAGGTCAGAGGACAACTTGTGGGAGTCAGCTCTCTTTTTCTGCCATGTGGACATAAAACCATGTATGTTTCGGGGATTGAACTCAGCTCATCAGAGTTGGCAGAAAGCACCTTTACTTGCTGTACAAGTAGTTTTGAAAGCATAAATTCAAGCACATAGTAAACAAAAGATCACAGAACAGTGGGCCATGGAAGGTGCTAATTCACCTGAAAATGAATCACTAAAAACAAGAAGTAACAGAAACCCACCCAGGAAGGTACCAGAGAGAGGAATGTTGGTTAAAAAACTGCACAGAAACCAGACAATATTTGCAAGGATAGAAAAGATAAGGTTAAAATGTTGAGGAAGTTGAAGTATTTGAAATCATAAAAAGTGACATATTAGACTTAAGCAAGAACAAAGTAACACTGTAGAATTTGCAAACAGTAACTCAGTGGACCCTTTTACAGCAGTTAGTTGATACAGTTGAAGAGAGAATTAGTGAATTTGAGGATTGTCCAGAATAAAACATACAAAGAATGCACAGTGACAAAAGGTTACAACAAATGTTATACATTTAGAAGACACCGAGATGCTTTCAAGTTTGTTCATTTGGATATTCTGGAGTCTTGGATGCAACTGATAGTTGACAAAGATAATGACAGAATTTGTCTTCACAAGACATCTGAATCTACAGATTTAAAGGCTCTAAAAAATTATAGCAGAAACAAGGGAAAAATGTTACAAGGAAACTGTAATCAATTACACCCTTAAAGGTGTTAGAGAGAAAAGAAAGATTACTTTGAAAATATCCAGGCTGCAGGTTAGCTCAATGGCACAGCATTTGCCTAGCATGTGTGAGGATATGGGTTTTATTGCGCGCGCGCGCGCACACACACACACACACACACACTCATTAAATAAATATAAAATAAATAAACAAAAATAATAGAGATGCTGTTATCAGGAGCAATAGTGGAAGACAGGAGCAGGAAGCTTCCAGTAGACTTCAGTAGAGTAAAGAAAAATAGCTAACGCTGACTATCACCCCCAGCTGGAAAGATCTAAGATAGGGAGGTGAAATACAGGCATCCGCAGATGAACACACTGGGGTTTATTGTTGTGAGACTTCAGTAAGAGAACAGTGAAGACAGATCTTCAGGCAGAGAGAAAAGAATTCCAAGTGTTAGGTAAGGGATGGAGGAGAAAAGAAGAGCAAAGGAAATGTTAAGATATTAGTAAAACCAAGTGATCACTAAGTTTATAAGATGGCCGACATGTTATGGCATGTGTATGCATGTGTGAATAATTGTGTGTGTATGTGCACATGTGAGAATGTGTATATGTGTGCATATGTGTGTATATATGTGTGCATATGTCTGTTTATGTGTGTGTGTATGTGTGTGTATACACATGTGCATGCATGTGGGCACTACCAGAATGTTGGATTTATCATTAAACTATGATAACTGAAATATCCAAGGTGACTATTCAAAATACAGCAATAATGTAAAAATTTTCAAATAAATATGGCATGATAAAAATCTCACTCCAAAGGAAGACAAGAAAAGAGAAAGAACAGGAAGCGGGTGCAGCAAACAGTATGGTATAAAATGGTTGAAAGCTAAATTTATCACCAATTAAATGTAATAGATTGCAGACTCCATTAAAAAAATCAAAGACTTTCATTCTTGATTGAAACTCAAAGTCAAATAATGCTTTGTTCTCGAGGTCCATGCTAGAATATGAGGATAAAAATATTTGAAAAAAAAAAGATGGGAAGAAGTTATACTAGGTGGTCAGCAGCCAAAAGAAAGCTGGTAGAAAGTATATTGACTTTAAGGCAGAAAATTACTTAAAAAGTCATCTCTCACTGCTATGGGGCCAGTGGGTCTCTCAGTAACTAACAGAGCAAGCAGGCAACATTTCAACAAGACTAAAAGATATTGAGAAAGATGCTTAAATCTGACCTAGCAGAGATACCCACCCAAACACACCAAGGGACAGGGAACACATCTATAATGCTCAACTGGAGTGTTGTGCAGCTTTACCATACGATAAGTATTGAAGAAGGCACCAACAGTCTGAAAGGATTCAAATGACAGGAGAGCTCATGTGACCAAACTCAGTAACAGAAGGTAACTCTGTTACCATGTTTAACAATTAAAAAGAGGGAGAGACATTTTTTAAGGGTGTGGACCCTTGTATGTCAATCATGCTGTATTTGGACAGCACAAATTGAACTCATTGGAGTATTAAAAAAAGAGGTGAAGTTGAGGAGGGTAGGAAAGTAGGGGTCTAGGAGGAGTTGGGGAAGGAATGGGGGGATTATTTGAACCCATCTTCCTCAATTCCATTCCATCCCACTGACCTTGTGGTCCCAGAGAAGATTGTTTAGGGGTCCCTAGTGTGTGTTTAGGCATACCTACTGACACAATGACTCTAATGCTTTCGTGATGGACCATGTCAGAAGTGAAGTATTTGGAGTGGAAATGATGCAGATGCTGCTTTTCTAATGAGAGCTAGAGAAAGCCCTGTGAGGATAGACTCTATTATATTCCTTTAAACCTGAAATTATTATGTCTCACGTATCATCCTGAAGTCGGGGCTTACTGGGCATGCCAGCTTGGGAGTGTTAATATTCCTCTCTCCTGAGGACTGAAGTTTTGTCCAAGGGATAGGGGTGGGGAGGAAAGAGAGTTGGTGGCCAAGGACCTTGGTTAAAAGAGACCCTTTGAGTCCTCATTAGTAGGTGAAGGCAGAGGACTTGACTGCAGGTGCCTTCCAAGTGTTGCAGATGGCTCAGCAGAACACGCACCTTGCTTGCATTGGAGGTGGAATTCCTGAGCAGAGAGGAGGTGCTATGCTAGAAGGGAACTCTGAGTCTAGGAAGGAGATGCTAAAGATATGTGGCCTTAAAAGCAGCTAGAGACACTCGGGGAGCCAAAACCAAGGCTGAGAAATTTGTTTCTCCATTCATTTCTACCATGTTCCTTTTGTATGGTAGCCACTTCCTGGCTGGCCATGTGGTGGTTTGCATATGCTAGACCTAGAGAGTGGCACTATTTGAAGGTATGGCTTTGTTGAAGTAGGCGTGGTCTTGTTGGAGGAAGTGTGTCACTGTGGGGGTGGGCTTTAAGACCCGCCTCCTAACCATGTGGGAGCCAGTCTTCCCCTAGCAGCCTTCTGATGAAGATATAGAACCCTGTGGGGTCAAGCGTGGTCAAGAGAGCCGCTGCCAACCAGACTTACACTTAATTTGCCCTGCTGTTTATGAGAAAACAGAAGGATGAGTTGATGAAGTTATGCTTTTTCTCTAAAAAGAATTGGGGGGTGGGGAAGAAAGCCAGGTCAAGGGTTTGTGTGTGTGTGTGTGTGTTTCTTGCCACAGGGAGGGAAGCTAGGATTACTTAAGTATTGTACAGGGCTCTGTGTAAGGTTGGAGATAGATTGTAGGTCAGTGGCCTGATGGGTTACAGAACACCTACATCTTCTCAGGCAGGACGAAACTGCATTTGAACACCTTTCTCATTTTAGTTGGTGAAACAGCCTAAGCGTCAAATGAGTTGCCAATCATAACAGAGTTACTTGCGGACCCAGCAACTGGAAAGCCTCAGATGCAAGTCTCTGGTTTGATCAAGCTACAAAGGCATTGATCACTTTCAAGGAAAAACATTACTTCCAACCTTTGCATAGAAAGTCCCCAAGAAGTCAGGAGCAAGAGGAAGAACTTCTAGTAAGACCAGCTCCCACTTTAGGTGTCCCACAGTGGCACCTCTATGCCACCAGCTCCCATGTCAAGTGTTCCACAGAGCTTTCTATTCATGGGTTCTGGAACTTTTGGAGTATCCCACCAACAGAGATATATTTTATTTGTGGATGGCTTACCACTGGGAACTCATCCTTTTGGATCACCCCTTCCTTTTCTGAGCTCCACTCTCTGCTCACCAGGTACTCTTACACTTCCTGCCTTAGCATGTGGTGAGTTCGCCTAGGCTGGTGGCTTCTTTCTTTCCTCTGGCTACAAGAGATCTCAGGGGATCATTGCTATTCTTGCTTATGTGAGGTGTTCTGTGTGAGGCTGGGTCAGGCTGGTGGGCACTGGTGTTGACTAGTAGTTTACTGTAGTCTGTGGAGAAAAAAAAAACCCTTGTTCTTAGAAGTAGGCTTTACCTTAATGCTTGGCATTTATTTATCATTCTGTCTATCTATGTATCTATCTATGTATCTATGTATCTATCTATGTATCTATGTATCTATGTATCTATCTATCTATCTATCTATCTATCTATCTATCTATCTACCATCTACTTACTGATTTTTGAGACAGGGTCTGGAACTTGCTATATAGGCCAGCCTTGAAATCACAAAGATCCTGCATGTAAGCCTTCTCTCACCATGGTGGACTGTCACCCTCTGTAATTGTGAACAGAAGAAAACCTTTCTTCTCTCAGGCTGCTTTAAGTGTTTTCTCACACTGAGGGGGTAAGTAACCAATACAGAGACTAAGCGTGTGAGTCTTGTTAATTTTAAAGGCGTACTCACAGCAGCTTTTCTTCTGTTCTGTGAATTTGATCTTCAACTGTGAGTGTGTACTTGTCTGTGGGACTTGGGAACCCAATGGAGACTCTCCTCCAGAGAAGAATAGCAAGCTGGCACTTTTGTTTAGAGCCCACAGCTCCTTATTCTGTTTTCAAAGACTTATTTTGAGCAATGTTGTGTATTTGGAGACTTCTCTGGCTTTCTAGAGCCTGGCAAAATAAGAAAGCCAATATAAAGTCCATTCTTGCAGACAGGAGCCATGTGGAGGGAGAGGCCTTCTTAGTACTGTTAATGAGACCCCATAAATTCCTCTTCCTTTGTCTCTGGGTCCCTTAGCTCAGTTAAATCATCATAGGTGATGGTTCTGTGCTGCTAGGGCCAGTGCCAAACAATAATTCCCCACTGGTCATTTCTAAATGGACTGTGTAGATAAAGAGAGCTGCTTTCAAAGGCTGCCTTATTAAACATTCTTGGAATTTCTCTGTAAATGTCATAGAGAAGGAGACAAAACTTTTCCGAGACATGGAGCCTAGGAATAGTGTGGAAATGCCGAGTTTATTTGTGTCTACTTCTGTCTAGGGTAGATTTTAGACTGTCCTGGGGTCAAATCCTTTGTGACTCTGAAGTCTTCTGTGTTCGAGCCAAGTATGGAGTATTAGTTCTGAAAATAAGATCTCTAACTCTCTTGTCTAGGAAGAGACGTCTCATTGATTTTAGGCATGAATGTACTGAGTAAGAGGTCTGCCCTTTAAGGCTGACACAGTGAGGGCTGGGGGTACATCTTAGTGGTAGAGGGAGGGAGAGGAGGAGGGGGAGGGGAAAGGAAGAAGAGGGAGGGGAGGGAAGAAGGGGAGAGGGGAGGGGAGAAAGAGGAAGTGAGAGAGAGTACAAATTACTTAATCTCTACCCAAATGTCTTCAACACTATAAAGTTTTATAATCAGGCAAGGTGATGTGGATGGTTAAACTGTAATAAGTGGTGTTAATGTAACCTGTTGAAAACGAAAAGTAATAATAACATTGTATACCTCTCAAAACTACCATATCATCTTCCCTGTTAGAAATACTTTTCCAAATTCATTTACACGGTGATTCTTGTTACTTAGAAAAATGTGCATTTCAGAGATTTCTGAAACATGGGTCCATTTTGGAGTCATCTGTTGCTAGAAACACTACTCTGGATCCAATGGGCCTCTAGGATCTACACTGGTCCTCCTGTATGAGTGACCTTGAACACCCCTACACACACACATACACACACACACACACACACACACACACACACAAACACATACTTATTTATTTTGAGACAAGTTTTTTTCATATAGCTCTTGAAGGCCTGGAACTCACTCTGTAGACCAGCCTGGGCTCGATCTTGTAATGATTCACTTGCCTGTGCCTCAAGCACTGGAATTGCAGATGTAGGCCACCACACCATTAGCTGAAAGGAACAAAAGTAAAGAGCGATAGTGACATTGTGGTGGAAGCCACTGAAGTGGTAAATGTCGTGCATGTGTATAAGTTATTGATATTGTAGGTATATGTGCCAGTGCCAGGCTTAGGTGTGTGCCCACAGATCATACAGCAAGCACTTTTACAGATCAAGTCAGATCCTGGGCCCTTAGTTTATATTTTCCTTTTTCTCATCTTTAAGATAAATTTAAATTAACATATGAATTGATGTGTTTTATGATATGCGATGTTATGAGACTTTTTCTTAGGCATCCCACCCAGCCCTGAACTTCCTATTGTTCAGTCTCATTCATCTTTTTCCTGAGCGCACACAAATCTTTCCTACTTTCATGTTACATGAGTGCAATTCCCTGTGAGGCTTCTCTCACACATGAGATCTCTTCCTTTTTTCCATGGTCCCTTATCTCTCTCTCTCTCTCTCTCTCTCTCTCTCTCTCTCTCTCTCTCTTTCTCTCTCACACACACACTTAAATCCTAATTTGATATGTAAGAGGAAACATGAATTATTTGTCTTTCTACCCCTTGACTTTGTCTTATTTTTACTTGAGATCTTTAGTTCCATCCATTTTCCTGCAGATGGCGTGTTTCCCTTTTACAGCTGTCCATGTCCACTGTGTGTAAGTACTACATTTTCCTTATCCACTCATGTGATGTCGAACATCTAGGCTTATTGCATTTTCTTTCTAATGGCGTATCTGTGTGTATGTCTGTATGTGGATAAGTTCGTGTGAGTGTGGGACCTGCAGAGGCCTGAAGAGGGTATCCACTCCCCTAGGAGTTACAAGTGGTTAACCCCAGACATGGGTGCTGAGAACCAAGCTTACACTTTTTGTGTTATAGTGGAAGGGTCAGCTAGACAGCTGTGTAACCTTTGTATTAGTGACCCTAAGCACTGGCTTAAGAGACAGAATGTGCTGCCTCTGTTTTGTCTTGCTTTGCCTGCCTGCTCTGGGATTTTTTCCAAGTTAAAGACTCAACATTTTTCAAGGACTCCTTCAGCAATTGACATTTCCTTGTGTGAGTGTGTATGTGGGATGTTTGGTGCATGTGTGTATGTGTGTGTGTGTGTGCGTGTGTGTGTGTGTGTGTGTACATGCTCAGTGGTTTCCAGCACTTCTTATTTGTAGGTTCCTTTTGTGATAGGTGAATTGATTAAGGATGGACTTCTGAGCCATCGTTCTTTTTGATGCTAGGAGGAACCGTGCTTGGTGGGAATCTGCTGGGCATCGGCATGAAAACAGTCTTGTTGCCCTTCTCATTCTTGACAAGTGCTCACCTGGGGCTGCCAGCCTGGAAGCTGCAAGCAGTGCTCCTCCCCTAGCCCTGTTAAAAGGAGCTGAATGCTTGAAGACAAATGTCACCCTCTCTTGATAAAGGTCCTGATTGTCATAGGACCCGACAACTTATGTTTTTGTGGTGGAACAGAATTGGCAGGTTAAAACTGTGTTCAGATTTTTGCATGTGGTAAGAGCCACACCCCTATCATGTTTCAAAGTACAATATTTCTTTCCAGTCTCCTATGAATCGGATTAAAGCATATTTTTACACTATCGTGTGGCTGAAGGCTGCCAAGCCTCTCCCCAGATCCTCAGGCTGAGAGTCCTGAAGCGTGAGCTCACTGAGAGGGTTCCTCATGTGTCTTCTGCAGATGCCATGTTCACAACCCTAACGTCCCAATGCCAGCTTCACGTTGTCCCTCATAGCCCATCTACTCCTTCCCTTCCTGAAGGCCACATCTGCCCAGCCTTTCTGTGAACTCTTCTCGGTTGCTTGGGCCTTTTCTAAACTTTTTTTGGTAGTATCTCATTACTGTTTCCAAAGATGGGTAATGCACCTAGTGTTTTTAAAAAATAATTAAAAACAGTTTTACTTTTATTTTTCAACTATGCGTATACCTGTGTGTGGGTGTATATATACAAGTTTAGGTGTATACTCGTGAGATCACGTGTGTACTTATGAATGCAGGTGTATACGTATGACTGCAGGTGTATACTCATGAGATCAGGTGTATACTCATGAGTGCAGGTGTATACTCATGAGATCAGGTGTATACTTATGACTGCAGGTGTATACTCATGACTGTAGGTGTAGACACATGACTGCAGGTGTATACTCATGAGATCAGGTGTATACTTATGACTGCAGGTGTATACTTATGACTGCAGGTGTATACTGATGAGTGCAGGTGTATACTCATGGACTGCAGGTGTATACTCATGAGATTAGGTGTATACTTATGACTGCAGGAGTATACTCATGAGTGCAGGTATAGATTCATGAGTGCAAGTATAGATACATGAATGCAAGTGTATGCACACGAGTGCAGGTATATATACACATGACTCCAGGTGTATACTCATGAGTGCAGGTGGCAGGTGTAGATTCATGAATACAGATGTAGACACATGAATGCAGGTGTATGTATATGAGTGCAGGTATATACACATGACTCCAGGTGTATACTCATGAGTGTAGGTGTATACTCATGAGTGCAGGTATAGACACATGAATGCAGGTGCATGCACATGAGTGCAAGTGTATATACATGACTGCAGATGCAATAACAGTCTGTGTGATACTGCCTACAGTTGCCTTTCCCACTGGCACTTAGAATAGGCAGTTGGAGATTATCAGCCTAGTATCTCGACCTACACTGTGTGACAGTGGAAGGCAGAGTCCATTGCCAGTTTGTGTTACATGTGGAACAAGAGATTCCAATATGAATAAGCTACTGTCTTAGTCAACAGTCTAAGACATGGACATCATGACCACGGCAACTTTTTATAAGTAAGAGGAAAGCATTTATTTGGGGCTGCTTACAGTTTCAGAGGTTTAGTTCATTGTCAGCATGGCAGGAATCATGTGGCACACAGGCAGACATGGTGCTGGAGGAGCTGAGAGTTCTATATCCAGGTCCACAGGCAGGGGGAGAGAGAGA
>NW_022196911.1:8081637-8095747 GCF_008632895.1 Mastomys coucha | reverse complement strand
AGGGAGAGAGGGAGAGAGGGAGAGAGGGAGAGGGAGAGGGAGAGGGAGACAGAGACAGAGACACAGAGACAGAGACAGAGAGAGAGAGAGACATTAGGCCTGGGTTGGGCTTCTGAAACTCCATAGCCCAACCACAGTGACACACTTCCTTCAATCATGTGACATCTACTTCATCAAGCTCATCCCTCCTAATCGTCTTCAAGTTGCACCACTTCCTATGACCAAGCATTCAAGTATGTGAACCTATGTGGTCATTTGTATTCAAATCACCACAGCTACCAAGGTTTGGGGATCCTTTGTTACTGTTATGTGACAGACTTGCCTGACTAACTCAAGTTGCTTTCCCACTCTCATGGTACAGTGACTTAAATTGCCAGTTGGGAGGCCAATGAACTAACTTATTTGCTTCTTGTGACTTCTTCCATTGGCACAGATCTTTCCTTTGGAAGCACTAGATTCGCTAATTGGTGATAAACCTATGTGCTATGGAATGATGAAACCATATATAAGCTTTTTTTCTTAATCTCAGAGACTCTGAGGGAGGGGAAAATCATTGTTCTCAGAGACTCTTCATTTATTTTAACAGTTGGTTGTCAAGGATACTAGTTCAAGGAAAGATTGGTGCAAGAAGAAACTTTGTCTAGATAACTATACATTTCTCACAAGTTTATCATCATTCTCAATCACAGGGGAATGAAGAAGGCACAAATATTTGCATAGGTGGTTAGGAAATACAGGCTTTTGGCTAATGAGCTGTGATGTGTCTCCAGACTTGGACACATTCTTGGCTTCTGTTGCCAATGACGCCTCTCCAGGGCTTAACTCCCAGTGCTCAGCTTTCCCTGGATGCCAGATGCTCCAGCTCAAGCCCAGGGCCACAGGGAGGAGCGCTCAGTGCTTCCTGTGCTTGGTTATAGCATCGAGGCTGGGACTTGCTGGTTGAATTGTCCAATTTATTTATTTTAAAAGACACTGGGTAAATTCCCTTCATTGGGTAAAATTATAGATCACTCCAGGTTACAATGAATGCCCTTGGGCTTCTGATTTGTTTCATGGTTAATTTCTGTCCAAAGAGCTCTTGGGTTAGTGCTATGGCAGCTCTCTCCATCATTGCTATTGCCAACAGGGTGCTATGAGGAAATGCTATGCTGAGGAGTACTTCCAGTGTTGGGGAATATCCTACAGCCTGGTTTCTTCCAACACCATTTGGATTTGCTGGTTCCCATGATCATACTATGGTCAAAGTTCCAGGCTCCTGAAACTTTGGATGTATTTGCTGCCTCCACTGAGCTCTTAGACATCTTTCTCTGGGGGTTCATGTAGACCATGCTGGACAGAACTGTGATGGCATGCTATGACCAACTCCTAGAAAGTTGAGCTATCTAAAGTCCAAGGACAAGAAGAAGTCAGGACTCAGGAATAACCTGAGCTGTAGTCTTAGAGTCATCAAAAAATCCTCTCTTTCTTCCTCTTGCTCATCAAGAAATGCTATCCTGTAGTCACCCGAGCCTTTTACAGGAACCACAACTGAATGAGTTACCCTCACACCACTGTGTCCATGACACCTGACAGAAACAACTTAAGGGAGAAGGGTTTGTCTTGGCTCACAATTTTAGAGAGTTCATTCTATCTGGGTGGAGAAGACAAGGTGGTGGGAGCATGTGGAGGAAGAAGAACAGGAGCCAGGTTGGATTATAATCATCAAAGGGCTGCATCCAATGACCCACTTCTTCCATGCTATCCCGTAAAGGTCCACAGCCTTCCGAAACCATGCCACAGCTTGGAACCAAGTACTGAAAACATCAGCCTGTGAGGGACTTTGAGATTCAAACCACAACACTATTTGACAACTGAATGCCATATCTAACATTTGCAGTCCCTTTATGGGGTCAAGCCATGGGAGGGAAAATCCCCCTTTTCTTGGGAATCATTTAGATGGAGCAAGCTAGAGTACAGGAAATACTTCTCAGAGAATACAAATACGTGTCTGCTTGCTGTCTAGAGCAGCAGGAAGAATCTTTTTACATTGACTGTTTTCCATACTTGCCTCAGGTTAGTCACCATTTACCACAGACTGTTTTGTGTTGCTATAATAGAATGTCACAGACTACATCATTTATAAAAAATAGAATTCAATGTCTCGTAATCCTAGAGGCTGGGAAATCCAAGATCAAGGCAGCAATATGGTGAGAGTGTTCTTAGTGTGCCCTCCATGGTGGAACATGGGAGGTAAGAATGGAACAGAGACTAAAGAGAGAGAGGGAGAGGATAGAAAGGGAGCTAAGTGAGGGGAGTGGAAACCAGACTCCTCCAACTCTTCTTGCTATAGTAAAACCACTGTGTAATAACATTAACTCAGCCATGAGAGCCCGTCTCCCAACACTGTTGTATTGGGATCACGCTTTCAACACTTGGGTTTAGGTAGGATAGAGTCAAGCCATAGCAGCATTCTCCACACTATCTGACTGGCCCAGTCTCTGCAGATAGCCACTATTATCTATTATCCTGAAATATGTCTAGTCTCTGTGGAGCACTGCCTCTTTTCTTCCATGAAACTCTGCATGAATATTGTCAACAACCCTGCCTTATCCAGGGACGCTCACACTTCTTGCTGAAGATTCAGTTACCTAAATGAACATGCATATGCAAGTATGAATGTCACTCACAACCTTGCCTTTCCCAGAGGTCTTGGTAAGACTGATCAGCCCACCCCTCCCCTGCCACCTTCATGGTTTTGGAATCCCACAAAGCATCTGTGGCTGAGGGAGACTTCCCTGTATCCTCATCATGGAGACAGAAGGGGATGTTATTTCCTAATAGTCACTGTTACAAAGGAGAGACAGCTTAGCCATCAGGCTCTGGATGATTATTGATTCACACCGTCAGGCCCATGCCTCCCCCTGTTGACACTTTTTAATCTCTGTTCCTCCCCTGTCCAAATCACTCTATCCTTTCTTACTCTCTGAAGCAAACTTTGAGTTTGTCCCTCATGTTAATCAATTTTCTTTCTTCCCCATAAAGACAACATTTGGTCATGAAGATGAACCAAACCATCTCCGCAGTGGTGGCTGCCCACAGGCCCAGCCTGTGAGAGATACTTTTGTTGAAGTACCAGTCTTGATCAAGTGGGCCTTCTGTGTAAAATGCAGAAGCCCTGAAGCTTACACAGGAAAAGTGAATGAACATGGCCCAGGGTCTTGGTCCTATAGCAGGGCTGTACCTTGCAATGTCATGGACTCCTCTTCAGCAGAAGCGAGGCCCTCAGGGTGTCAGCAAACAGGTAGTCCATGTAAAGAAGCAACACGTGCAAGTGTTGATTTGTGTTTCCTTTTCTCTTTGATCATGGTGCAGCTTCCTTACAGAGAAACTTGACTTGTGTCATGATGGGTTGAACATGAGCTAACTATAAATCCCTAAGGAAGGATGTGGTGACTGAGAAGCAAGGAGAGCCTATGGAATCAGGTAGAGGCATCTGTAAGAGTGTTTCAGCAGGACTGACTTCAGGCTGAGTGGATGAACTCTGGAACCAGCTCCTCAGGACTCCAGGGCAAGCTCCTAGTGTAGAGAGCATTGAAGAGGGTGAGGACTGAGCAGGTGCAGTGAAGTGAGCCCATGGGAAGAGGCAGCTCAGCTTAGGAAGGCTTACAGGGCAGAATGACTAACAGAGGCTTGACTTAGATGCCTGATGGCACAGTCCAGGCAGCACTACCTAATATGGCTAGCTGAATGATGGCCAAGGTCTCCCCAAAGTTCTAAGAGCAGGGAGCAGACCGCGCTCCCAACTCTCAGAATATGCTCCCCAAAGGATCTTTAGATTGACTGAGAGAAAATATTGAAAGGTGGGCAGAAGATAGGATAAAGAATCGAACTAGGGAGGTGTGGAGGGAAGGCACGGGTGCGGGTGGGGGTGGGGTGGGTGGGAGACATGTTTGCTGAGTAAGCGCCATGTGGCAGGGGCTGTATTCAATGCTCAGTGCAGTGTCTACCCTCTCCTCAGGTGAACCCACACGTGCAGTGTGCACATCACTAGTCCAGACACACCACAGAAAAGAGTCTGCTGCCAAACAGACTTGGGGCAAGTGCCAATAATGTGCTTTCTTTTTAGGAATGTTCAGGTCTTCAGCAAGGTTAAAAAGTACTGGAAAATCCTGAAGAACTGATGCTAGTCTGATTTCCTTAATCCCGAGTTTCCTTTCTTACTGAAGTGTTTCCCATCCCCTTCCAAGGCCGCTTCATGTTAGCTGCTAACACTGGGAGAGCATAGCTCCTAGAAGGGATGGGAAGAGCTCCTGGAAGGACTGGAAGCCGGTCATGGTCATTTGAGATGTTCTACCAGGGAGGGGAGGGTGGGCTTATGGTAAGGGGAAGTGCCTACCTGTGAGGAGAAGAAGGGGAGCAATGGAGTCCTGCCTGGGGAATTGTGGGGGAAGGATGCTATAGTGGTTGGACTTTCAGTTTACTCGAGAGTGAGTAGGCAGCACAGAAGCCATCACATCACTGGCTTATGACTTGTGAGCTTCAGAGATCCAAGGCATAGATTACCATAAACAAAAGCCGTTTTATGTCAACTTTTATCTAATTTCTTCCTTCTTGTCATCGTTTTTCACTTCTTCCCTCCCAACCTCCTTACTTCAGCCTTCCTCCCTCTCTCCTCTCCCTCCTTTACTTGTCTTGCTCCCTTTTCCTTCCTTCCCTCTCTCTCTCCCTCCTTTCCTTTCTCTTCCTACTTCCCTCTCTCTCCCTATCTAATCTCCTTCCACCGAGCCTCACTTTTGGAAGGTCTGTAAACTGCTGGAGACCAACTCTTCAACATGTGGGAATTTGGGGGTGGCACTGTAGATCTCTACTCTAGCAACTTCCTTTCCTAATGTGTCAGTCATGAGTTAAGCACCTTCCTCTGTACTCTCTGATTCCTAATGCATATCCTCATTATTAACTCGGTGATTAGGTTAGTGTTTGGAGGGCCATGGGTAGAGGCTGGGGATTACAATGTTCAGGTTTATGTGAGTATGCAGAGCAGCAACAAATGAAACAAACATACAAACAGGAAATCTTATTAACTCTCCACATAGTACATGGTACATATATTCTGTCTTAGTTAGGGTTTTACTGCTATAAACAGACACCATGACCAAGGTAAGCCTTATAAAAAAACAACACTTAGTTGGGGCTGGCTTACAGGTTCAGAGGTTCAGTCCATTATCATCAAGATGGGAGAGCATGGCAGCATCCAGGCAGGCATGGCAAAGGAGGAGCTGAGAGTTCTACATCTTCATCTGAAGACTGCTAGTGCAAGACTCAGTTCCAGGCAACTAGGATGAGGGTCTTAAAGCTCATTCTTATAGTGACACACCTACTCCAACAAGGCCACACCTCCTAATAGTGCTGAGTATAGAAAAACCATAACTGGGCTGAGTATAGAAAAACCATAATGTATACCAACAGCATGATTGCATATACACATTTCAGAGAAGTATTAAAAAACCGTGCATTCCCAAATTCCATGCCAAATTCAGAGCCTCCAACTTATAACTTAAAACCACTTTTAAACTCCCCAGGGAATTGTCATGCTGCTGCCCAGCATCATGCTGTATGCTGGTGTTTGAGAGATCACTCTGCAGACTTGGGGTGTGACAGCATTGCTGTGGCAGACACGTGAAAGAAATCATGATGTTTAGAGGGAATATAAATACGACCCCACAGAGAGTGGGAGCTCGAGCAATGCCTTGCTCTGCCTCGCTAGTCTTCACTGAGGATATGCATGTATCAGTTCGCCTTACATTGTGCTGTTGAGCTTCACTTGCGGTGATGTCATAGAAAGAAACCCATCAAAGAACTTCTCTTGAGGTTCCTGTGGCTTATTGCCACTTCTGTGGGCTCAGGCCGGTTGGTGAGCCTTGAGGTTTCTTCTGGCTTGAACTGCTCTTGCTGATTCATGTGTGGTGTCTGCCGAGTAGACTGGACCACAGCTGCTGGTTCGTGTTTGGTGTTTTGCTAGTGGACTGGACTGAGAATGATGAAGATTGGAAGACCCTAAACAGGTCTTCTTCCCCTGTGTGCTATTAACCTTTCTTTTCAATTACCTGTGTTGGGTGGTGGGCTTAGAGGAAAGGTTGAACCATTATTAAAGTTGAGAAAAATATACACCTACACAACACCTTGCTGTTTTCATTTGTTTGTCTTAGAGACTTGAAGGTAACAGACCCATCTTGGGTGGTGGAGGAATTTCTGTTCTCAAGGTCATGAGTGACAGGGAGACCTGCTGTCCCATTAGGTGGTCCTTAACACAGGACTTTTGGCTCCATGCCTGCTGCTAGAGTCCCATTTGCTTCGCCCATGTGGGACCACGTCAAGGCTCCCATAGATCCTGACAGTTTAGACAATTAACTAGGAGAGGTAGGTAGGTGGGTAGATAGATAGATAGATAGATAGATAGATAGATAGATAGATAGATAGATAGATGACTTAGTGGTTAGGAGTACTTGCTGCTCTTGCATAGGACCCAACTTTGGTTCTCAGCATTCCCACTGGGCAGCTCAAAAGTGCCTATAACTCTAACACCTTAGGACCTAATGCCCTCCTCTGGCTTTCATGGACACCCACCCCCGACACACACACAAGGCACACTCCCCCATGTACACATACACAGAACACACCCCCACACCCCTCCACCCCAACACACACACATACACACGCATATATGCACATATATGTGCATTCGCGTGCCCAGATGGAAATAAATAATAAAATAAACCTTAACAAAGGACAAAAGAACGGTATGGTCCTGCTTCAGATCACACGTTCTCCAAGTGAGCTTTCCCTGCACAGTGCTTTCAAAGCATCTGTCCTTGCTTTGAGGCAGGCTTTTATTGCCAGCATCCTCATAACTGACACCTCATCTGGGGCCCGACGTCTTTGTTGTGTGCTTTGCCATCCCTGCAGACCGCAGCAGCTCATGCAGAGTAGCTCATTAGGGGGACAGTCTGCAGAGTCTGTCAGCCCTTTGAACCACTGCACAGTGGCAGCCTGCCTGAACAGCGCAGGTGGGCCCCTGTGCGGGTCCTCGCAAAACTGGGCAATGTTTTAAAGAGCTGTGTCCTTTAAGTTCCCCACACTTACTGCTGTGGTTCAGTTCTCTGGGTAAGGAGAGGCCTCAGCAGGTCAGACATTGCTTTACAGGGATAGGACTAGAAGGGGCTGGCTTCTCTTTGTGCTTGGAAAACATGAGTAGACACAGAAAACCCTTATGGCGTGTGTATTACACAAGCAAGACTGACTTTGGCTTCCATCCTCTCTTTCTCTCCCTCCTACTCCCTCCCCTCCCTCCCCCTTCTCCCCAACTTTCCACTCCTCTCTTCTATCCCCCTCCCCATTTTCTTCTCCCTCCTTCTCTCCCCCTCTTCTTCCTCCTCCCTTCTTCCTTTTTCCTCCTTTCCCCTCTCTTCTTCCTTTCCTTCTTCCCCTTCTCTGTCCTCCACTTCTCTCCTCTTTCCTCCTCTTTCCTCTCTCCTTTCCCCTCCCCTTTCCTCTTTTCTCCCCGCTTTCTTCTCCACTCTTTCCCTCTCTTTCTTGCTTCTTCCCTTCCCCATACTTTTTCCTTTTTTAAATTTTTCTTTATCTGTTCTTTCTTACGTCACCTCCTTTTAAAATCTTCTTCTTTTCCCTCTTTACTAAGCATCAAAAAGGTGTCAAGGTGGATGTTGTAGATTCTGAGCCAACCATAAATATAAACACATTTTAGTGGATGCTTTCAAAATGTCCACAGTGTTCTCAAACATCTTTAGGAAGAGACCTAAGAGCAATTTTAAGGTGGCACAGAATGTTTGGAGGTTTTTTTTTTTTTTTAATAATTTAAAGAGTGTGTATGAATGTGTGTGTGTGTGTGTGTGTGTGTGTGTGTGTGTGAGAAAGAGAGAGAGAGAGAGAGAGAGAGAGAGAGAGAGAGAGAGAGAGAGAGAGAGAGAGAGAGAGAGAGAGAGAGAGAGAGAGAGAGAGCGCCATGAGTGTTTGTGTGTGTATATATATGAGAGCATCGGGTCATCTGGAGCAGGTGTTACAGATGGTTGTAAGCCATCTGAGGTGTGTGCTGGGAACTAACTCAGATCATCTGCAAAAGCAGCTAGCACCCTGAACTGTGGCTCCATCTCTCCAGCCTGAGCACACTGTTTTGACTTATAGCCGTGTCTGTACTCTCCTTCTGTTTAGGGTACAGACCTGGAAAGACACAAGATACCTGGGTTAGTAGAGGCACAGGACCTTATAGGGTGCAGTAGCCAGAGAGTCCATTTTCCTTTGTATCTGTCCTGAGCCCTGGTGTCTGCAGGATAGGCTAAAGAGGGCTAGGTGACATTCTGCACACTGTGGTTCACATTCTAGAAGAGCATCCCAGATCTTGAGAACTCAGGATTGAAAGTGAGGTGAAGGCCCTGTCTCTGAAGGGGGAAATGTTAGTACTCAGGCCTTTCAGTCTTTCTGTAGGTGCAAACAAACTTGAAGCTCAAGAAGAAGGAAGACCAAAGTGTGGATACTTCAGTCCTTCTTAGAAGGAGGAACAAAATACCCATGGGAAGAGATACAGAGACAAAGTGTGGAGCAGAGACTGAAGGAAAGGCCATCCAGAGACTGTCCCACCTGGGGATCCATCCCATATCCAGTAACCAAACCCAGACACTATTGTGGATGCCAACAAGTGCTGGCTGACAGGAGCCTGATATAGCTGTCTCCTGAGAGGCTCTGCCAGTGCCTGACCTATATAGAAGGGGATGTTCTCAGCCAACCATTGAACTGAGCACAGGGTCCCCAAAGGAGGAACTAGAGAAAGGACCCAAGGAGCTGAAGGGGTTTGCAGCCCCATAGGAGGAACAACAATATGAGCCAACTAGTACCCCCAGAGCTCCCAGGGATTAAATCACGTACCAAAGAGTACACATGGAGGGACCCATGGCTCCAGCCCTTGTGGTTCATCAGTGGGAGGAGAGGCCCTTGGTCCTGTGAAGGCTTGATGACCCAGTGTAGGGGAATGCCAGGTCCAGGAAGTGGGAGTGGGTAGGTTGGTGAGCAGGGGTAGGAGGTAGACGGTACGGGGTAGGGGGTCTTCAGAAGGGAAACCAGGAAAAGGGATAACATTTGAAGTGTAAATAAAGAAAATATTTAATAAAAAAAGAAAGAAAGCTCCTGCTGGACCTAAAGCAAGAGTCAAGCACACTGTCCTGCCTGAGTCCTCAACAGAGACACTGCCCACCCAGCCATCCTTCCTCACATGCCTACTACTTCTAACTTTCTCCTCTCTGGTTCCTTGATCCACTCTGGCAGGGAATGTGTCTTAGCATGGCTGTTGTCCTGGGCCCCACGATTGAACCTACTCATGAAAGGCTGTGGTTGGTGGACCACGGCCCATGGTTCCACAGAGAGTACAGTTTTGCTTTTGGACATCCTTGGATCCAGGTATCATTTAAAGTGTGTTCTGGGCTTCAACGACAGCGACAGGGAAGGAAACAAATGGACAAACTGACAAAGAGGAATGTTAGACAGCGGGAGCTCACAGAGCCCAAAACCTTTCTTTTTATTTATTTATTTTTTTTTTTTTGGTTTTTCGAGACAGGGTTTCTCTATGTAGCCCTGCCTGTCCTGGAACTCACTCTGTAGACCAGGCTGGCCTTGAACTCAGAAATCCACCTGCCTCTGCCTCCCAAGTGCTGGGATGAAAGGTGTGCACCACCACGCCCGGCTAACCTTTCTTTGCTTTCTTTTTACAGGATAAGTTTGCCAATCCCTAGCCAGAAAAGGACTGAGTCACGGAATGGAGAAAAGTAGGTGTGTATCTTAGGCAAATGTCCCTTGGGTTCGTGCTGGAGGGCAGAGGGAACAGGCCTCCTTTTCATTATTAAATTGTAAAAATTCCTTTGTTCACTTATTTTGTGTGTTCGTAGGGTCTGGGTATGCATGTGCTACATCATACATGTGGAACTCTGAGGGAGTTAGTTTTAGGATTCCAGTCTGTGTGTCCTGGGGATTGAACTCTTGCCCTCAGGCTTGCCAGCAAGTGCCTTTAACCCACACAGCCACCCCACAGGTCCCTACCTTTTCCTTAAGGAGGACTCCTGCATCCCTCTCTGGCAGCAGACTGACCAAGTGACCTAGAAAATGCACAATTCTCAGGGCACCAAATGTCGCACACTCTCCGTGTAAGAGCACATCTTCATGAGTTTGACTTAAAAAATACTAGCGAGACCATGAGAACCAGAGTTCCAATTATGAGATTTAAATGCACCAGGGGCCTCAGCTCAGCCTCTTCCAGCTGAGTGCAGCCACAGGCTCAGTCAGGATGGAGAGGATGTTCTCAGGTCTGGGGAATGAATCCCAGTGCCAGGAAAATCATGTTACAGTGTCTGTGCATGCACAGAGCTGGCTGGACCCAGGCTCCTGCAGATGTCCTCTATGTCCTCCAGCATCCGAGTGTTGCAGAATGTCCTCTCTTTTTGAGTTTTCATAGAGTTCCTGTGCCTTTAGATTTTGCAGTCTCTGATTTTTTTAATCCCCTGTTAATAAAAGATAAAAGACTTTTCTCAAATGCTTCCTACCGACTTGAGGCAAAAAATAATGAGTACTTGGAAACTAATTCGAGGATGCTGAGACAGACTTTCAAGGGGCTGTGAGGTAATTTTGTTTTTCTAAGTTTTTTTTCCTATGGCTGCTTCTAATCCTTGGCCTTACAGTGTGGACAGTACTTTAGTAGTAGAGAACTTGGTCTGACTGTGTCTTACTTGAAATTAAGAATTTTGCTCAAAGATGTAAATATGTAAATGTTTGCCACGCCAAGTGAAGCCAAGTGAACTGGCAGTTTTAAATCAGAGGCTCTTGCCATTCTTGACATGGATTGGGGGTGGAGAGAACAAGATCTTGCTATGTGGGTACAGTTCAGCCTTAAATTAACAATTCTTCTGCCTCAGCCTATAGTTGTATGTA
The DNA here is from genome assembly GCF_008632895.1 of Mastomys coucha. Lineage (NCBI taxonomy): Eukaryota > Metazoa > Chordata > Mammalia > Rodentia > Muridae > Mastomys > Mastomys coucha. The sequence continues at coordinate 8,084,782 of NW_022196911.1, read as the reverse complement.
TGTCTCACCATGCCTGGCTTAGAAATAACTTTTAAAAAGGGGATTTATTTGTTTTTTATTTTATTTTTATTTTACTTTATATGCATGTGTGTTCTGCCTGTCTGTATATATGTACATCACATGTGTGCCTGGTACCCACAGAGGTGCAAAGAGAACATCGCATCCCCTGGAACTGGAGTTACAGGTGGTTCTGAGCCACCAGTGCTCTTAATGGCTGAGCCACCTCTCCAGCCCCTCAAGTCTCCCCCAGACTTTGTAGGGCTTTGCTGTTGTCTAGGTTATTTCCAAGATAACGAGGAAGGATAATGACTCCTCTATGGATGGGCTCAAAGTCCAAGCCCATGCAAAGAACATGAGGGTTGTGCCTTCATTAGCCAGGGGAGGGGTTCTGATGTTTTGTTTTCAGAAGCTTGCCAGACTACGGTCCACTGTCACTGGTTGCCTGCCAGAGGGCTTGAACGAGCATCCCTTGTTCCCAGGCAGCACTGGCAAGAGTAACTTCATGTCCCACTCTGTATAAAACCCCTTACAGTCCATTTCATTGGGGAAGGTCTCCCTTCCCCAGGAGGAGTCTCCATGACTTATGTCACTGGTCTAAATTCAATTCAAACTAAAGCCCTCCTTTAAAAAGAAGGCTTGCAGTGTGGTGGGGGAGGGCATGGCAGAAGAGCTTGAGGCAGCTGGTCATGTGACATCCACAGTCAGGAAGCTGAGTACAATACATGCCACATATTAATTTAAAAAAAAAAAAAAAAAAAACAAAACCAAAAACGATGCCTTAGGTGCCACCTTATCAACTGAAACAGCTCCTGAACAGCCGCACCCTGATGCAAAATCTGGGGAATCCAGGCCTTGCTATTTTATTTCTTTAAAACAAGATTTCCTAGGGGTTAAATAAAAAGAAAATCACTTTACAATCAAACAACACAGATTTCTTCCTTCCTTCTTTTCTTCCTCCCCTTTCCTTCTTTCCTTCCTTCCTTCCTTTCTCTCATTCTCTCTCTTTCCTTCATGTGTGGAGGCACAGTGATGTCAAAGTTCTTCTTATGACCTCCTCTGCCATCTTGAATATGGCCAGTGGGAGTGACCACTGAGCAGGGAGCATGTGTAAGTGGCTGTGTCACGTGCTGTGTCATCATAGTCTAAGGAAATAATGAATAACTCTCAAGAAAACTTCAGGCACAAAGTGCTCCCCACAGTGTATTTACAAGTTGTGCTTGTGAAAAATTCCATTATGAATTAAGTTCTGTGTGCAAGAGTTAAGAGAAAGACAGGCACTGGGAAAGAGAAGACATACCCAAGAGCATGGGAGTGGGTTACTCCAGGGAGAGCTCAATCAATTGCCTTAGCATTATATATTCTGACTCCTAATCATCCTCAGCACCTCACCACAAATGGCCAATCTCAGAAGGGGCAAATGGTGTCATTAAGTTTACTGCTGTGGTGGTTTGAGTAGGAATGGCCCTATAGACTCATGTGTTTGAATGCTTGGCTCATAGGAAGTAACATTATTAGGAGGTGTGGCCTTACTGGAGTTGTTAGCATTCTGTCTAGGCTCCACCTCACAGTTACCTGGCAACAGCCAGGTGTGCCTGACTCACTATAAAAGGGGCTGCTTGCCCCTCCTCTCTCTTGCTATCTTGCTCCTGCTCTGTCCCCCTGCTCCTGCTTCCCCTTTTTCCATTCCCCTCCTGCCTTTCTCCACGTGCTCATGGCCGGCCTCTACTCCTCTACTCTCTTTCTCTCTCTGCCTTTCTCTTTCTCTACTCCCTCAACTCCCCTCCCCATGCTCTGAATAAACTCTAGTCTATACTATGCCTTTGTATGACTGGTCCCTTAGGGAGAAGGGATGCCTCAGCATGGGCCCTCGGAGGCACCCCCTCCCCCCACGGTTGACTGCACATCCACCAAACACAGTCTCTCTCTCCTTATCTTTTTATAAAACACAACAGGAGTAGGTGTGGTTTTGTTAATGGAACTGTGTCATTGAGGTTGGCTTTGAGGTCTTACATATGCTCAAGCTATGCCCACGGTGACACACAGTCTCCTTCTACTACTTGCAGATCCAGATGTAGAACTCTTGTCTCCTCCTCAGCACCACATCTGCCTGCACACTGCCATGCTCCCCACCATGATGACAATGGACTAAACCTTTGAGACTGTAAGCCAGCCCTAATAAAATGCTTTCTTTTATAAGAATTGTCATGGTCATGGTGTCTCTTCACAGCAATAAAACCAAAACTAAGACAACCACCTAAGAAAACATTGAGCTGCCTACCTCTTGTCTATTTAAATAGTCCTAACTCCACACACAGGAGGCAAGGCCAGGTAACTTCTCTTGTGATAAAAGGATCCTATTCTCTTTCAAGGGTGTGAGTCTCTTTCTGAGAACTTGTTTGCTGTGTTTCTGTCCACAGTGTCCATTTTTTACTAAACTTCTGTGTCAGCTGTGGTCTGCTTGCCTTGGGCGCCTTGTCCGGGTGTAGTAGGAAGGTTAAGTTTGTTCAGTGCAGTTTGACTCAGGACAATGGATTTATCGGAACAGTATCCCATCTTAAGTTAGGGAATACCTCCTCGGAAGAATTCTTTGAGAGTCTATGGGTACTCAGCAAGTGATGCATGCGTCCATAGGTCTACAGGAGTGCTAGCAGAAAGGCCATTTTAGACCACTGAATACTGGGCAAAGGGCCCTTGAGGCTCCCTGATTCTTGAGAGAAGTCCTGGGACATTACTTATAAGATGTTGCTTTTTGGAACTAGAAAGATGGCTCAGTTTCTTCAAAGGACATGGTTTTGATTCTCAGCATCCACATGGTCACTCATTACTATCTGTAACTCTAGTTTCTAGGGATTTGGTGTTTTTTTCTGATTGCCACAGGCAAGAGGCACACACATGGTGTAAAGATATACATGAAGGCAAAGATACTCCCCCAACATACACACACACGCGCACACACACACACACACACACACACACACACACACGCACACACACACACGCACGCACACACACATGCACACACATGCACACACATGCACACACACACTCACACACATACATACACTCATACATTCAATACGCACATATACAGTTACACATATGTACACATATACTCACACACACATGCACATACATACACACATGC